>NC_133751.1:150569039-150904039 GCF_036562045.2 Rhinolophus sinicus | reverse complement strand
TAATTAGCAACTCTCTTTCTTACTTCCAGTATGCTTTTTTTAAATTAGAAAATAAACCTGATACAACATCAATGCTTATTTCCAAAATTATTTTGAATAATATCTGCTGATAAGAAGCATGCAAAAAACTTTCATGCCCGTAAATGTAATTACTAATAATTTCATCATGATTGCTATGACTACAATTTACTTATTCTTAATTTATTTTTATAATGAACTGCTTCAGTAAAATGACAAATGATTCCATTAGTTAAGAAACAAAAATGTCAATTTACATGTGATCTTTGGTGACTAATTTGCTGAGTTGAGGTTTTTGTTTTCGTTATGATAATAATATTTGGCTATGCTCTGTGAGCAAAATTTATGAGGTCTTAAATATTAATCTTTTGATTTACCGAAACAAGGTAATTTTCAGCTTTAAAACATGAGCAGTTTCTCTTTCAGGCTCTTGAATACACAAGTTTTAGGCACCAACTTCTGAAACACTGTCATCCACAAAATAATGCTCACTTTGTTCCCTGGGATCAAAACAATTCTTTCTCACTAATGACTGCAAATATCACCTCATTTCTAACAGTTTCCAATGGCAAATATTACTCAGTTGTCAGTAAAAGAAAAGGGATTACATCAGCATTCAGGGGGAAAAAAATGTTCTGTTCCTTCTTACTCCATAGTCGATGTTCAATCAGCCTGGAGCTAATGGAAGCCCTCCAGTGTTGAGAAATAAACAAACACAGTTGGGCAAATAGTCCAAAATCAAATCTAGTATATAAGGTGGACAATACATAGTTAGTTCCATTACCGAATCCTCCCTTGGGAGCTGGAGCAGCTTCAGAGCCCTTCTCATTACACACCAGCACCATCTGTAGCCAGCTTGAGCCTGATTTGGGAATGTATAAAGTACACGAAAAAAAATAGACTCAGAATCAGGAGCTAGAGAATCCTATTTCAAGTTTAAATTTTGCTTGTGAAAGATCATTTGGTTTTAGACTCAGCAAACAGTGGGCCTCATCACTCACAATGAGGGACGCATGTAGCAAGGATTACTTCAGATCAGGGAGATTGAAGGTAATTGCTACTTTCCACAGGGATATATCTAGCTCTCATGTAGCTCAGGAGAGTTACAGCGTGGTCCCATTAACAGCGGCAGACTTCTATTCCACTTCAAATGGCAAACACCCTTGCCTTGTGGTGTTTGTTTCAGTGTTGTCGTTGTTAGAGTGCATTATTTAATTCTAAATTGAAAATGAAAAGGAAGCCCATGGCATTGGCATCCTTAAAATCCATAACAGAAGCTTTCTGTGTGCATGCGTGTGAATTCTAAGAAAAGCTCTAGCTCAGAAATGGAGCAAAAAGCTTTTCTTTACTAAAAATAAAGCACAAATTATTAATAACAGAAGGTGATGATGTCAGTTATTTCTGTTTGGGGGCTAAAAAATGGGGACATTATTACAATCTTGAAATGTGTCGCAAGATTATGTGCAGCAGTTGGATAATTTTATCCAAGATATGGCACCTTCCAGCAGGCAGAAGTTACTTTATCAATGTTTTCTGTTGTTATTTTTATTCTTCTAACTCCATTGCCCAAACCAACCCCCACCTTCATCTGATATCAAAATGTCTCTGGAAATCTGACCCTCCCCTATTTGAATCACATTCATAGAAAACTGCAAATAATTGTGTTCTTTATTTATTTATTTGCTTATTTACTTTTCATTTATTTATTTATTACTTTAAAGTCATGAAAAGTCTATATACATAACTGAGGGAGAGCACTGCATACAAGATATCTAGGGATTCATTGGCAGGCAAGACTGCATTCATTTGAGGGGATCAAAGAAGGCACTCTAAACAGTTGTTTGGATTCTGGCTTAAGCCCAAGCAGAGGCTGTACTTCATGGAATCTAAGCCCCAAAAGTAGCAACCAGCCCCAACCTAGGAAAACCCACAATCCCCAAATTATATCCGCCACTTGCGTCCACCTCTGAGCACATACTGCAGGCTGATCACTCACTATCTATAAGACTGCTCTGGCACTCACCTGCTCCTGGAGGTGTTCCCGGAGCCATCAAACTTCAAATTCTTTTAATGACTCTATGTGGCAGCGGGATTATTTATTGTGCACCCTCTTGGTGTGGTAGGGATGATAAGGACCTCAGCCATGGCCTGGCAATACCCCAAGGTGACATCCTAACCCCCTGGAGTGAGAAGCTGAATTGTAGACACCATCCTACAAATATTTAGGTGTTTCTGCCCCCCACACAACCTCACACTCTGAGATGTCATTTTGCTCTAGGCAAAAATTTTAAGTGAGCAAAGTTGTTGTTGCTGATGACGGTCTCCTTGCTCCATCCTATGAGATGGACCTCTGGACTTTAAATTTAACTTTTCATGTTCTTGGTCTTGGATGAGAAAAGTCAACAATCATTCAGAACACCCTTGATAAATTCCATTCATTTCTGTTTTTAACCTCAAGTCTTGTTTGATGAACTGCCTTCACTCTAGAGTCTGGTACGGACTTCTTTTTAGAACCTGAACTCTCCAACAAAATGGACCTGGAATCAAATTTTATTTCTATAATTTTCTGGTTGTGTATTTGTGTAAGTTACTTAATTTTTCCAAACCTCTGTTGCCTCAACTGAAAAAAAAAATAGGTGTAATAATTGCATTTACCTAAGATTTTGTGAGTATTGAAGAAATTAATCTACATAACGATCTTAACCAAATTAGTTCTCAATGAATGTGAACTATCATTATTGTTACGGGTAACAATCATAATATAAGCCTGCATTGCAATTTGTCCCTTAAGATTTTTTACAGTAGTTTCTCATCTTCCTTCATACCTAGCCAGTTTTTATAACTTTTATTATAATATCCAAAACTATGTATTTGAATAACTTCTCACACAAAGACAATAATTACCATTTATCAAGTAGTTCCTATTGCTGAATACTGAGCTAAGCACACTATAGGCAAATCACACTTAATCTTTATAATAATTGTATGAAGTATGAATTAGTATTATTACCATTTACAAAAGAGGAAACAGGTCTCAAAAAATTAACAAATATGCCCAAATTCACAGGAAGTAAGTAGCAATATTGGTACTTAAATCTACCTTTGTCTGTAGCAGATGTCTTCATGAATACGAGGACTGACATTAAGTTTGCAAACTGATCGTAGAAAAAGTGCTACATAACTCATTGTTGAATATCACTACAGTCATCTTCTAAATACTCTCCTTGGGAAGCTATGCACCGATGCCAGTGCCTAGTCCACCCTTTAAAGCAATTTTGGAACTCTTTCTGGAATGGCCACCAGAGCTGTCCTCGTATTATCCTTGATGTCCTGAAAATGTCTTCCTTTCAATATTTCCTTTAACTTCATGTAAAGAAGTCATTGGAGGCCAGATCAGGTGACTAGGGAGGGTGTTCCAATACAGTTATTTGTTTACTGGCTAAAAACTCCATCACAGACAGTGCCGTGTGAGTTGATGTATTATTGTGATGCAAGAGCCATGAATTGTTGGTGAAAAGTTCAAGTGATTTTCGTCTAACTTTTTCATGCATTCTTTTCAGCACTTCCAAATAGTGAACTTGGTTAACTGCTTGTCCAGTTGGTACAAATTCATAATGAATAATCACTCTGATATCAAAAAAGTTTAGCAACATCATTACAACAAGTTCACAAACTAAATTGTCCAACATCGTATACCAATATCAAATTCTTCTTCTTGTGGACACAGACTGTATTCTCCAGTCTTCCTTGCAGTAAGGTATCTTTATACAATTGGGTTTTAGCCAATGGAATATGAGTGGAAGCGATGAGTACAATTTAAATTCCTGGCCCTTTAAAAACTCCCACTGAAAATCTTCTAGTGTTCCCTGCCACCCCTTTCTATCAGCTAGATGTCAATACCACATGGTGAAAATGTCAGGCCTCATTACCTGGATCCTTGAATAACAGCATGGAGTAGAACACTTCCCACCATCCATTCACTTTGCCAACAGAACTGGAGCAAGCTTGGTCTGTGTTTGAGACATATGCTTTGTAGTCTTTTTCTTTTTCTTTTCTTTTTTTTTTTTTTTTTAAAACCACAGTCTGATATTGCTATAACTAGTACAGTATCCAATTCCAAAGTATTTGTCTCTACTATTATACTATGCTGGCATAAGAACTAGCCAGAAAAATGTCATAATTTGCTGAATCACAAAGTAACTGTTGAAATGATTCACAGGTATGTTGCTTCAACTTTGGAATAAAGGTATACAAGCTTTTGATCAATTATTTCAAAGTATTATAAAGTGAAGCCCTAAAACAAGAGAATTGTACATTCCAAAACTTTGTTATTTTTAATTTTTCCAATTATCTGAAATAATATAAAAATTAAATAGGCAGGATAGCTTTAATCATGGGACTCAATTGTTTCAGCCTTTCAAAAGGTACTTAAAAATGAGCCATTGCATTCATGATTTTGTAGCTCTCTGTAAATGACACATTTTGAACTGAACCAAATCTTGATATTTCACAAAAAAATATCAATTACATTTTTTTAAACAGTATTCTGCCAAAATCATCTACATGTTGAGGGCCATTACGTAGGAAAATTCCATAAATATTGCTTTCTCTTAACACATTGATTAGCAACAACACTCATGACAAGCAACTAATGCTTTCATTTCAAAATTTATTTAGAATTTTTCAAGCTACTTATTTTAACCTACAGAAATCTAAATTCAAGGTTTGGTGCCTTGGAGAAAAGGTAATATATTATGTATTCAAGATAGAATGTTTGGAAATCAGTTCTATTTTCATATCTTCTCTTCTACATTTACAAGTCGTGTGACTTTGAGAGCTTTACTAAAAATCTCTTGGCGTCATTTTCACTTCTGTAAAATAGGTACCATAATTACACCTCCTTCAAAGCCTGTATATAAGGAAGACAAGGTCATGTAGGAAACCATATCAACTCGCACATAATAAGTGCTCAATAAACACTGGCTCTTTAAAAACCATAATTATTATTACTCCTAAAATTTTTAGAAAATCTTTATTTAAAATAATCTTTACACTATAAATGCTGCTGTGTCAAACATTTCAAATAGAAAAAGTGTGAATTATATTAGTATTTTCCATGTCGTAGTAAGGAGACATATTGTGAATGAAAACTATGTGTTTTACAGATATTTCTAAGAGACATGGAGTTTTTATTTCAGATTCCAGGAAGCAGATATTTAATAGCTAATATTTAAATGACAAGAAAGAAATTTTTCATTTGGGGTCAAAAGCTTTCTTCTTTTATTAATGTAATGATGTCAAAAGATTGTGGAACCCCATTCCTCTCACTTAACCTGATCCCAAATGATGATGGAATTGAATATTCATCAGTTATTTTCTCTTCTGAGAAAAGAGGGTGAGTTAGGAAATAATTTGTCTCTACCCTTTATTTGGAGATTTCTGGGATTTTTTCTTGTTTATCTGTTTGTTTTCTGTTAAAAGCTAGGAAATTTCAGTTCTCGTTCTTCTACCAGCACTTACTCGTTGATGGCCTTTTCATCTTTTCATTAGCTCAAAATAGAATCTTTAGTCACTTTTGACCCCTTCCCCCTCTTCAAATTCTAAAATCAGTTACATATTTCACATCTCACTCTGAAATATCACTCATATTCAGTCTCCTTCTATCTTCATAGATTCTTTTATAGTCAAGGTTTCACTCCCCTCTTGCTTAGACTAACCGTTAGTTCCATTTCTGATCTTTGTCTCCATTTGCTTTCAACCCACCCAAACCCCAATCCATTCTTTATTTCCTTGATATAGTTCTCTTTCCAAAGCATGGGAATGACATTGATATTCCCCTGCTTAAAACCTTGGGATAATTTGTTAAGATATCTGCTCATGTTTTGTTCTCAGTACATTTTTCTTTCTGCCAAACTACATCTTTCCAAGCTGTTAGACAAACTTGGGCTTTCTTGAACTGGAGACGTTGCAAAATAGAAAGCAGGAATTGTTTGCAAAAAAACTGCTTTTGTCAGCTTTTGTTCTCCACAGCCTGAGCACCTTGAAAGGCGTATTCTCCTGGGCAGTGGGAGGAGAGATTCTTTGAGGGATTCAGGTGTCAAGCACAGCACTAAGCACCAGAGGCTTTGCAAAAGCTTTATTTCATGGGTGAATAGGGAAAGATCTACTCTAGATGATGCCGGCCATGGTCAGAGGTGGGCTTGGTGTCAGAGGGAGCAGACAACAGCCAGCTTATGACAAATCGTATCACAGATGAGGTTCTCCAGAAACAGTTATGAGACAGTTTATTGTGCAAGATGTTTATTAGGGATCAATACACACTAAAGAAAGGAAGAAGAGGAAACAGGATTGGGTATTGGGAGCAATTGAATTGTGGTGCCGGTCAACCCAACAGTGAGTCCTGGGGTAAAAACTGCCCATCAGAGCTGTCTTGCACAACAGAGTTCCCTGGGAAGGGTACGACCTTGGGTGAGGAGATTCTTTGCTGCAGAAGTAGGTCTTGAAGTAGCTGAGAGGTGGAAACTGTCTGCTGACCACAACTCTCACAGTTGAGCAGCACATCCTTCCGTGTGTAAGGACTGGGGTGAGCATTTCGGAGACCATCACAATGTCTATTGGGCTCTGGCCTGAGGAAGGGCCTTGTCACTGTAACTTTTGGGGAGGAGAGCAACTTTGCTGGAAGACTCTCCCTCTCAATTAAGTGTCAAGCATAATAAAGTGTAAAGGTCTATTGCTAGTAAGAACAATGCCTCTGCAGTCTTCACTGATTTTGAGCATCATAGATGGAAGCAGTCAAGGCAAAAAACACAAGACTTGAAGTCCAGCCTCAGAGAGCTGGCAGCTTGGCAAAACTTGCAAACCCATCAATAGCCAAGGGAAGTGACAACAGGAGCCATTCATGGACACACTTGAGCATTTCTAAAAAATTTCAAAATTACTTAAGAAAGATAAACCAGTAAGAAAATTAGGTATTCTGAAGCCAAGCAGTTGGAGAGTGAATCACAAAGATTTGAACATTATGTGTGATGTTCAAATGGACAAGGCTGTGGTATTTTGATTGCAGTATTTACATATTTGCAAGTTTGCCTTTCTGACTAGATTATAAATTTCACAAGACTGAAAATACCTCTTATTTGCTCATAGGACACTAAATACACATGTCAATGAAATGAGAGGATTTACATTTATATTTAGGGTCTCAGTTGCTCACAATTTATTAATATATTTAGATTGCATAATCTTACTTTCCATAGAAACAATTGGTTGTTTAAAAAATATCATACTTTTAATAAACATATGCATATAAACTATAAGTTATATAAAATGTGAATAAATTTTTTATGGCATTGCAAATGACCTAAAACAGTCTTCTCCTGAGTGTGTCTGGAGGAGAGGGTGAAGGGGATGCTATGTGCTTGCATAATGCATTTGTGAAAGAGAAAGAGAAAGATAGGCTATGAGTTATATAAATGTGAAATCTATCCTGGAAACCCACTGTTGAAATAAAAATATTTAGAAAATATTGACCAGATCTATGAAATAGAGAGAATAAAAAGTTGGGGGTAAACAACTAATTGTTACTATGTGTCAGGCATTGAGCATACAAGATAATTAAGATAAAAGAGAATGAAATAATCTCCTAGTCATACATAATAAATGATATTTGTAAAGTGCTTTCACTTAAATTTTTCCATTTGAACAGCTATGGCATGAATCATAATAATCCTCATTTTACATATGAGGAAATTGATGTCAGATGTCTAGTTGAGGACAGAGATATGATTTTGAGTCCTTGATTGCTGATACGGCATCCTCCCACCTGTGTCATGCTAATTAGCTATTGTTGCTGAGTTGAAAATATTCTTAAATTGGTATATATTCAACAGTATTCATTCATCTTTTCATACATTCAATCCACACGAATTTAGTGATACTAAGGAACAGGATATGCAGAAAAAATAGACCAGATCCCTTCCCTGAGAATGTCTATGATTTGAACCATATGACTCTGGTGATGTTTTAGGATGTGCTCGCAAACTAAACAGAGAAAGAAGGATAAGTAGGAAAGTCCCATGAAGGTAATCTCAGGAGAGTCACTGTAGGTAAAACAACAAACTAATTTGTCCTCATGGAGTAGGTGATATCATATCTTAATGTGGATAAACTTGGAATAAAAATTTGGAAAGACAAGGGAAGGATTGGAGGATGCCATCTACACTACTGAAGAGAATTCCATACACAATAAGGGCCAATAAATAAGTTTAAGCTGAAGAATCAGAAATTTTAGAACCAACACCCTCACTGTTCAGTGATGTGGAGACTACTTTCTTTTGGGAACACGGGCAACATCGAGGAAAGTGAAGTCAGGGCAATAGTCAAAGCGGGAAAATGTTGCACTCCAAACTACCTATGTGTGAGTGCAGAGGGAGGCTGGGAAGATAATTTAGGAGTTATTTAGAAGATAGATTCAACTGGATTTCAGCTAAGGAAATTTAGTGAACAGGAGGTGAGATGCTTTTTCTCTGGGAGAGGAGAAAAACAAACAAGGGTGGATTTATTGGAAGGAGAGTGGAAAATGGAGCAAGTCCATGTTGGGTTTATCTACCAATGAGAAGGCTAGATCACCTGCCATAGGGATAAACATGGCCTAGCATGATGGATGTTTGGCATAGTCTCTGTGTGAGATGAAGAGCAGCTTGCAAATTATCTATTTGATATCGTGGGCCCATCTGAGGGCCCTTGCCATACCCTTGCTGCAGCAGCACCATGCCAGTCAAGGTTACTCTTCGCCAATGGCCCTTAGCACCTCAGTGCCTGAAACAAAAAGTCAGGGCTAGGTGGATACAGCTCTTGGATGTCGAGGGCCAGTTTGGAAGAAGGATGGGAGCTGAAATATTATTTCAAGACTTCTGAGCTGGGTACAACAAAAAAGCACAGAGGATTACAGCTGAGACTTGGAGGCGTTGATGAAACAGAAAATTGGATGTAGTAAGAGTGCAGATGAGAAGAACCAGAAGGGGATGTCATGTCAAAGAGAGAATATTGTAATTTACACTGTGTGAATTCATGCAATATTTCAGTGCTTGGTGCAGTAGTCTTGTACAGCTTTCTATTATGCCGAATAGCATGTTAGAGGTAGCAAGAGCTTCAGAGGCCATTTATTCTCATCTCCTCACAAAAATGGGTCCTAGAAATCAGGCAGTTAGAGAGGGCAGAGCTGAGGAATGAAACACTGACTTTGCCCTGTGGTCTGCCTATCCGAAATATAGCTAAAATATTAACAAAGATTTGTTAAACGCTAAATGGAAGATCCATTAATAATCGCTGATTGACATGTAATCCCTTTTTTCAAAGAATTTGCTATCCTGTGTCCTATTAAGAATTCATACAATATATTAAATTAAATAATTATTAAGATGATGCTTGGAATAAACAGGAATCCAAACTCCGTCTAAATAAATAAGGCTTCTCATCGAAGGGTTGAATAGTTGCCTTTTTTTCTTGTGGAATCACAATTTGTTTCACCAAATGGATAATGGCATAATTTTTATGTTCTAGATCCTGAAATCATGGTTTCTCTGAATAATAGCTGTTGAAAACAAAATAAATAAACTGGAAAGTTATTTCACATTTTTACTTTCCTGTCTACAATATTAAACTGTGTTCATTGTTTCCTTAGCTTTCCCTGCTAACTACCAATTTCTGGTGAGGCAGGAATTGGAATTGTGTGCAAAATGTTTCATTTTTTTTCTCAACAATTATTTTTATGATCTTCATCTCTGGTGAAATGACCTCTACCCACTGCATCATTTTACAAGAGGCAATCAGGAGCTTTACAGGAAAAAACAAACAAACAAATATTTTATTAAATTAATCTAAAAAGAAATATTTGAACATAAAATCTGCATAGTATAAATATTTTATATGGGAAATAGCAATAAAAATTAATATTTAGTTATATTATTCATATGTAAGGGGGGAAACCTGCTAACAAATTTGGAAGCTATGGTTCTCCTCCTACAATATTCCAAACAGCATATAGGGAATGATTTTGCTGAACCATATTTTAAAATTTGCTTATATTAACTCTGTTTTGCTACTTTTAAGCTATACAAATGATTCCATTTCTCACATATTTTCTTGAGTCCTCACATACCACAGAGATACAACACATAAATAAACTAATGTAAAATTCACATAACCGCTACAATCAAATTGGAAAGCATCCGATATAATACATATTAAAACTTCTCGATGAGATGTGAGACTGAGATGTTTACCAGCACTTCCCTTTTATGTGCATTTTGCAGTATTTCAATGGGCCAGGGAGGTGGCAATTCTGTGGCAATGAGTTCGGTCTTCAGAAGCCGTAGCATTCTCCTGGCTTGGCTCTCAGAGCACTATTTAGAACTGTCAAAAATGTCTTAATGACCTGAGTAATTTAGTTCAGATTCTCAGGGTTCTTTACTCCCACAGAATAAAATCTCTTCTGGGAGGCTCATCAGATTGAAATCATTCCTGAGCCTGTCACTTTTTTAAATTTTTATTTTTTTTGGTACAAACTTCTTACACAGAACATAGAATTATTAAAAGTAAGATTCTACAACAGATTTCAAGGAGATGACCATTTTTGCTGTGTATTTCATCAGCACTGAGCAATCGCTGAAAAATATTTAACCCCTGAAACTACTTCTAAGTAACTTAAATACCTGTTTCTCAGAGAATATATAAAAATTCTTGACACTGGTTTTCATCGTCCCTGCTATTCCCTCAAGAATGAATGCATGTAATTGATTAAATAGCATGTGACACATTGAGACTTGTCCCTTTTCTAAACATAACGTATTTCCAGTTAAAGGAGTAATTATTTAAGCTACATGTACATGGGGGCAGTAGCTTAGAGCAGTGATTTCAAGGTGTTGTCACTAAATAAGCAGCATCAGCATCACCTGGGAATTTGTTACAAAAGCAAACTCCTGGGCCATACCCCAGACATTCTTCATAACAGTCTTAGGGGTGGGGCCCAACAATCTGTATTTTAACAAGTCTTTTAGGTTACTGTAATGCAAATTAAAGTTATATAATTGTCTTAGACTTCACTTCATCAGCAGAGGCCCATTTCTTCGTCCTATATTGACTGCTGTGGTCAATTAAACATTTGCTGAAGGAAGGAATAAATGAATCAATGAGTCGTAGTCTGTGGCAGTCTTTAATAAGTCTTAGAGGCACGTCCAACAGTAACTAGAAACACCCAAACTGTGTACAATATTATTAGATAATGCTCGGGCAGTTGTTCCTTTATCAGTACTTGGTCATACTAAGCTGCCATCACTCTTAATCACTGACTCACATTTGAATTTTACAATCTAATTTTAGAATAAATATATGGAGCTATACATCTCAGTTCCCTGTCGCTTGAATAGACCCAAGGTACTGGTAAGAGATGGACATAATAAATCAGAACCCATGTCATTTTACCCGGCTCACTATGGGAAACCAGAAAGTTTTACCACCTGACCTTGAGGTCCCTGTTCCGTGGAAATAAAAAAAAGGTATGGGAAATACCATCTCCACGGATCATGTAATTAGTTCAAACTACAAAACAAAATATGAATGACTGCTAAAAATTCTTCAGTGTATAGAACTATATAAGATGTAATTTAAATAAGAATAAAGACTATGCTTAGTTTCTTTGACATTTAAAATGTGTAAAATTTTCTAGGTAATTAATTTAATGTGCCTCCACTCACGTTTGCTGTTTCTGCTGGCTGGGGAAAAAATTCAGGAACAAAAGGAAGAATGTAATTCCCCTAGTGGATCCCTCACTCACCCATCCTATTCTAAGGTTTCCCATTTTTTTGAGGCCATATCACCAAACTCAAAGTCATACAGAGAAGTCGAATTTATTGAATGTGTTAGCAACTTGCCAACATTTAATTATAGCAAATAATAAGCTAAAGTGGGTGATGAACTTACTGCTTTGACATATCCCTTAATATACTTCCATCACTAAAATAATTTCTAGGACTTTCAAAAAGTGGTGCGGACAACATTATAATTATTTTTATTTTGCTTGATTTTCCTAATTCTATTTTAGATCTAGGGTCACTTAGAAAACTGTAAAGTAAATTTTACCTATATGTGTAACATAATATTATATACATGTATTAATTTACATTATATACACATAGTATTATGTACATACATAAAGAATAACTCGCTAAAAGTACCACTTACAAAAACTATGGGAAAAACCTGTGGGGCTTTTATTTTGTCAAAACCTTGTTAGCCATGTTTTGGTTTTGGATTTGCAGTCTGTGGAGTATTTTATACTTCTCAAATTTCTTCTGTTCACTTGTGACTCTTAAACCTAATAGAAATCTCCTTTTCCCCTTCAAGTAATACTTGTCTGCTTCTAGGGCTATCAAGGGAATATTTTCTAAAAAAATTGTTCAAACCAAGCAGAGCAGTGCACAAATACATACTGAATAGGAGCATACTGAAAAGCAGCCATCAAAATAGCCAAAATAATCTAAAAGCTCATTGTAAAAAAATACAGGGAACAAAGTAAAAGGAGTGCCTTAAGGGCTTAGTTTCAATTTCTGGAATAATCCACCATTTCAGATAGAGTTAATTCCCTAGACTGTGTACATATGGATAATTTAATTCCACAGATAATCTCTAATATTTGTTTGGGGATAAAATGTCAAACTTTTCCCACTAAACCTTTTCACCTCACCTTTGGACAAGTGGTCAAATAGGGGGATTTGTGGTTGTCTCTAGTTTGCCTAACTTTACATGCCAAGGGCAATGCAAACAAAGTGTGAAATGGATCTCCCCCCTCTCTCCTACCTTATCCAGTTTCATTTTGCCTGGTTTGGGCTAGGGAAGAGAACAATGAAGTAGTGAAATATAAAGTCAAAGTTTTTTTAAAGACTTTTGTTTCAATAAATATAAAGATTATTACAATATTGTAATGTAACCGATAAAATGAAATCCTCTACATAGAAAATTGTTATCTAGTTGTTCTGTTTGGAAAGGCAATACTGGAAAATGCTTAGATTTTGAAGCAAAAGACATGTTTCAACAGAAGCTCTGCCACTTTGCTAGCTGAGTAGCCTTCAGAAAGTTATAAAAATCTATGAACCTTAGTTTTGTATTCTATAAAATGGGAATACTAATGACCTCCTCAAAATTTTGTTATGAGGATTAAATAAGGTCATACATGTAAAAAGCACTTTTAAATCATAACTACTTCATAGTTATTTATTAAGAGATAAAGAATAGAATATGGAGAACACTCGTATTGGTTGTATACAAGTCCAGGATGTTTTAGAGTACAAGGTCAGACAATTAAGTTTGCAAACTCATCCGAGAAAAAGTGCTGCATACCTCATTGCTGAATATCACTATGGTCACCTTCGAAGTACTCCCCTTGGGAAGTTATGCACCGACGCCAGCACCTAGTCCACCCTTCAAAGCAATTTTGGCACTCTTTTTCTGGAATGGCCAACAGAGCTGTCGTCAGATTACTCTTGATGCCCCGAATGTCATCAAAATGTCTTCCTTTTAATATTTCTTTTACCTTTGGGTAACGAAAGGAATCATTGGAGGCCAGATCAGGTGTGTAGGGAGGGTGGTCCAACACAGTTATTTATTTACTGGCTAAAAACTTACTCACAGACAGTGCTGTGTGAGCTGGTGCATTGTTGTGATGCAAGAGCCATGAATCGTTGGCGAAAATTTCAGGTCGTCTAACTTTTCCAAGCGGCCTTTTCAGCACTTCAAAATAGTAAACTTGGAAGTGCTACAGTTTAAGCAAATTGAGTTAGCCTTGTCATTGCAGGGTTTTTCAGAGCCTTCAATGGGCTACCATGTGACATTTCCATTGGACTTACAGAATGGTTTTAAAAATTGCCCCCACCCCAGAATACTTATTATCTTCTTCCATAAGAGTAATACTATTTGGTAACTACTTTTTATATATCTATGACCCGGAGCTTGTCGGTCCTTACATAATATGTAGTTCTCTGACTTTTTAGCAGGACTATATTTTCCATAAAATATTACCATTAGGAAATTCATCTTGTTAAATCTTCTTAAAAAAAAATCTCATGTGATACGCAATTTTTTAAATTTTAATTTGTAATTTTAGAGTAACAGTAGGATATTTAAAATTAGGACTTGAATAATCTCTACTATTTAAGTGGCTAAAGAATATTTTTATAATGCTTTTCACCATACCACTCCTCTCTCAACCCTCAAGTTTGCAGAATATAAAAGAAAGCTAAAAATCACTGTGTTTTCCCAGTTGATACAAATTTATAATGAATAATCCCTCTGATATAAAAAAAAAGTTAGCAACATCGTTGCAACAAGTTGGTGAATTTAATTGTCAGACCTCCTAGCTGAACTTCAAAACGTCATTGTCAGCAGAAGTCAGTGGATTTCTCCACGGGCCCCTATTTTCATGTCTCCCATTATAAATTCAACATGTGAGATACACAGTACCCACTCACTGTGGATTTGCTAACAACTCCAAAATTTTTCACCATAGACAGATTGAAATCCAGAACAGTAACCAAGAATCATCAGTACATCCTATTCTCTGGCTGGCTAGAGATGGACAGCGGGACAAGTAAAAATAATTTGCTTTTGTCAAAAAATAAATGTATGTATATATTTATATTTTATAAGTAAAATATAAAATATGTAAAGTACAGCATTATACTAAAGTGAAAACATTATACTAAAAATCAGAATTCTCAAGCAGTAGGAGTAATCAACTTCTCAATAATCAAGAGACCCGAATTTTGTTGCAAATATTACTTTCTATGAATTGTGATCTATTGTGTATATATATAGAGAGGTCAAAAGTTACCGAGTTCTAATTACTTTTTTTATTTTTTGTTCAAAAACCTTTTTACCCATGAAACAAAATCCTGAATCTCCAAGTCAAATCTTTTCTTAAACAGTCTACAGTTGCTTTACATAATATGGAAAAATATAATAAGTTTTAATTTATCAGAAATCACAAGTACTTTTTAAAAATTTTTGCATATGCAAATAAAGGATTCATTTTTTTAGCTGCATTCAGTATCATCAAAGTGAATCATCTTCAAAGAAGGAGTTGTGAGACAAAATATTTGACACCCAGCTGGCATAAATATCAAATAATCAAAAAATTCCTGTTCTTTGGTGTGCTCATCAGATCATTTTCAGTTGCAAGTGGTAGAATCTCAACTCCAATGAGCTTAAGGAACGAAGGATGCATTAGCTCTCCTGCCTTCGTCTCTCTTCTTCTTGTACATTATCCTTATTCTCTCCTGCTGCCATAGTTCTCCTCGCTATGCTGCTGTGGATAGAATCATCGTCAGCAGCAGCACAGGGTCCATTTACCAATAGCTGCACTAACAGAGAAAAATGGAATGTTCCCTCTCCAAGCTCCAGTTATAGTTTTCATACTCCTTGGGCCAATCCTGGACCAGAGCACATGTAGGGGTGGGGTGTGGGGTTCTAAGGCCAGAAGATGTGTGGAAAGGAAAGAATTCCTGGAAGACAGACTTAATAACCTTGCTATTTAATATAAGAACAAATTATTTTCATTACTAAAAAATGGGTTAGAAATTCCATTAACTTCTGTAATAATCTGAATGAATATTTTTAGCTAAACAATATAAGAAGAGGAAATGCTTTGAGTTGTTTTTGAAACACTTAGGCTACCCTTATGGGTAGCCTAACATCCACGGTCTTAGATGTTACCTTAGATGAAGGAAAACTTTTAAATCTAGTTATTAGATTTGAACAATTTCTGAAAATAACGGTGAAATCAAAGCGTGATGTAGAGGGATTTATGGTGCTTTTATACCAGGGGTGCCAAAAAATTTATACAAGTGGACACTTTGGTCAACGTTGCTCAAGCAGTTGTTCGCCACAATCAGAAGTGTCTGGACGCTGATGGTATCTACTTTGAGCACCTCTTGTAATTGCAGAAGTTAAACGTGATTTGCATTCATCATTTGTTACCAGTACATATTGAGTATTACAAGTTTAATAGGTTTTCCTTGCTTAAAATGTGTATACATTTTTTTGGCACCCTCTGTACTATAGAATACAAAGCTCTCTATTACTCCTTTTGAGAAAATTAACTCACAAAAGAGAGGATCATATTCCTCAAACAAACATTTTATATCAGCAGAGCTGAGAAAACATTATGACCTCCAAAGAACACTTCAAAATAATCACTGTTTCTCCAATTTAAACCACCAAAATAATAAGGAGTTGAGTATATCAAATAAAGGCTTGGGAGAGAATTCATTTCTAACTGCCTTCTCTATTTTGATAGAGGTCAATCAATGAATCTCTTCTATAGTTTAAGCAAAATGAATTAGCCTTGTCATTGCAGGGCTTTTCAGAGCCTTCAATGGGATACCATGTGACATTTCCACTGCACTTACAGAATGGTTTTAAAAATTGCCCCCACCCCAGAATACTTATTATCCTCTTCCATAAGAGTAATACTATTTGATAACTACTTTTTATATATATATGACCTGGAGCTTGTCGGTCCTTGCATAATATGTAGTTCTCTGACTTTTTAGTAGGACTATATTTTCCATAAAATATTACCATTAGGAAATTCATCTTGTTAAATCTTCTTTAAAAAAATCTTAAAAATCTCATGTGACATGTACTTTTTTAAATTTTAATTTGTTAATTTTAGAGTAGCATAGTAGGATATTTAAAATTAGGACTTGAATAATCTCTACTATTTTAAGTGGCTAAAGAATATTTTTATAATGCATTTCACCATACCACTCCTTTCTCAACCCTCAAGTTTGCAGACTAGAAAAGAAAGCTAAGAATCACTATGCTTTGCCAACACTGCTGTTCAGCCATCCCACCTTAGATTTTCTAGCAGTCCCCACAACCAATGCCCAAGATACAGTTGATAACAGCATTGCTCAGAAAAACAAGCAGGGAATCAGAAAGGCCAAAATGGTCTTAGACAAGTCATTTAAATCTTGGGCTATTGGTTTCTTCAATTAATAAAGAAAAAAAAAAGATCTTACAGTACTTAACACCTTACATTGTAAAGTTATGGTATTGTGAACAACCAATAAGGTAACATATGGATAATGAACACACACACACACACACACACACACACACACACACACACACACATAATTTTTTGCCATAGACTCTGAGAGGACATTTCTACCTCCAGTCTCTCCAATCTTCAGTCATCGTTCACACTGAGGAAGGAACTCTTTGTAAATTGGATTACTTCCCTATGGAGAAGCCCTGTTGGATTTCTTCTGTTTCCCCTCCAGATTCCCTATCTGCCCTTCTTTTCCCTGTTCTTTTTCTCAGAGGCTGACCTGCATTGACTGTATCAACCATCTCCTTTGTCCTTCTGACTCCTGGCTGGGTTTGACCAATGGAAAGCACCAATAGGAGATGAACGAGAAAGGGAAGACTCAGTTCAGGAAGTTCTGCATATTGATCTCCTGCTTCTTTATGGAACAGCCTGGCTGCTTGCCTAGGGCAGAAGTTCAGCTACGTAAGACACTTATGTTGATATCACCTTCTCTGTCTCCAGGTTCCACTATCTGCTCTCTCCTCATGGCCTGTCAAGCTACAGGTGGTAATAGTCAATGCAAGTGCCATCTTTAGATGAAAGCATAAGGGCTTCTGCCTTGAACCTAATGCTTTCAAGAGCCACACTCCTCTCAATATGTGGAGAAGCCTCACCAGAAGAGTCTTCAAGGCCAAAAAAGATGTGCCCACCTGGAGCCTGCTCTCTCCCCAGCTAGATCATTCTCAGGATCTCAGAGTTCCCTGTTCAGACTGGTTTACAAGTACTCCCCGCTATGTATGTGTGTGTGTGTGTGTGTGTGTGTGTATGTATATATATATATATATATATATGTATGTTAACAAGTTGGTGATCTGATTAGTCTACTATATTTATTATGGTGATATTTAACAAAATATGCCAACTCTCAAGATGATTGATAAAATATTTGGTAGTAAAATATCCTTTATAGATAAGGATATTAAGTCGCAAAGATTTTTCAGACTCTTTCATGAGGCCATGCAATAAAATATAAATGGCAAAACCATTTTTAGAACTCAAGTTTTCTGACCATGAATACTTTAGATTCAAATTGCAGCTTCAATGTTCAAAACTAAGGTAAATGCAGTTTTTTAAATCTTAGAATCAGTTATTATATTTTATAAGTGGCAGTTAATATTTTATTATTTGCAGTGCCTTTCATTTTATTTTACTGTTTTTCTAAAATGCCATAACAAATATGTAGCATATTATTTTAAGCAACTTTATAGAACTATGATACCAATGACTTTACAGAAAGAATTAATAAATAGAATTTCTACTTAGTGCTGAGGAAATGCCTTCGTTCAGCAACATCCAGTAAATGAGCACATAAATAATTGCTTATTAAAGACTTTATATATGGATTATTATAACCTCTACATACTAGCAATTCAATAATGAAAACACTATGATTTACTTGCCCCTACCATTAGTAATTGACACCATGGATTATATAATATTACTTCCTACCAGCAATTTTGATTGAAGCAAAGAAATGACCAGGAAACATACATTTATAACTCTATGTGAATATAGTACAATTAATATGAATGGTTGATGAACTCTTTAACTTTCTGATACTCATTGACAAGCTGTATTAAATTTCATTCGATAGCATCTGTCAAGGGAAATACAAAACTCTATTTACTGGGCCAATTAGAGAAGGAATGTTCAATCAAATTTATGGGAGGTCTGAAGAAATTATATCACATCTATCCTTGTGTAAGGTAAGGAAATGTTCTTAGATTTTTGATACAGGAAAGAAATTGAGAAATTTATTGAGAGTTCATGGCAAAAGGGATTTTTGCAAAGTTATAGCAGATTGGAGGCACCTCTGATACAGACAACCTGAAGACCTGACCCTCAACAGAAGGAAGAATGGCCAGGATACCCAAAAGGACCATAGCATCTTACAATAGTATTAAGAAACTAAGGTTATAAAGCCCTATCCTTTCATGTTCACATTAAGACATGGTTGTCTGAGTAAATTTAACTATTAGGGATTCTTGTTCATAAATAAATTCCAAAAACAGAAAATCTGTCTCCAATCTAGAATTTATCTAGGTTAGGAGGAATCGCTATTACTGAGTTAAGAGAGAGAGAAAAAAAAAGATGGCAAGAGCAATAATCCATGTGCAATTGTTAAAACTTTTGATATCTCTTGCCGAATAATGATACCATCTGAACTATGTATGGACTCTTATATTCATCTCAGCACACAAATTCTTAAACTGGAGGGGAAAAGCCATGGCCTCTAAGTTCCAACAGAGGTAGAATTCAAGGTCTCTCTGAAAATGACCTAAGAATCAAATATGTAAACCAAAGAATTGAAGAAAATTTGGCCCATGGCCCCTTTAAATTTTTCCCTCAGCTAAACAGACATCTAGTCATTTAGAAAAGAACCCACCCCCTTGTTAGACTAGCTGAGGGACAATCCCCTGTTGTCATTTTTATTGTCTGCCCTGGAGAAGGAGGCAGCTTGGGATGCCTAATGGAATCTTGATTCTATTTCACAGCTACAGAGCACAGCCAGAGGCCCGTGGTGCTTTTGTGAGCCAGAATCCACGGAGGCTAATTTTGGCTGAATAGAGGCTAAAGAGAATTCATTTCTCCTTGTTACATTTATTTCACTAAAATTGTTCAGACACACAAGATATTGCTAGAAGGACACCAGCAAGCACTTCCTAATTGGGGCCCCATTCAGTAGCAAAACTGACTTTGCAGGTACCAGCCACAGAGGTGATGAGGATTTCAGGAGTCCTGAATGCATGGAAATTAACCTTAACACAGGAGACATAAACGTTATCTCTACTTAGATGTGGAATATAATCTCGAGGCTTCTGTTTCACATACTTGCTGGAAACTGTAACCACGGCTCTCATCTTTCAGTTGCTACATATGAAAGGTTTCATGTCTGGACATCACCGGTAGATTCTGCTGAGCATGCTCAGGGAGATAATTGCTATTCCCCCCAAAACACTGAGAGTCTCTAGAGATAACTAGCAGCAGTTGAGTATTAACCAGTTTTCAGGAAGCCAAATGGACAATGGAGATACAGGAAAAATCATTTTGCCTCTTCCTCCTACTTCAAATTTTAATGAGTAAGAAAAATGTTATATTTATGTTTTTAAATGTGTATAATATTCTGGTCCTACAAAGTATCTCAATGTTAACAGTATAGAATCCTATTCTGACTTTTAATTTTGTACACATTCTGACTACTATTTATATTTACATTAGAACTATTTATAGTTCTAAGTTTTCATGTATTTTTAACTTACTAATTAATAAGTAAAGCCATTTAAATTGCTAAAATCTTGGAGAAAAAAATCTGTAAGAACTTGCTAAGTGTTGATATTACTTTTGTTATTGTCTGCGGTTACTTCAATCTCTGTTTAACAGCAGCAGCATCCTCAGAAGGTACCTAGAAGAAAATATTAATACAATTATCCCCATTTTACAGATGGAAAAATTAAAGCTTGTTCAACATTGATAGGATTACTGGATGAAAAAAATTTCTTTCTTCCATTTCAAAACTCACCCTTGGAATCAGCAACATATAATAAACCTAAGTTTAAAAATAAAATGAATTTAAAACAGAATTCTTATGTGGATATTGGTGTTTCACAAAGGCAACTTGGGTAGAAAATGAATTTCCCTGTAGCAGGTACTCCACATTGTTTGTTGTCCAGAGGGTTGTGAGGGTAGTTAACCTAAGCTCACCTGCATTAAATATTGACCCTGAGGGGCAATTGGAGGCCTTGCTAATGGGGCAATTTGGGGCCTTAATGATGCAGACAAAAAGGTCCCCAATCCTACTTGATGAAGTGAAGAGGCTCATTAGCATGATTTTCAAGGGTGGTGCTCAAAGAATTAGCTTGCCAACCAAAGCCATGTCTAAACTGGTCAAATAAAGAGCTCTTCATTTAGCTAAAGTGCCATATTTGACCAGTGTCTCCATCTTTCTATGCATTTGATTTATTTTTTTCTAGAGCATTAAGATTTTTACTACAACCTAAATGGACAGCTCTCTGACTTTTTCAAAACTTGGAAAGCATAACAAAAATGTTGTCATTTTTAAAACCATACAAAATAATAGGGGAGTTAAGGTACACTTATCCGAAACCACTAATTATCCCTATTAGAGAGCAAAGTTCATGGTGAAAATAAATGGCATATTGTTTAATCTCCTGGATTTGTGCAATAGATGCCAATTTCTAATATGAGTGATGGCAAATTTAGGTAATAAGGCATGCCAAATCACCTTTAAATCTATAACAACTGAACAATAAATGCTATCGCCTACGTAATTTCAGTGACACTCATGGAGCTTTTTCAAGTGCTCAGTAAATTTAAATCTATAATGCCTTAAGTAGACAAATGTACACTTAAGTACATAACACACACACACAGCGTGCAAACCCACATGTCAATGTTAACTCAGTCAAGTAGAAAAGGCAGCTGTACATATACTTAGTACTTCATCATTAGAAATCCACCTTTGTTGAACAAATACACAGCAAGAATTATCAGCAGTGATGGATAATTCTCCTTATTCATAGAAAATGTGTTTAAAAACACTTAGAAATATAATATTCAATATATAATAGAGAAAGTCTTACAAATATTTAAGTTCATCAAATAAATATGTAAACTGTTTTTCTTAATTTTCTTATTTTATGTTATATACAGGCACACTGTCTAATTTGATTACCAATTACAAGAATAGACTATTCTTTGACTTCTTAACTACCAGACTAGAAAGAAGAAAGTGCCCTCAGCTTTGCCCTATGCTCTTAATGCCTCAAGCTACTGCTTTAGTGACTGATTCAAGGGAAAAATAAAGAATGAAAATTCAAAATGTGACACTATTAACTAATCAACTGCAAGATAATTTCCTTTCAGCACTCGTAACAGATATCCTGTTCCTACCTATAAACTCTATAGTTGGCTACAATCTTTGGAATGAACATATTTTAAAAATGGAATAATGTAATTATTATCAAAACTAATTTGTGCCTCAAACAGCCTAAATTAAATTCAATAAGCGCAGTAGAAATTACAGTGATTTAAGTTCTGGTGTTTCACCCTACTAAATTTTTAATTGTGGCGAAGATGTTCTGCTTCTGGGATGTAGAATGAGAAGTGGGAGGGGGGCACAGATACCCGACATTCCTCCATATAAAAATGTTGTTGTAATCACTCTATTTAAATAGTAACATTTTATTTTTTTAAGCACTTAGTTTCTTGATCAGGATCCATATTCATGGGGTCTCACTGTAATCCACTTTACCACTTAATGTTGCAATTCAAATGTTCAGTCAGAAGCAAAGCCCTCCAGAATAAAGCATGAATATTACCGTGTGGGGCTGTAAAGAGAAGACTATTAGAATATATCACCAACACACTAGGGGACCATTTAGTCCACTGCTCTAAATACATCATTTAATTACAATGGAGACATTACTTCATGTTTCTACTGATGTAAGTATTATTAGAATTCATGATATTCGCAGGCTACTGTGGGCCATTACATTGGCCATAAGCTATTCCATAAGATTTACTACTAAAGGCCCGCAAGGGTATTTGAGCATTCATGGATTCTGTGGCAGTAGGCTTTTATCTAAGACACATAAGTGAGGGACAACCGAGTTATTATCTCTAAGAAACATAGCTTAATATTTTGGATTCTAAAGGTTAAGGTATCATAAATCCTGAATTACTCTGAGATATCACATAAAAAGACATTTTTATTTTATTTTACTCTATTCTGTCTCTTAAAATATTTTATGATGGCAGTTTCTAGAGTTGTACCATGTTGTTTACATTCAGTCCCTGGATGCATCAAAACACTGACACAGCATTTCTTTTAACCTGTAGTAATGAAAGCAAAAATATATTTTTGGGGTGTGTGTGTGTGTGTGTGTGTGTGTGTGTGTGTGTGATATGTCTACGGTATAGAAGGAAGGGAGAGGGAGAAGTTAACCGAATGCTTTATATTTTTAAGGCATACCCAATTTCCTTTGGAAGAGTTTTTTGCTCAGTACTTTGGCCCTTTTCATGATGAGTGTCATTGTGCTGGTCTGAGCTGAGCTGATCTAACCTTGGATGCAAAAAGCTGGGATCATCTTCAGCAGGAGATTCTAAAGACTGCACAGGAAAGCACAGAATCAACAGCAAGAAGCAGCTTCAGAGGGCTGCCTGCTTTTTAGACAATGAAAATTGCAACCAGAAAACTCAGGAAAGACTGGTGAAGGGACTTAGTAAATTTGTCACAAAAATAGGCAGAAAAGAAAAACTTCTATCTATTATGAAGTGAAAACTTCTAGATAACTGCCCAACAAATGAAAGATTAAGGGTTTGTGATGGCAATGCTTTGAAAAAACAGGTAAAAGATGAAATTCAGCCAAACATTCCAATTTCCCTGTGTCATGGCAATGGCAGCTTTACATTTCTTTCCAAGTTTTTTCTTGGATTGTAAGGCACCAGTTAGGCTTCTGAGTCTTAACACATGAAGTACGTAACTCTTTCGCATTTGCCAGGAAAACTAGTAGGCACATTCATCAACATTGGTTGTCCTGTCAAAAGATGGGTCTAAAATGACAAATAGCAGCAAGCAGCTAGAAGGGTATATGAACTTACAGAAGAAGCTGTGTTTATTGAGAGGCAGAAAGAGCTAATTATTTGAACACAGAAAACCAACTGACAAGATGGGCAGTTGAGTCAGATCTTTGGTCTCTGAATTTGTAATATCTATGCCTCACATCTGTGGCAGATATTTTTTTCTTCCTTCCTTCCTTCCTTCCTTCCTTCCTTCCTTCCTTCCTTCCTTCCTTCCTTCCTTTCTTTCTTTCTTTTCTTTTTTTGTCATTTACCACCCTCCTACCCTACTCTTTACTGTCAACTCCCAAAACGTACTATTCTGGGGACTTAATACTTCTAGTCCAAGAATTTTTTTACCACTGCTACACCAACTATCACCAGAAGCGCTGACCATTATTCCAGAAAAAGTCTCAGTTTCACAATGCATTGTTCTTATAGCTTTGTGTGAAGTTCAAGAGTACTAAAATGTTGTTTTTAAGGAACAGAAGTAAATAAAATAAGCAGAACTGCTTTGGACAAAATGAACTATTCTTCATTAAAATCTAAAATATTTAATTACTTTAAATATAAAAGCATCCAATTATATGGACTGGTAACATTTATCATAAAGTCACGTTACTGTCTATATTTTTCACCCAGTTTGAATGTACTAAAACATTGCCCTTTTGGGCCAGACCTCTAGATTTAACCACTTTGTGTTTTGCATAAATTGTATAATGCGTCTATTTTAACCTCAAACACACTAAATGTCAGTAATATTTTAAAAGCTAAGTATTTCAAATTAGCATGTCAGGTCTACAAGAATAAATAAATTTTGAAAAAAACTAATACTATTTTTAATGAAATCACCATGCTGTAAATACCATGCAAAATTTCTAAACCTCTAAGTATTAGCCTTTTAGTTGATATATAGCTGTTGATAATAGTATAATATCAGAACTCTATGCCCAATTAACATAATAGTTAGGCTATCAGTATGCATCAGCATCACTCTAAGTGCATTATGAGTATTATAAAATTTAGTCCTGACAAAAACTCCATTATGCAGGTATTATTATCATTTTGATTTTATGAATGGGAAACCAGGGCTTAGAAAATTGAAGCTTCCTACCCACGTTAAGGTAGCCAATCAGCAGCAGAAGCAGGGATTGAACTTGGCCATCTCACATTCCAACCACACTCTTAACTAAGGTGCTGTGCCCCTCTCACTGCATAGGAACTAATTACATATGTCCCGCATGAACACACAAATGGATAGACATTAAAGAAAGATAAGGCAGCGTTGAGGTGTTTATGGAAACTTTTCTATACTTGCTGTACTTTTTTTTTAAGTTAGACCATTACAATACCTAAACCTACTTATGCTCTCCTCATTTCCTTGTTCAAAACAGTATTTTTTCCAACTACAGATTTTTCCAATCACACACATCCACCAACTTCATATTATTTTTCTGATTACCCATAAACAAATTTGCTAAGTCCCTCCCTTTAAAAAGTAGAAAAATCTGCTATGGCAGGCAGTGTGGAGGTTCCTCAAAAAATTGCGAATAGAATTACCATACGACCCAGCAATCCCTCTCCTGGGTATCTACCCAAAAAATCTGAAAACATTTATCCACAAAGACAAGTGTGCTCCAATGTTCACTGCAGCTTTTTTACAGTGGCCGAGACATAGAAACCAAAATGTCCTTCAATAGATGAATGCATAAAGAAGTTGTGGTATATATACACAATGGAATACTATTCGGCGGTAAGAAAAGATGAAATAGGACCATTTGTGACAACATGGATGGCTCTTGAGACTATAATGCTAAGTGAATAAGTCAGAAAAAATAGAGAACCATATGATTTCACTGATATGTGGTATATAAACCAAAAACAACAAAAGAACAAGACAAGCAAATGTGAAACAAAAACTCATAGACACAGACAATAGTCTAGTGGTTACCAGAGAGTAAGGGCGGTGGTGGTAGATGAGGGTAAAGGGGATCAAATACATGGTGATGGAGGGAGAACTGACTCTGGGTGGTGAACACACAATGTGATTTATAGATAATGTAATACAGAATTGTATACCTGTAATCTATGTAACTTTACTAACAATTGTCCCCCCAATAAACTAAAAAAAAGTAACAAAAATCACCATAATCATTACTTTATCCAGATACTCTTCTTAAAAAAATAAATACATATATATATATATATATATATATATATATATATATACATACATATATATATATATATATATGATGGTCTAGGGAGGGCTGCCCTCCGATTCTGTTTCCAAACCAAGTACCTCTCCCTCTTCAGAAATGAGTAACCCCTGTAGAGTGGGAGCTTGGGCTCATGGGGAGCCGGTATGCCAACAGAGAGAGCCAGCACAGAATTTTGGCAGCCTCTGAGCCAGAAGTCCTGGTGGCCAAAAGATAAGGACTGAGAGTAAGGGCTCCATATTCTTGCCTGTTGGAAATTTCCCTTATGGAGACCCTGTGATATTCAACAGGAGCAGATGGGAGGATTTTTGGGTAGATCTGGTTACCAAAGATTGGGCTGCACAGGTAGACTGATGCTTGGAAAGGGTTAGGATTTTATTAATTTATTCATCCTATTCATTGAGCAATTACTATATGCAAAGGCTTGCTCCAAAATGCTGGGGATACTAGAATGAAACAAACTAACAAGCAAACAAAAAAGGCAGCAAATCCCTGGCCTTTTGGAACTATCATTGTGATGTGAGTAGTTAAAACTGAGGTTCAAATCAGTACTCAGAAAACATGTCTCACTCTCCTTGGCAGTGTGGCTCACTCCCAACTCAGTCTTCTTATTTGGTTCTGCTGCCAAGTATGGCAACTCTGGTTGTAACCTCACACTCCAAGGGGTTCAGACATTAGGTCCTGAGTCCTCATATTCAGATCACTGAGTTGACTCTTTGAAGCCACTCTCCCTTTTCTTCAGGTGAGGAAAAAGACCCTTCCATTCCTCACCTTTGGGGACAGGAATGGAATGGAAGCTCAGCATACCGACTACAGTCTCCGGAGAAACATTTTTTCTCAGCTCTAGAGTGTCCACTCTTTCCTGGCTGGAGGTAGTTTATCCCTAAGATTGACGGATGGTTTCACAACCTATTAGCATGGCAAGACATGTTACGGTGATCTAAAATGATGCCTTTTATTTTCTTTTATATAATCCTAATTTTTTCAATTAGGTACCCTCATCCATATGTTTAGGTTGATAATTAAAATTTTTATGCTAGATTTAAATAGTTCCAACAGAAATAATTACAGACGTTAGAACAAAACCTGCCTTATTATTCTTGTAATGTAGCCAATAACATCTCTTACAGCAATTTGATACCCACCCTTTTAAAATACATGAACAAGATCATCTCTGACGGGTGGAAATTTTACATCATTCTTTTTACTCCTTAAATTTAAAGCCCCATCCCAATTTCCTCCATAGGAGGTTTGCCTAAAGTAGTATATTGTTTTGCTTGAAATGATTTTCCTATTCACCCGGTTATACTTCTCTGGGACTAAAATATGTAAATAAATCAAAATATAACTGAAAAAATTCTATAACCCCAAGTTTCTAAGTATTTAAAAAAAATTCTGGCTTGAGCCCTCATTACAATTATGATCGCTATGTAATTGATCAAGAGGAACAAACTAATTGTTTCCAGGGTTCCTGACAATCACACTCTTCAGAGAGATGCTATGTTCAGATACTCAAAGTTGATCTGCTCTCCTGAGAGATAATTTCTCAGTGACTCCAAGATGTTCAAATCTGTACTTCTAGGGGGCGGGTGACCTTCATGGCCCTATGAGGCTTCCTTACACTGATGCAGACTATGAAACACCTGTTTATTCTCCAGTAAGCATAACAATCTATTGACATTTTATCATCTATCTGTTCTTTACACGTGTATTTATGTTCATTTTTTTTCCTTTTAGCTTCCTTAAGGGCATAAATTATATCATGGAATTTCTCTATACATCTCTAGTGCTTGGAGATTATTAAAAGGCAGAAGCCTAAACAGAACTTCCCAAACAGAACTTAGTTACAAGTAACAATTCCCTAATTAAAGATACCTTACTTCCTACAGCTTACAAATACATGTTTCTCTATGGGATCTCAAGGAAGACAAATGAATATTAGTGCTCAGGACTCTTTGGCAATGTTTCTACTAGTTTATATCACATTCCTTTTCACACTTGGTAATATAAACTCTTAAGCATAGCAGGGTAGGTGCCTCATTGTTAGAGCTCTTATGAATTATGTGTTTTTCAAGTAGATATAGAATTAACAGATATCCCTACTTCATCATTTTGGTGGACCCAAAAGAATTATTGTGTCTTTCACCTGGTGGTTCAAATGAGTTCAAAAGAGGAAGACAGCATTACCTGATAGAAAGGGCCTCATGATCTCAATTAGATTAATAGACACTCACTTTAATCTAGTTCCACAGTATCTAACAAGGACTAAGTACTGCTGTATAAATAATAAACTAGTATGTGGACCATGCCATAGCCAGAATACACCTTTGTTTGGCATGCAAATTTGCAACTGAATCTGAGGAAAGAAAATAATAATCACTAATATTTATTGAATATAATATGTACCAGACTTTATAAATTGATTATCTCATGCTGACATCAATACTATGAGGTACTGCTATTACCCTCATTTTACAAAATAGGGAATTGAAATTTAGTGAAAATAAATTTTATTGACGAAATTTGTACAGGTAGATAATAAAGGAGGCAGGATTTGTACCCCCAAGGTTCCATATTCGTAACTACTATTACAGACAGGTTTGTGCTATTTACTATTCCCAGTACTATTTACTCAAGCCTGATTTCTATGACAGATGATGAAATGACAGATGGAAGGCGAAAATTCTGGTAATTTCTATTGGTTGTTATCTTCCTGAAGGAGGTCTGACAGTTAAGTCCACGGACTTGTTGCAACGATGTTGCTAACCTTTTTTGGTATCAGAGGGATTATTCATTATGAATTTGTACCAACTAGACAAACAGTTAACCAAGTTTAGAAGTGCTGAAAAGGCTGCATGAAAGTTAGACAACCTGAACCTTTCGCCAACAGTTCTTGGCTCTTGCATCACAACAATGTACCAGCTCACACAGCATTGTCTGTGAGGGAGTTTTTAAACAAATAACTGTATTGGAACACCCTCCCTACTCACCTGACCTGG
This sequence comes from Rhinolophus sinicus, assembly GCF_036562045.2. Classification (NCBI taxonomy): domain Eukaryota; kingdom Metazoa; phylum Chordata; class Mammalia; order Chiroptera; family Rhinolophidae; genus Rhinolophus; species Rhinolophus sinicus. The sequence continues at coordinate 150,875,081 of NC_133751.1, read as the reverse complement.
CCCCCAATTAGTTCTTTCTTTACCCAACGATAAAGGAAATATTGAAAGGAAGACATTTTGATGAAATTCAGTACATCAAGGGTAATATGACAACAGCCATTCCAGATGGCCATTCCAGAAAAAGAGTTTCACAACTGCTTTGAAGAATGAACTAGGTACTGGCGTCAGTGCGTAGCTTCCCAAGGGGAGTACTTTGAAGGTGACTGTAGTGATATTCAGCAATGAGGTATGCAGCACTTTTTCTAGGATGAGTTCACGAACTTTATTGTCAGACCTTGTATAAGATATGATAACTTCTTTGGAGTTCTCATCAATAAACTCCATAAGCTTGATTGAGGATTAATGGTGAAACTTGCATCAGAAACAATATTGTATGGTGATTCTTGAGTAGGAATTAAATGTCACCTCCTGCTGTTCTTGTGGCTATAGATGGAATAGATTGCTGCATTAACATTAATCAATATATCAATAATTACTATTTTATGATTATTTGATAGGTTATTTTTTAATGCTGTATAAAATAGTAAACTTTAAGAAGCAGGAATTTAAATAATCCCAAAATATAAAGCTCACCTTTGAGTTTTGAAAAAGGCAGAAATCCAGCAGACAGAATTGTCTACTGGTCATATTTATGCCACATGTTTCTCCTCACTCCACAACTCCTCACGCAGTCTTAGATTTGGGTTCCTATTTGAGTTCTTGTCCATCAGATTGTTTACATTAGCTTCCAAACTCAACTAGGCGTTTCTTTTATGTGATTTACAGGCTCTTATTCACAATTCTTTCTCTATTCTGGATTGTTTAGTGCTCTCCTCTCTGCTTGACACATTCTCCCAGTTTTCAGATCTGATTTTGAACCTCTTGGGTGATAACCATCTCAACCAGAAATCTTTGTGACCCACCTGCTACTGCAAAGCTGCTCTTTGCTGCCTTCATTGGCCACTACCCGTCACTTCAGGTAACCTGCCCGTCCATGTGTGTTCATGCAGGACAGCATCCCCAAGAAAGCTAAGTTTTCACATGCTGTCTACTTCATTTGTGAAACTGAGATTACCAAACATTAACTGGTAGTGCAGGAAACAAGTGCCTTCTTACTAATGTGATAATGTCACCAAACAGCCTGGTCTTAGTAAAGCAAGGTTGGTGAGAGACCTTAATCTGGCATGTTTTGGACTAGAAGTCAGGACCAAAATACTCTCCTGTTTAGGGATTTCTGCTGTGTTTGTTTTCAGTCAGAGTTAAAGTCTCTTATAATAGAAGTCCCAAAGTCAAGATGATCAACATCCAGCTCTTCAATATGAGAGTGTATTGGCCATTTTAAGAAGAGCAGAAATTTAGTTTGGGAACTAAATTTGAAATCCTTTCATTGAAACCCTTGTGAATGCTCTCCATGACAGTCAAACTTTTTTTTTTTTTACTGAATTGCCAAACGTGCTGAGTTTAGGGTAGAAGCGACCAGGCAGAGTTTAAGCCCTAACTTTATTGTATGTATGAATTTCATAACTGTCCCCTTCCATTTCCTGTAACATAAAGAGCCGGGTCTACACAGGGAATCAAAATAGGTTTCCCAGCCCATTAGATGTCACTGACTAGAACTGTGGACAAATGAGCACTTAATAAATACTTTCAGGCGATAATAATTTGCTAGTTTGTGTTATGCAACTTTGAAAGGTTAGCAACTTGAAAAAGTCAGTTATGCTTAACTTGTAAAGGAATCTCAATGTTGTACTGTGTCCATTGTGTTGTTTCACTATATAATACCCCTGTATGTTTCCCACCTAGAATTGGTGAAATTGTTCTTTAAAGTAGATAAAGTCCCTTCCTGGGATCCTCCCATCTCATTCTCTTTGGCTGTCCTGCCCTCTAATTTAGCACTCCCCTCAGGGTCTTTGTGATGCCCTCAGGCTTTGCACCATCTAGTCTACGCTAACTTTCTCCTCAAAATGTCCCTTAATTTCTCTAGTGTTTTGCACATCACCACCACTTCAATCAAAAAGTCTGTACCTTTAAGGCACTAGTTTCAGATGTTCAAAAATAAATATAGCATACTATGTTTGTAACATTTCCATCCAAAAAGCATTTATACATACAGTTTCTTATTTGATCTCCATAATAACCTTTTAATATCGGTAGGCTGGACATTATTATCCCCTTTCATAGATGAGAAAATAGAGGTTCACAGGAATTAAATGAATTAAGCTACACCACACAATAAGCAAAGGAAAAAGGGGGTGCTCTGAGACACACATGTAAGTTTTAACTTCTCACTTCGCTACTCTTTCACTGATCCTTTTAAATCTTATTACAATGCTTAATTTGTCCAGGCTTTAATCAAAACAACAGTGACTTTGACCATTGGATTCCCCCCCCCAAAAAATGCCAATCACTTTCCCTTACATGGATCAATATAGCAGTCAGTCTTTTTATTGGTGTGATTACAATTCCAGGGATGTATTGGGAAAGCAGAGTTTTTGAACCAGAATATTCAGATAGTTTCCATATTTGTACATGCCTCTCCCCTTTTTTCCTACCTACATAGGTAAAAATAGGTAGAAATATAAATACAGTATATGCTTTCAACCAAAGGGCCAAAATTTGAGGTGTGGTAATTTTTGGAAATTTCCTCTCAAGCCTCAAGGGTATGATAGTGTTTAGTGACCTTCAGGGGCAGTGCATCGTCCTTAGAGGATTGAAATTGATTTTCTCCACGTTACCGTGTGAGACTCCCAGCCTGAGCCCCCTGCCCGCTGGTTGCCTAGGAGTGTGCCGCCGAGCTCACAGCCGCGGATTTGAGCACCGGGCTTTGAGAGAATCATAAATGGGAACAGCAGGGCTCTCATCCTGCTGCATTGTTTTGAAGTTATTCTTCCAGATTGTGCTTTCATTTCGGTTCATTCTTCTTCTCCATGTGCTGCCGCATGGGCCAGCTCAATTCTAAACTTGCTTTTTTTAGCTTCTGAAAAACAAAAATTGGTTATCTATTGACTGATTTTATTTGTACTATAAAAGCCCTACGTCGGAATTTTGCACACAAAGCTGAAATCTATATGGGCTACACTGTATTCACTATCCGATGGGAAGCGACTGAAATTATCAAAAGTTGAAGAACGCACCTCAGTTGTTGGTCAGCCAAGCTTTCCGAGCAATCAATGGCGGCAGCAAAGTAACTTGGTACAGGAAGCAGAGAGGCACCGCTGTGAAGCTAATGAAGGTTAAGCTGCCGGGCCCTTCATTTGCACGGTGCCTTCCAAGACCCTGAGAAAGGAGCCTAGCAGTGTGTTTCTATAGTCACATGTTTCTGTAAAATTTGCAAAACAAAGGCATTTAACTTCAGTTGTTTAAAGTGTCATGTCTCTCCACTCCACACTTTTCCTTGGTGTGAGGTGGCATTGGAAAAGCCACAGGCATGGGAGGGCTCTGAGCTAAGAGAGGTTGACTTGGAGATACACTTAGTTTGGTCTAACTGGAATATATTTACGTAATTCTTGGGCATGTCTGTGTGCAGTCAAGTCGTTTCTAGCCTTCCCAGTGTCTGAACAGCTCCCAGGGGTCTTCCTATGGCCCCCTGTACAACCCTGCCATTGTCACAGCAAATGCAATGCCAGAGGTGGCATCATGAAAGGAAAGTGTCCTGGTGCAAAACTGTTATGATCATTACACTTTGACATTTGTCAGCAAAGAATTAGAATCTCATCAACACCCAGTAAATATAAAAGTTACCTTCTATCAGAAACATACTTAATAATGCAGCATATTGGGCTCTAAACACACCACCCATATGTCTCTTCCAATTTTTTTTTATGGAAATGACACAAAATAGAATTTATCAGAATTCCCATATTTATAGGGCACAAACTATAACAGGGACAACAAAAAGTTATTTGTAAAAATCCACATACAGAAGAAACTTGATAAAGGTTTCCCCAACTCTGATAACAATCTTAAGATTTCCAGGACATTACCAATGATGATTTGTGAAGATGAACAAACTTTCCTAAATTATAAATATAATGGAAAATTTTAAAAAATATAATGTTATAAGAAACACTGAATTATGTTCTCTTTAAATATAAAGGTTTATGTTATATAAAGAGGCAAATAGTATTCATCCAAAAACTAAAGGGAAAAAAAATATAGGTGGGTCACGTCACACAATGTGATATATAAATGATGTATCATAGAATTGTACATGTGAAACCTATGTAACTTTACTAACCATTGTCACTCCAATAAACTTCAATTTAAAAAAAAGAAAGAAAGAATATTGTGATTTTTTTTTTTCTTCTGGAATTGTGGATATGGTGTATTTGACCACTCTTTCAAGTTTCCAAATTGTCCTGATGTCTTGGGTTTTTTTTCTCATTTTAAGTAAATTTTCACATATGAACAGGTTCATCTCCCCTAACATTTTTGGGACTAAGAAAGAGTACAATGGAAGTTCATCTATACTACATGTCTAAATATCAAAGTTTTAAATATGTTAACTGTAAACAAAATATATTCTTCAGTCTTGACAATTATACCTCTAAAATGATAAATTAGGTGAAAATGTTTAAAAAAATATATTGTTTTAGGTGAATAGAAGTTAGTCAAATGTGAAAGATGACTGAAATTATTGTATACAACTAGGTATTCTATCATGGAATAATGATTTTTTTATGATAATTACATAAAGATATGTATAATTAATGGATTAAAGATATTCAGTCACTTTTTTTACTTTTATCCAAAACATATTGTAATAATCAAGACTTTTATTCGGTTGGGGCACAAGCAATTGAGGTTTAAAAGGTTAAAAATAATTTCAAAAACCACAATTACTTTTGCAGATAATTTTATTGACTATGATGCCACATGATCAACTTTTTTTAGTATTTTATAACTTTTTATTAAATTCAATTTGGAGAAACTTTGCTCTTCTGGGACAGCAGTGACTGAAATTGTCAGTATACTATTAAAAAAACACTTAGATTCAGAAATGAACCTTGAATTTTTAATATAATGTTCAAACATTACAAGGAGTCGTATATGACACGTATTACTGTTATAACAGAACATATTACCAAACATTTTAATTTCATTGTATAAATAGTTGCTACTTAATTTTAATTTCATCATCTCATAAAGTAATATATAGACCATACAGTGAGCAAAGAATCTATATTTACTTCAACATTTATATCTATATCTATCTATATATCATTTGTATATAGATATATATATACACACACATATATATATATACACAGTCAAATTTGGAATGATACAAATTGTTTAATATTGAAAAATGTTTCTCAGCTGCCATTTAGTGCGAGTATTGTGAACATCATGTTGATTTTATGAGTACCTCTGCATTCATACATTAGAACATGAATGGAAGCATAAGTGAATGCATGAATGAATGAATGAATCCTTGGCACTACTTGAAAATGATACTTTAAGAAACCAGACTTCTTGTAGTCATGCTTACTCAGAGAAAGGAATTGATAAGATAATCAGTCTTTTCTCTTACCCAAGTACTTTTGCTGCTTAATTCCTCTTAAAACTCCAAAGCAATGTCCATCCCAGATGTTGAGATCAGCAAAACCCCAAAATCAAAAATCTTCAGTGTTTAGACATAGTAATCTGTTTGTTTGTTTATTTTTTGTTTTTGGAGGACATAGAACATGAGATGTGGAAAAGACTTTCCCTGTAGCCTGAAAGGTGTGAGTCATGAGGGCACATATGTTTGGGTTTACAGGTTGTTCTGTGTTAGTACTGAGTGTCAGATCCCAAGCGACAAAGGATCTGGGTTCTTTAATAAACTCGGTGTGTGCGTGTGTGTGTGTGTGTGTGTGTGTGTGTGTGTGTGTGTGTCCAGAATAGGGGCAGCTCTTATCCAGGTTTAAGGGAAACACTGCTATTGTATGTAATTTTGTATTTATATATTTTTTTTCTGAGAGTGAGCCCAGAAAATGTTTAAGCTACAGCCTCCACAAACTTAGACTTACCCCTAGAGAGAACTTCTGGATAAACATTGCATATTATACACATATGTGTTTGCTACAACTCTTTTCCAAACCTTACTAAAACACCTAACTAGTGAGTTTTACTTAAAGTTATAAACCCCTGAGAGAAAATACTGAAACGGATCCAACAACAACAGAATTTAGAAAGCTAAAAAACAGATGTGTGAGTGGTAACTGAATTAGCAGACAAGGGAAGATGAAAATGTAAGGTGTCAATCAACCTTGGAGTCATTTTCTTTCATACCCAGAACCCATCCTCTCAGATAATTCTGCTGGCTCTTCCTTGAAAATATACCCAGAATCTCACCATTTCCTGCCATCTTTACTTGTACTAATTATCATTATGGGTTAATTGTGCTCCCCAAAAGATATGTTCACGTCCTAACCTCTGGTACCTATGAATGTGACCTTATTTGGAAATAGAGTTTTTATAGATGTAATCAAGTTAAGATAGAGTCATCCTGAATTATTGTGAACCCTAATCCAATGACTGGCATCTTTTTAAAGAGAAAGATATAGAGATACAGTCACATACAGAAGGAAAATGACCACATAGAGATGGAGGCAGAAATTAGTATTATGCTGCCAACAAGCCAAGGCACACCAAGAATTTCTGGCAAACAGCAGAAGCTGGAAGAGACAAAGACACGTTATTCCCAAGAGCTTTCAGAGGGAGCACAGCCCTGCTGATACCTTGATATCGAACGTCTAGCCTCCAGAAAGTAAGAGATTAAATTTTCATTGTTTAAGACACCTAGTTTGTGGTGATTTGTTACGGCAACTCCAGAAAACAAATATACCCACCCTTATTTCTTACCTGGATTAATGAAGTAATTCCTAACTGATTATTCTGCTTCTACTCTGCCCCTCAGTCAGTCTATTTTCAACATGGAACCAGTGATCTTCCTGTCACATAAGTCAGATCGTGTTGCTTCTGTGCTTAACATGTAGTGGCGTTCTGTTTCCTGTGGAGTAAAAGCCAAAGTCTACACAATGGCATGCACGACCCTATGTCATCAGAGCATTTTGCTGCCTCCCAACTCTGTCACCCCTTTACCTCCCTCATCACTTCCTACAGTATTTTTCCCTTCACTCATTCACCCAGGACACATTGGCTTCCTTGCTATTCATCAAAACAGAAGGTAGGTTCTCACCTCAGAAGCTTGGCATAGGTGGTTCCCTCTGCCTGTCACACCCTTGCCCCAGATAGTCCCTTGGATAACTTCCATCAAGTCTTCATCAAAGTTCACACTGTCACTAAGACCTATCATGGCTATCCTTTAGAAAATTGCCACATGCCTTTTAACTCCTGGCATACTCAATCCCCTTATGCTATTTAATATTTTTTTCCATGTCCCTAAAATATTAAATAATTGATTTAGTTATTATGCATCTTGTTTATTGACTGTTTTGCACATTCTATAAACCCCTTGAAGAAAGGGAATTTTGTTCTGTTTACTATTATACCCCAAGTGTATAATCCCTGCCTGGCACATGATAAATATTTGTTCAATGAATTTGTTGTATTGATTGAAGAATCTCAAAAGCATGTTAATCTCAGAAAACCCCAGAAATATTAAACTACTCCTCCTGAATAGCAGAACTTCCAGAAATAGAAATCACGTGGGACTGAGATGAGAAGTTGTTTGAAAAGTCATGTAAATGGCTACTGAATCCCTGCCTTTCCTCCATCACCCAGAAAAAGACAATAGGTTTAGATTCTTGAAAGACTCTCTAAGAGAGTCTTAAGGGGCAAAGAATGATCTCAGGGGTATCACATAAAAGTATCTCACTAAAAAGGGAGATCCCAAATTCTCTTCTGTTGGTTGACTCCAAGAACATTGACATTCAAGCTCATGAATCATGGGTGGGAGCTTGCAATATTTTTCTCCAGAGGAACTGACAAGCCCAAAAGAAAATATTTACTGATACAAAGAGTTGAGGGTGCACCCAAAGAAACAAGCCAGCCACGACACTGTCTACAAATGGTATGAAGCTGCCTATTAACATTGAATACTTACCATGTTTCCCCGGAAATAAGACCGGGTCTTATATTAATTTTTGCTCCAAAAGACATATTAGGGCTTATGTTCAGGGGATGTCATCCTGAAAAATCATGCTAGGGCTTGTATTCCGGTTAGGCCTTATTTTCAGGGAAACATGGTAATAAGCTTTTACAGCCTCATCCTAAAACATGAAGGGATCATCTTCATGAAAGCCTCTAATTTAAAAGACTCTCCTCATTAGCAATGGAGTTGGGCAAGTTTTAAAAAATAATATAACTTTGCATAAGAATATTGTAACAGAAATAAAATCTTACTTTACAGGAAATATTTCCAACAAAATATATCTATTTTAAGCCTTAAAATATCAAGAACAAATGACAATTATATTCTGATATTTTCCAAAACTCAGACCAATGAATTGTTTTCTAGGCATTTGAAATCATAATTGATATCAGTCAAAGCAAAACACCTTTTCCACATAGATTTGCCAACCAGTAATCAGTTGTCTAATTTTATTTAGATTCTTTAAACTCAAATTATTTTTCACCACTTTACAAATAATGATTGGGTGCTTATTCTGTGTGAGACATTTTGGGGTGCTGGGAAAACATAGTGTCATTATTATTGGTACACTATCATTGTGAGATATCCAGGACCAGAATTAGTACTTTTGTTTGGTGACTAGAGAGAACTGAGACAAAGGGATTATAAGTCTTAGGAAAAATTAAACCATTAGCTAGCAAATCTCACTGCGGCAGATTTTCCCAACTGACAGGACCCAAATCCCTCTGGGAATTTGGCTTTGATGAAGTTTCCAGACTGATTTTGTCTAATCAAGTACCCACCTAGGAATTCCTATGGCTTATTACATCAAAAGAGACAGTTTACTCATACATTTTAGGTTTTCTCAAAACATTTTGAGGTGTCCTCGCCTGTCTCCACTCATGCATTTTATTTTCATCTAGTGTAGGGGGTACATCAGTTCAAGATGACTCCAAAAATCCTACTGGCTCAGGCAATTACTTAATTTCCTCTCCTTGAAAATGTCATGTACATTTTAAGCACATTGACAAGCAAGTTTGAAATACTTGTCACATTTGGAGATGTTACAAAATGCAGTCTGCAAGGAAAAATGAATCATTGGATTAAAAGCTGTTATTAGGTCCCATCTTTGTGATATTTTTTTTCTATTTTCAATGTAGAAAAAAACTGTCCCTTCCTATTCTCATCTCCCAAAGTTTTCTGAGACCCATTGTAATAGTTAAGATACTCTCAACTGCAAACAGTAAAACCTCCAATTAAAATTGACTTAGTATGGAAATGAATATTTTCACACTGAACCCCACTGGATTCCCAGAAATTTAAGTCATATATTCGAAGACATTATCACTGTGCTTTTCCATTTTTGGAAGTAGTGTCTTCCTTTTATTAATGATAAGATGGCTACAGCAATTCCAGGAGGTACGTCTAAATATGATGACAACAGAAGGAAAAAAGTGGTGCTTTCTTCTTATGGATCCCTAAGAGCATAACAAAATTTCCCAGAAACCTCTCCAGCCAACTTCTCCTTACATTATATCATTGGTTCACATACTTATTTCTGAATCCATCACAGGCAACTATGATTACATGATAGTAAAAATCTGGGATGGAATAAATAAAATGGAATCAACCACACTATTCTCTTCTTTGTCTTTCACTTGTTTCTGACTGACCATCTAATTTTCCTCTTACTATTATTATTTTTGAGTTTGGCTCTCCTGCATCATGGCTAAAATCAGTTTAATGAATTAGAATGTACCTGTTCCAGACCACTGTTAGCACCATTGAAAGGATTTATTAAATTTCTTTATTAACTTAAATGCAATGATAATCACAAATTTGGAATTACTTATTATCATTTCTTGCTTCTTACCCTGATGTCCCTTCATTAATAGGTAATTCAGGACAAGTAGAGTCAGGAAATTTGAGTTTCAGTGTTATCTCTTTCCCTTATTAATTGTGTAACACTAGACAAATTACTAAGTCTGCCAATTTCAATTTCTGCAGTCATAAATTTGAAATTTTTGAATCTCTATATATTACTGAGGCATATTAGTTTTATTAAATAAGATAATCTAAAACAATGCTAAAACTTGAAAGACTATGCAAAGCTATAATTATTGAGATTTCAAACAGGTTTCATGTTAATAACTTTAACAATTATTTTATGTGACCCTTAAAATAATTTTATGAGGACAATATTATTATTCCTGTTTTATAGATGAAGAAATTGACACTCAGAGTTTAAGTGACTTGCCCCAGTAAACAGCAGAGCAAGGATTTGAACTAAAGCCATGTATGACCCCAAAGCTCATGTGCTCAACTGCCACAGTCTGCATATATACAGAATTCCTATGATTATTGCTGAAAATTCATTCACATATGGCTTACTATTCTTCTATTATGGCCTATAATACATTATTCAATGAATATTAATTGATCACATATTATGTGTTGAATATTAGGATGGATGCTGAGAAGGATCCAAATAATTATATGGCATACTTACTGTTCTCAAGGAGATTATAATCTACCCAGGTAAACTGAAATGATTGATCATTCAAAGCAATATGGCTCGCATCAGTAATAGCTGCTGCAGAGTGTGTGTACTATGAGAGAAGGGGGTTAGGAATGAGACTTCAAGTAGAAGTGGCCTTTAGCTGATCAGGTAGAAGTAACACAGGAAGTGAGGATGAGGAAAGATGTTCCAAGCCACTAAGTATGAATCATCACAGCACTTAGCCTGGTGAATAAGAACTTGTGGGGATAAGTAAATTAACCTATCTGCCCAGAACTGGAAGGTCCATGTAAAGAAACCTAGAGGGTGATGTTGATGAGGAACTACTGCATAAATCTGCATCTAGGAAGAAACTGTTGCTCAAGCTGGGGAGTTAGGGCTGGGCAGACTGGACCAGGTAACGAGTAAGAACTCTCCTGACAGGGCTATGGCAGGGTCGGATTATATCATGTCAGATTTGATGAGTGCTTCTCTAAATTTATCCTCTGTCTATAAAAGTCTCTTTGTGCCAACATATTTAATATTTTCCAAAGGACCCTTCATGGAAAACATTCAAACTCTCTATAAAAACTAAGATTTAGGAATTTAAAAAAAAAGAAAAAAAGGTCCTCATCAGATTGTCTTCTCTTAAGAGAGCTCCTGAGGGAGCAGTCCTCTCTCCCACACTTTTGCCTACCCTTTTGTATGCATGGATTTATCTCGGTGATCTTGAACTTTGTTGGGCAAATAGAAAATCTTTACAACTAGAAGCTCAGGATACATAAAACTCTCCCTCTCCACCAATGTTGCCCCACCCCTCGTACGCCCACACGTACAAAAACTCCAGAATTCAAGTATAGGAAACATTAAATCCCACCTCATATTTTGCCTCAGAAGTCCCATTGTAGACCACGTTGATTACAATATTAGTTCCAAGTAAGTCGTAATGAGAATTCAAAAATATAAATAAAGGTTAAACCTCTCTTTTTAAAAATTTTAGCCACTTTATTGAACTGTAACTTATATTTAATAAACAGCACATAATAAAAGTGTTCAGCTGGATAATTAGACTCATGCAATCAAGATACTGAATGTTTCTGTAACATCACAAAGCTCCCTTGTGCTTCCTTTGCAATCTATCCCTCCCTGACACCTCTGTCTGCATGCAACCACTAATCTGTTATCACTCTACATTAGTTTGCAATTTCTAGAATTTTATACAAATGGAATCACACAGTATGTACTTTGTGTATCTAACTTCTTTCATTCAGCATAATGATTTTTAAGTTTCATTCATGGTGTTGCAGGCATCAGCAATTTGTTTCTTTTAATGGGTGAATAGTATTCCATAGTGCTGTTATTCCAACATTTGTTACCCATTCATCCATTGCTATTGGTTGTTTTCAGTTTGCTGCTATTACTCATAAAGCTGCTATGGACATTTGTGCACAAGTTTTTGTATGGGCATATGTTTTCAATCTTTTGCATAAATACCTAGGAATGAAATGACTGGATTATGCAGTAGACATAGAGCTAATATTTTAAGAAAACTGCCAAACTATTTTCCAGTGTGGTTTTACCATCTTACATTTCCACCAGCAGTGTATGAGACTTTCACTTCCTCTATCCTTGTCATATTTAACATGGTCGGTCCTCATTTATTAACATTCTTGAAAGTGTAAATTGATTGCAGCTTTAATTTGCATTACTTGATGAAACACTTTTAAGCCTTTGTGTTTATCTACCACTCATGTATCTTTTTTGGTGAAATTTATGAATAAATTTCTTGCCCATTGATTTTATTATTGTTGTTGTTTTGTCTTAGTATTGAATTTAAGAGTGTTTTGTATATCCTGGATATCCTATCTCTGATCTTTTTTTGTTGCAAATATTTTCTCCCAGTTTTGGCTTGCTTTTCCATTTTCTTTGTGGAGAAATAAGTTTTTGCCATTAATAAAATCTAATTTATTGATTTCCTCTTTTTGTATTCAAAAGAATCTCTTGCTTAATCCAAGGTCACAAAGTACTTCTCTTATGTTTTCTTCTAGAATATTTTATGGTTTTAAGTTTTATTTTTAGGTGTATGATCCATTTCAAATTTGTGTGTGTGTGTGTGTGTGTGTGTGTGTGTGTGTGTGTGTGGTGTGAGGTAAGGGCTTTTTGTTTTTTTCCCCCTCATGAATATCCAGTTTATCCAGAACCTTTAATTAAGAGGACTTTTATTTCCCTGTGGAATTGCCTGGGTAACTTCATCGACAATCAATTGACCATATATATGTTTGGTTTAATTTTAGAGTTCTTACTGAGTTTCATTGATCTATATGTAATCTTTTAGCAAGTAAGAAATTACCTTGCTTACTATAGCTTTCTAAGTCTTGAAATCAAGTCTTGATATTAGTAATCCTCCAATCTTATTCTTCTTTTAAATTTTATTGGCTATTTAAGATCATTGGCACTTTCATATAACTTTTATAATCACTTGTCAAGTTTTATATTGTTTATTGAGATTGTGTGAATCAATTGTCATCTTAACAATATTCAGTCTTCCAATACATTAACAGGGTATATATATCCATATACTTGGTTTTATTTAATCTCTCTTGCAGTAATTTAGAATTTTCCTTATGGTTGACTCGCATATCTTTTGTTAGATTTATTTCAATATATTTTACATAGTTTGCACACTACTTAAAAATGGGATTTTATGCTTTTAATTTTATTTTCTATTCTTTAATTGCTAATATTAAAAAAAAGGGTTGACTTTTGTCTGTCTATCCAATTAAAGTGCCATACAAATCGAGTGAGTAAGCAAACAGAAGTCCACCTAGACACATGGTCTATGGATAAGATGAATTTTTATTGGAACTGATATTTATGATAGAGAAAATCTCTAACTTGACAATTAAAACTTTTTCTCGACTCAAGTTAGTTTTCCTCATTTTAAATTGCACTAAACAAAAGCAGTAAAACTAGTCCACCAGACTGTTATTTTTTTTAGTCTTGCAACAACTTTGTGTATTAAGTACTGTTGTAATCCCCATTTTACAGATGCAGAAACTGAAGACAGTAATTAAGTAACTAGGTTGCCTTCATAAATCAAATAAACTTTGAAAGGTCATCTCAACCAGTTTTATACAATGCTTATTAAAAATCTTGTTAAGATCTCTACTATTGAGTTAAAACAGATTTATTTGTGTACTTTTGTGAAATTTCCTATGGTAAAGCATAAATCCCCTCTTATGAGTTTGTTCTTAGAGTATACCATCTAGGAAGAAAAAATTTGTTCTGGGAACCAAAGTTTTGGAAAGGATGCTGGGCCGAGACTTGATGGGGGCAAAATTTAAGTTAAACTTTGAGGCAAAGTGAGGGAGTCCTAGAAAGAAGAGACCTCAGTTTCATTAGAGATGAAACAGAAAAGACAGAAGCCTAGGATATTACTCTCTCTGACCTCCTCTGGGAGAAGCAATGTGATTATTATTAGTTCTACATTACTGTCACAAGAATTGAGACACTCAAAGGATAAATAATTTGTCCAAAGTCTCCTAGCTAAACAGTGTGTAGGAGCAGGAATTCAATCCCAGTATAATTTCATTCCAAAACTCACATTCTTTCCCCAGCACGTCCCTTCTTTCACCCACCCTTAACAAGGATTTTCTTTGAAAGAAAATTGAATACAGTGAAAGAAGGATTTTTAGAAAAAGTAAAGATCCAACATAGAAATACAAACTTGATTGAACAATGGAGTTTGGTACATATGCCAGCAAGGTTGGCCTAAATTCAGGGAAAAGAATAAATTTCCAGGGTTGAGAAGAAGAGAGCCAATATTACCTTTTCGCTAGATGTTTGAAGTTGGTTGGGACTTTCAGTGAAAGGAATGGAGGAAATATCAGACTAGGTCTCAGCAATTCCAAGTTTTAAGAACTTGAAAGAAAAAAGGAAAAATCTTAATGAAGTGTTAGAAAGAGACTCTAGTTCTTTTGTAAATGCATTCCCCTAAATTTTCTATCCAATTCACCAAATTAAATAGGGAAATGAAAATATATGGCTGCCCCTGCAAATCTGATCCTATTTATTTATTTACAATGAAAGATTAGTTTTTCTGAAACTGTAAAATATTAAACCTATTTATATATTTTTAAGTAAATAATTTGCCTACTATTAAATTTCAAACATCTGAAAGAGTTACAGAGAAATTTTGCGGTCCTTTCCTTTTCCTGGGAACAAATGTGGAAGGCCAAATTTCTTTGAGTAAAGTTGCTGCAAACCTAGGGGAGATTATATTTATTTACCCCTTGGTGTGCAAAAGAACATTCAATAGAGTTCTTTCTATCTAGTTAACACGGTGTAGTTCTAAGTTAGAATTAAAGGGGCCTTTTGCTTTTCTATTTTATGGTCTTGTTAGCTTTCTCCCATTCGGAACAATTTCTGTTACTAATGAACTAATAAGCAGATGGACCTTGGCAGCAGAGCAAAGTATTGTTTTCAATATGTTACAAATAAATAAATAAATAAATAAAACTACCATCCAGAATTTGAACTAAGTACTTTCCTTCTTCTTGGACATTTAACATTTTAAATATATACTTACACAGGTTTTGTTGATACTTTTACAAACTCATTTATGAAAGGAAATAAAATGAGATAATGTTTATATATATTTTTTGCAATAAGAATTTTATGGTGGCTAGTTTTCCATCTACTTTGCTTCTGTGTCCACACAACACAATTAAGGTAATTACAATACTGTGTTGTTTTCTCATAAACCCGTGTACTTCACACTCATTCAGCCATTGATGCTAGGGAAGGGAGAGAGGGAAAGTAATTTTTAAATATGTAGAGATTTCACCTGTTATTTCATTCTACGAGTTTATATAATCCCTGCTATTCCCTCATTCTTGAAAGCTCTTAAATAATGATTAAACATACACATATCCCACAGAAACTATCCCCGACACAACTACTTTATTTACACACAAAGCCACATGACTCTATTTTACAGACAACTAAAGGGATTTTCAAAGCAAGTTTAACTGATTTTTACCTAGGTGCTAACTTATTAAAGCCCTGAACCAAAACCTTTAAGACATATTATTCAAATAACAAATATTAAAAAGGAAAAAAAACCCAAAAAACCTGCCAGTTAAAAATGAAAAAAAAGTCCACTGTGTTGAGCTCCAGGACTTATCTGCTGGTAATTTGTATTAAAAATACAGACATTATAGGCCTAAAGAAATAACAGTACTTTATAGCTAACTTTTAAGACATACATATTCAAATATTCAACGGTCTGCAAATTTTCAATGAACATACAAAAGTGATTCAGTATAAGACGTTATTTTAATGTGTTCTTCATTGAATTTCTTCCAGTGGCAGGGAAGTAACACACTCCATCATCAGCTCATAATATCCAGGCTAATACGGGTTAGAGCTAGCAAAAAGAAGACAGTGTCAGATTTAGTTTTTCTTGCTACAATAGCAAGAGTTAAAGTCAAATAGAAAGAGAGAGAGAGAAGTCAAATAATAAGAAAATAGGAGAGCAAGTTGGTTTAGGAATTCATACTTTTGTATGATATATTTTTCCTTGACTGATATATTTCCAGCTGATATATTTTTCCTTGACTTCATCATAAGTTCATTGATTTTATGACTTCCTATATTTCCATTGTACCAAGGAACACTGCTTTGTTGATATACGTGCTTAAGTGGAAGAGTAAGATTCTTTGTTAAAATTTATCCCTCACACAAACAAGTCACCTTACATTTGAAAGCTCATCAAGTCTTTCATATTACATATATTTGCTCAATTTTATTTTAAGAGCACAATATTATTTATATTGGCATTCAACCTTGCTACGCACTAGAATCACCCAAGAAGCTTCTAAACATGCCAATGCATAGGGCTGTTTCTCACAGATTCTGAATTAATTTGGTCTGAGATGGACCCTGGGCACTGGGGAAAAAAATCAAACATCCCAGGTGATTCTAATGCACATCCAGGTGGAAAATGACAGTGGAATCTCAGTGTTAGTTTTGGACACTTATAGAGGTAACCATATATAAAATCAAGTGTTAAAAGGCAGAGAAACTTTAGATTTAGTAATAATTACTGTGGGTATGACTTTATGATTATAAGTGTTGGATGCCATGGTAAACAGCAGTTTTAAGATGGTTTTAAAAAAATACACATTAAGTGGTTAAATTGTAGAGACCATGATTATAATTATATATAACAACAGTAACAATATTCATTGAGCACCTAAGATGAACAAAGAACAAAAAAGCAGAATTATAATAAACTCGTACAAATGAGTACTTGAGACTTGGTATAACATTTCCAGTATAATCATTACACAAAGATGCTAAAAGTGATTACTTGCAACAATAGGAAACATGGTTTATATGTTATTTATGACCTCTTTACATATTTTAGTACCTTCTTAAGAATTTACATCCACATATATGTGAGATACTTTACGCTGGCTTAATCTAAGGTGTTACAAAATTACTTAATATGTTTATACATAGGAATGAATCAAGATGCAAAATTATCAATTCAAAACTAATATCAATTAATATTATTAATATTATCACTCCATTTTGTGAAATATTTATTTAATACTACATTTACTTCAGTTATTAAATATTTTTTGTTTATTATTACTTTTAGTATTTCATTAATAAAGAGTTCTAGAAAACAGAAAACACTAGGTATTTAACAATTGTACGTTGAATGAATGAATGAATGAATGAATGAATAATACAAAAGCTCTGCTTCTTTTTCCCTTTCATATATAAATTTTGTGTTTTTTGTTTTTTTTTTAACATTACCTTATATCATTGACAATCAGACATGGCTATCGGAAATAAATCTGAAAATAAATTTATTAATGTGGCAGTAGCTCAGAACAAACTCACTCCAGCCTGTTCATACCTTGTTCTATTTCACTTGTCCTATGAGAGATTAAAGTCACCTAATTACACTAGCAAACACTTATGTATCATTGCTATGTGCTAGGCACTATTCTAATAATGTTACATATATTAGCTTACTTAAAAACCCCATTATTAATGAGGCTTCAGCTTACATTATATGGATCATCATTATTTATAAATTCTAAAGAAAATGTTTTTAGGCAGAGCTGATTAGATCCAATTGGCTTCCAGGAAACGTATATCAGAAAACTAAATCACTAATTGCATTTTAAATATTCAGAAGTGGTTTGTTGAACAAAAGTAGTTCCAAAGACGTTATTCATAATGAGCTAACCCTTTTGATAAATTCAAGAATGACTCTGCATCCTAATATTTGATCTCTCACTTTTTCTCATGTTTTAAACCACGTCCTCCAATGAATAATCTTCAATAATGAGGCCAAAGTTGATTTCTAATACGTGTCACTTTGG
The DNA here is from genome assembly GCF_036562045.2 of Rhinolophus sinicus. Classification (NCBI taxonomy): domain Eukaryota; kingdom Metazoa; phylum Chordata; class Mammalia; order Chiroptera; family Rhinolophidae; genus Rhinolophus; species Rhinolophus sinicus. The sequence continues at coordinate 150,857,125 of NC_133751.1, read as the reverse complement.
CCATACCCACTTTCCATAATCTCAAAGGCATTTTGGATCAGAACCAACTACCAACTTCATTCAAAACCTTTCAAAAGGTTGCCCTGGCCACCACAATAATGCTTTTGCTATTTCCCACCCCTTTTCCCACACTCCAGCCCTCTCAAGCTCACTTATTGACTATCCTTTCTTCCAATGATCCCATTCCATTTTTCTAACTCTTTTTCCAAACTGCCCATTGAAGCTAGTTTTATAACCACCTCCCTCTTTAGCTTAAATAAAAGTGCCAATGAAAGTTTTTCTTAGTAGAAAAGTTATGCTAGTTTCCTTTAGCCTATTTCTTATTAGAGATACTATTATGATTGAATTAGGCCTCCCCAAAATTCATATGTCTTAAGTCTTAAGAATATGGTAAATCAGAATATAACCTATTGGGCTGTTGCAGTTGCAGTTAATTATGTTAAGGTCGTACTGGAGTAAGGTGAACCCCCTACTCTCACATGACTGGTGTGCTTATAAAAAGGGGACATTTGTACACATACCTGCACACACAGAAAATACCATGTAAACATGAAGGCAGAGATCAAAGCAATGCATCTATCTGCAAGCCAAGGAGTGGCAAACATTCCCACAAACCACCAGAAATTAGGAAAGAGACATGGAATGCATTCTCTTTCACAGTCTTCAGAAGAAACCAACTCTACTGGCACCATGAGCTCAGACTTGCAGCATCTGGAACTATGAGACAATGAATTTCTGTTAAGACACCCACATTGAAGTACTTTGTTACAGCAGCCCTAGCAACTAATATAGAAACTAAACACCTACATACTTTACTACTGTACCTGCACTTTCCTATTCCTCTACATGATGGAGGCCTTGAACCAGTTGTCTTAAGAAATAAGTATAGTGAAAATATTACATTACCTCCTGCAAGGGAGCTGAATTGTAGAGTGGACAAATCACTGAATCAAAGAATGGAGAGACGTAGCATCAAATTTCCTTTCCCTTTCTTTCTTGAGATATAAATATGGGAATGATTTGACTTTACCAGGTTGATTTTCTCATCTGTGAAACGAGACAGAAACATGAGGTAATATTATGAGAAAGTATAGGGAAGGTAAGATTCTGAGCTCTGGAATCAGACAGAGATAAGTTCCTTGTCAGCTCCCCCACTTACTGCAGGTATAATTTCAAGGAAGTTGTGAGGTCGCCACTTCTTTTTGTAACAGAATTAAATCCCGTGATAATAGGTATCGACATTAGACCTTAGCTGAACCAGTAGGATAACATCTTCCTAGCCAGGGCAATTGGTTCCCTGGTGGGCATGAGACCCCAGCCAGGCTCATGGGCAACAGTGTAGATGAAATAGTGATAGGATCTTTGTCACACTACTTTAATTGGAAAATTGGGCACCACCATCTCCTGACTATTACACCTTAGGCAAGTTCCCTGACTTCTCTCAGTCTGTTTTCCTTCTTCGTTTAAAAAAAATATATAAAATAAAAAATAATGGGGATAATAACCAGTTCTTAGGAATTTTGTGGGGTATAGTTTCTTAGCACAGTGCCTGAAATGAACTATTATTAGTTATATTATCTTTCTGTGTTCTTCCCAGGTTGGTCATGTTGGAAGTGGCGGGGGAAAGTCTCTTCATTCTCTCGGATTACATAACAGTTAGGATGGGACTCCAGAGATGCCAGTGGTCACTACACCAGTGCCCAGAGAGAAGTAGGAACAGAAGAGACCCAAGGAGAGAGTTCTGGCAGTGCCTGACCCTCCATTCCAGTCCCTAAGGTTCCATTGCTTCAAATCTGTGAGTTATTCTGGTGTCTGTCAATAACTTTTGTTTTTCCCACTTAAATAAATAGCAGTTGAATTTCTGTGATTTACATATGATTGAATCTCCCTCAGTCTCTTTATTCATCAATGAAATATGGTCAGTAATAGTGGCTACCTCTCTGGGTTATTGTGAAGATAAGATATAAAGTTCTTAGCACAATGTCTTGTACGTAATAAGCTACTAATAATAATTATTAATTTCCTTACTACTTAAAGCTATTAAGAAAAATGTGAATACATGCGAAAATATTTTGGAAAAAAATAAAGCTTGAAGTACATATGGGCAAGATTATCTGGCAATGATAAAAGTTGTTTTTGATGATCACATAAAAGGGAATTGAATATCGAATGGTCATTGCTCTTGGGCAAAGCATCCATGGGTTCTGCCCTCCACTGATGTGGTTAAAATTGTGCTAACGAAAATGATTTTTTAGCTATATGTTAAGAAGGGGGGAAATAAGTTAATACATATGCATATAATCAGCTCATGACATTGGCACCCATATACCAAAGTCACAGAAGAGTAGAAATTCTGAATACACTGCTTTCTGGGCAGGTGAGTTTTGACAGGTTACTTTATGATTTTGAACCTCAGTTTTTCATCTAGGTTCAGTATATTTATTCTCAGTTTTCCTGTGGCCATGAGTAGAAAATATAAAAATGGAATATAAGTATTGTCCTGAGAAACATTACCTTATTCATAGCCAACCTCCCACCACTGTGCCCAGAAAGTATCCAAGAAAAATAAACTTAGGAGCACTGAGCATGGTGTTTCAAGTGGGGGGAAAAAAATCAATGGGTAGAGAAAGAACTTCACTAAATGGAAAAAAAATCAAAAATTCCACTCCATGTTTTGGGTTGAAATAGAATAAAAAGTGGCAATAATGGGCTTTTTTTTTTCTTATTAAACCTATATTTTCCCACCATTTCCTAGATGGCATGTAAATGGTTACTTTCAAAGTGTACAGATCAGTGATTGTCAAAGGAAAAAGTGATTTTAAGAATGGAATGTTGCTAACATTTTCTGAAGAAAACACTGTCTGGCAAAGCGCTAATGCAATCACTTTCATCCGGAATTTCAAAAGGTTAGTGTGAACATGAATTCCAAATTTTTTTTTTCTCTCCGGTAATTTAATATATTCAACTGCCCTTTGCTATTTTTTTATTTAAAAATATTTTAGTATTTGATTTAAGTATAATGCCAACAAGGTAAATTGAAATAGTGATAGGATCTTTTGTCATTCTTGTTATTTTTAAAAGTTAGATTTGGAAAACCTATTTGACTTTATAAATTTAAAACGTATTATTGATAACCAGAAAAGTGGAAAATACTAAGTTTATATGTATTTTTTATGCTCAGAAAAGTACTCAGAAAAGCAGTGTAATGATTGATGTTATTTGAAATACCTCAGGATTTTAAATTTTGTTTTGTTGTGGAAATACGATTAAAAACTTGAAAGTTTATAGCATTCTTCCTGGTGATATGAATTTGTATAACTTGTTTTATTCCTATGTTACCCTTAATGTTAATTTTTCTATTAGTAAATAATACATTTTGCTTTGTTTATCACTTCTGTTCTCCTATGTGTTTGGTTGTTTTAAAATATTTTTACTTTTTCCTTCTATAAATACCACAGTTTAAAATCATCACAACAAATATTGATTTCAAAACATTTGTTTAATTTAGGGTGCAGTTGTATAAATCTTGAGCAGAAAAAGTTAAGCTCCCTTACTCTAATTTTCAATTTGCAATCATATTACCAAAAAAAAAAAAATAACATATTTTTACTTGAAGAGACAACAAATGTATTAAATATAGGACTTAATAAAAATCACAAAGTTAGCTACAAAAAACAAAAGTTAGAATAAATAACACAATAAAAGCTGAGAATATCCATAGAAGTATAATTAAATAAGGTCCAAAGATGTGACAAAATATTAGGACATCGTCTCCAATCCTTGTTCACTCTACTTGTCTTCAATCATATCTGAAATAAACTCAGTTGCTCATATTTCAAGTGTTTGGAGATATGAAAATGACAGGAATATTTTGCAAAAATAAAAACTTAAGAAACCTTATCTCTGCAATCTCCCTGACATTATAAATAGGTAGGGGATAGGCAGCTTAATTAAAACTCTTTATAATGGTTAAAAACTGAATCAGCCCACACCCAACTTTCTCTACTCTAGAACCACAAAAATCTCAAAGGTGAAAACTAACAAGAACTGGAAAGCCTTAAGTAATTTTGAGCATAATGAAAAGAAGAGCAATTGCTATTTAAATCAACAATGGTTTTCTTGGAGGTAGAGTTCTATTAAATGGAAGGTATTCTGATCCTGCAGAGTATGTTAATGGACTGGGTTATTCAATGGTCAGACGGGGAATAACCACTGGAGATTGTTTAGTTGCTGTGTATAGGGAGATACATTTGACGTTCAGAAGGAAGCAACTAAGGAGGAAAGGTGAGAGAATGGAGACAGACCAACCATCCAATTCTCGTGAGTGCCAAACAGTGTGACTTATCATGGGATAAATTTCAGTCATAGAATGGACTGAAGAACATAAAAGCCTAATATTCAATTAGAATTTCTTTACTTTCCGTGATGTAAGTACCTCCCTATCTTCCCATATAAAGTCTAATGGCACATGGATACCCTGTGGGTGTGTCTGTGGAAATAAAATAAAAGGTCTGGTTTAACAAAGTGAGGAGCAACATTTTTGCAATGGCAAGATGACCTAAAATTGAATGTGGTTGTTAGAAAGCCTTGGGAGCTCACTACATGGGCCTCTCTACAGGACTGCTGAGAAATTCTGGCTACTCACGTGAGCTAGGAAGCAGATCACTCTTGGGTCATGCTTTCAGATGAGACCACAGGCCCACCTTACAGACAGGATTCATCAGAGAGCTTGAGCGAGAAGCATTCAGCTAAGCTACATATGCCCACAGAAATTGCAAGATTAAAATATTTATTGTTTTAAGTCTCTAAGCTTTAAAGCAATGTATTGCACCATGCACATAGGTAACATATATTCTAACAAAGAGTGAAATAGAGATTTGGCATGTCAGGCCACTCAGATACCTTCCAATCACATACATCCTGAAATTGCTAAATCCCACATAAAACAATGTGTTGGATCACTAGTTTCAAACCCATCTCTTTCAAGTTTCCAGGAGACCCTACTCAGTCAATTGATTAACTTCTTCAAAAATTTAGAAGTTGCTACCTTCCAAAATTATTTGAAGCAGTTAGAAGTGTGAGACCAGGACAAAGAAGGAAGAACAGGAATAATAAGAAAAATAGGGGTAGCATGTGACAGACAGTGTTCTATGTACTTTGCATGTTGATACATGTAATCCCACAACAACCATAGTTATTACAACCCTCATTTTATATATGAGAAAACTGAGACACAAGGAAATCAAGTAATTTGCCAAGGTTATACAACTAGGAACTGGTAGCGCTAAAACCAGAGATCAGGCTGGCTAGCTCAACATGCTTCATCACTATATTATACAATTTTCTCTTTCACTAGCATTTGCATCCTTTCCCAACATGACAATGAAATGAGTAGGGACCCCATTCTCCATAAAGTTAATACTTAGAAGGAGGAGGAGTGTGGTATGAACTCCCTGTACTTCGACCTTTCTATTATTTAGAAAAGGAGAAGCGAGGAGATGGAGAGAGACAGTCCCTTTCATCTCAGTAACAGAGTGGTCGTTTAGAGGGGTAGGTGTCCTATGAGGCATCAGAGAGAGTTTCTTCATTCAATGCCCACATGGGAAGTGATATTTTCCTCAAGAACATAAAGGAATGAGATGATCCTAATTAATCTTTTTACCATGGGTATATTTAGGGATATTTTAGTTTGTGCTAATACTTACTTACTAAGAATAGATCTTCAATTAAATTATTTCTTATGGAATGGTGGCGTCCTTGGTTTTGCGTGAATGATCACTTATTCCATCTGTCTGCCAAATGTATAAGAAATTGTTTTCTGCTATTGTATAAGAGGGGAATCGTGCACATAAGAGATGGGAGGAGTGGACAGACATGATATTTTGCTGCCATGATAATTAGTACAGACAAGTATATGGATACAAAAAAAAAAAAAAATCCTGAAGTAACAGTATTTCTCACTCTATCCAAAGAACGTAATACTTCAAGGGTTCACAGTTAGTAAGAAACCTGACTTGTTGACAGTTGGAAACATTTGTGAATGTCATTCCTATATTCTTTGTACTGCTTAGATAGCTTCTTTTTTTTTTTACACTTAAATGTCAACAAGTTTGATTCAGTGTAAATAGGTTACCTCCACATCAGTCAGTGACAGCAAAATCTCAAGATGTTAGGAGAAAGAGACAAAAGTTGGAAAGTTTTTCATGTTTTTGTCAAAAGCTCATTTATGCATTGTTCATTACTGATAACTCATAAGTAATATCTCATAAATGCTAAAAGGATTGGTAAGATGTCTCATAATTACTTTTACCCAGAGATAAATGACTGACTAATAACATGGGGCCTGCCATATAACACAGCCCTTGGACTTTATGATGTAAGATTGCATTATAAATGAGACCAGTGTATATTAAAGTCCTTCTGTTTGTCAGTAACAAAATCCTATTGGAAAAAATCAAAGCCGTGGACATATCTCAGGCTGAACTCTGGCTTTTAACAAACCACATTATGAGGAGATGCCACTATATAAGGTAGCATCTCCTGTACGGTTATTAACATTATTACCAAAAACAGCAATAGCACTGTGATGTTTGAATTTCCATGGGAGGGTAGTTGTGAAAACATTTTAGCTCCATTGTAATTTTAAGAGAAATCTAAATCAGAATTGGAATAATATCTCCAGTATAAACAGAGGAGCTGTAAGCAGAATCAATGTCTACTGTGAACTACAGCAGCTCTTTGGCTTTTGAAGAATATTTCTTTCCAATATTTCTATCACATTTCTAGATATGTAAATAGGAGATAAATCATGGCTAGCACATAGATCTAAGAAAGGGACAGAGGAAAGAAGAGCCAAGGTAATGATATAAGTCCAGGCCATCAAGCTTTTGCAGAAGTCTTAAAAGGAGAGCATGCTCACAAGATTGCCTACACTGAACCTTTCTTTGTCCATTTTGTCATCTTTAGTTGACTCCACCTGTCAATTTCATACGTGCTCCAATGGATTATCAAATGGATTCAGCACATTAAGTTGTCTTAAAAGTTTATTAATGTTTTCCAACTCATTTTTTTATCTTCCCAAACTGTCTAAAAGAAGCATTTTTAGAAAATGATATAGTTTTTTAACATAGAATATCTATTCATGAATAATTTTTCTTTTGTAGTTGGTGGAGGAATGAATATCCGCAGGCAAATGAGCTATATAAGTAAACTGGTACACCAAAGTAAAAAAGTGGATTGTCAGAAACAAAAATAAAAATACACATTTCTATTATCAGTCAGAAAAATAACTAGTTGGATATTAACATTTCTTGACAAAATTTGTCACGAGAGCTCATCAGATATTCCAGGTTTAGTTTACTCTGGAATATTTATTTTTCTACAATTTTTGAGCTAAAATTGACAAATATAATTGCAATATATTTAAAGTGTACAGTGTGATGATTTGATATGTGTATACATTGTGAAAAAATTCCCATATCAAGTTTATTAACATCCACCACTCATACATTTATCTTTTTATTTATTGATTTTTGGTGAGAACACTTAAATTCTTCTCTCAAAAATTTCAATTATATAATACTTATGCAGTGTTATCAATGATAACCACCATGTTAACCATTAGATCTACAAATCTTATTCATCTTATAAGTGAAAGTTTGTATACTTTTACCAGCTACTCCCTATTTCCCCATCCCCCATCCCCTGGCAACCATCATTCTTCTCTATTTCTATGAGTTTGCCTTTTTCTTCCCTTCCCTTCCCTTCCCTTCCCTTCCCTTCCCTTCCCTTCCCTTCCCTTCCCTTCCCTTCCCTTCTCTTTCCCTTCTCTTTCCCTTCTCTTTCCCTTCCCTTTCCCTTCCCTTTCCCTTCTCTTTCCCTTCCTCCCTTCCTTTCCTTCCTTCCTTCCTTCCTTCCTTCCTTCCTTCCTTCCTTCCTTCCTTCCTTCCTTCCTTCCTTCCTTCCTTCTTTCATTGCCCATATAAGTGCTAATATGAAGTATTTGTCTTTTTCTCTCTGTTTGGCTAAGTTCACTTAGCATAAAGCCCTCCTGGTTTATCAATGGTGTTGCAAATGGCAGGATTCCTTCTTTTTAAAGCCTGAATAATATGCACTTTCTTTATCAATTCACCCATCAATGGACATATCATGCAGGGACTCAGCTCCCGGTCCCCACACCAGAAGGCAGGATATGGTGAGGCCAAAAAGGAACACCAGCATAGCCATAGATAGGGGAGTCATACCACTGTATTCTCGCTGGCGGCTGGTCGAGACACAGGAACTAGGATCCACACGACCTGCAATCCACCATCCGTGCTTGCCAACCAACCAACCCCTCAACGTAGCCACGGCAGTTATATTAGTGGTTAATGGCTAACCGGTAACAGCTGATGGCCACCCAGCCACAGCAGATGTCCATCTGATTACAGCTGATGGCCATCCAATAACTGAGCCAGCACCTTCCCAGCACATTGAGCCTGGAAACTGCTCTCTGGGACTCTGTCCTCACAGGACACTTAACACTGTTTCCATACTTTGGCTGCAATGAACATGGGACTAAAGCTATCTCTTCAAGGTAATTATTTCATTTCCTTTGCATACATACTCAGAAATGGGATTGCTGGAACAGATGACAGTTCTATTTTTAATTTCTTGGGGAACTTCCATACTGTTTTCTATAGTAGCTGCACCAATTTACATTCACACCAGCAGTGCACAGGGATTCCCTTCTCTCCAAATCCTTGCCAACATTTGTTACATCTTGTCTTTTTGCTAGAAGCCATGCAAACAGACGTGAGGTGATATCTCACTGTGGTTTTGATTTGCATTTCCCTAATGATTAGTGATGTAGAGTACCTTCTCATGAACCTGTTGGCCATTTGGAATATATATATATATATATATATATATATATATATATATATATATATATATATATAGAGAGAGAGAGAGAGAGAGAGAGAGAGAGAGAGAGAGAGAGAGAGAGAGAGAGAGAGGTTTCCCAGAGAGCGGTTTCACGGCCTCACGTGGAAGGGTGCTGGCTCAGGTAGTAGATGGCCATCAGCTTTGGTCAGATGGCCATCCGCTGTGGCTGGATGGCCATCAGCTGTTACCGGTTAGCCATTAGCCACTGATATAACTGCTGTGGCTGAACTAGCAAGCACAGATTGCAGTTAATAAGGGGTTGGTTGGTTGGTTGGTTGGCAAAGAAGTGGATGGCAGATTGCAGCTAGCAAGTGGGTTAGTTGGCAGAGAAGCAGACTGCAGGCTGAGGATCGTGTGGCGTCTATTTCCTGTGTCTCCAACCCAGCCGCCAGCGAGCATATAGTGGTATGACTCCCCTATCTATGCATCCATTGGTGTTCCTTTTTGGTCTCACCATGTCCTGCGTTCTGGTGCGGGGAGCAGGACTAGAGTCCCTGCATGACACTATATATGTACAATGATTAGACTCAATCATTTTGTTGAGGATCTTGGGAAAGGGGTCAAAGGTTTGGGAGGATAATGTTATTTGACATCCCCTGCCGGACCTCGCTTGATCTCCCCATCTTCAGAGTTGGCAAAATTCTCTATTGGCCGTTTGTATGTCTTCTTGGAAAAATGTTTATTCAGGTTCTTTGCACATTTTTAAAATTGGGTTATTTGTTTTGGTTCTTGTTTTTTGTTTTTGTTTTTTGCTATTGAGTTGTATGAGTTTCTTTTGTATTTAGATATTAACTCCTTATCAGATATGTGGTTTGCAAATATATTTTCTCAATCCAGAGGTTGCCTTTTCGTTGTGTTGATGGTTTACTGTGCAGAAGGTTTTTAGTTTGATATAGTACCACTTGTGTATTTTGCTTTAGTTGCATTGTCTTTTGATGTTACACCCAAAAAAGTCATTATTAAGACCTATGTTACAGAGATTTTTCCCTATGTTTTCTTCAAGAAGTTTTACAGTTTCAGGTCTTACATTCATGTCTAATCCATTTTGACTTGATTTTTGTGTATGGTGTAAATTAGGGGGTCCAGTTTCATTCTTTTGTATGTGGATATACAGTTTTCCCAACAGCATTTATTAAAGAGAGTGTCTATTTTCCTGTTGTATATTCTTATTGACTTTATTGAAAATTAATTGACCTTGTATACATGGGTTAATTTCTGATGTCTCTGTGCTGTTCCATTGATCTATATGTCTGCTTATATGCCAATACCAAATTTGCTTATACAGTATAGCTTTGTTGCATGGTTTGAAATCAGAAAGTGTGATGCCTCCAGCTTTGTTCTTCTGTCTCAAGATTTTGCCATTTGAGGTCTCCTGTGACTCCATAGAAATTTTATACTCTGGAGTGCTTAATTATGCCTCATGATCCAGGAAAGTATGCTGCTCATGTGAGGAGTCCAACATATACTGTATGACATTATCAAAGCATTTTTCTAACCAAGATTGCCAAATACTTACATATGCTTGATTTTGCTAAGAAATAAAAACCCCATACCATGACCACAATCTCCCCACTTCCTCATTTTCTCTCTCTTGTTAGAGCTGACCACAAAGCTATCCCCTCAAAATAAACTTTACTAGGCATATTTTGTAGGGAGAAATGTGAGTTCCTCCAGTTTTTGGTGCTGCCTCCCAGCCCACAATTTCACAACTTTATCAGCCTCTCTATCCTATCGCAATACAGCAAGAATAGGTAGAATTACTATTTATCATCATAGAATCACACACTAACATAGATTAAATCTGCTGCTTCCCATCTTCTATCTTGGAATATTTCCAAACAATGAGACAGCATTTAGACCAAAGAATAGTAAAGAAAAAAATTGCATTCTTGCATATTTTCTTAAAATATAATTTCCTTAATTGTATAGCAAGATATAAAATATGTGTAAATTAATATATTTCATAATTTGCTTTTAGCATTAAGATTGTTTTGGTAGACAGCCCAAGACAGATAGATCCTTAGTTGCTAGTGTTGAGATGATCAATGAACCCTGGAGCTGACCTACCTTTGGACATTTTGTTATGTGAAATAATAAATGTCCTTATTGATTAGGCCACTTTCAGTTGTATTTTCTGTTATTTTAAAATGAAAACATCCTAGAAAATGCAGACATATTATCTCATTAATGTTTTTTTTATAGTGCTTGAGTAAATTGAATAAACCTTGAAGACAAAGGTTGGGAACTAGAGACGACATTTAGGAATCTTTTTGAGAATGACTACTTACAGGAATTTGGAGGACGGCTGATTGTAATAATCCCCAGATTCACAATTTAGCCTACAATTAGTCTTATTATAAATTTCAGATTCTGCAGTGAATTAATAGATGTTAATGGATTGCAAACATCTGTTCCTCCAACAAGGTGATATTTTATGCTTTTTTTCGTGGCTTTAAGATAGGATTGCTGTTACTGTCACTGTTCTCAAAGTCATATCATAAAAACTGACAAATAGCTAACATTTTGGTACTGTTAAAGAGCTGGAAATGAAAGACATTAGTTGGTTTTCCTCAAGAAATTCCAGGTCGTGGGTAAATCCAGGACTGAAATACATCTGATTTTCGAAGACTCCAGATACTTGATTCTATCCAGTACTAGAAATATGATTTCACTGGACACATATAAACTTGTTAAAAAGAAGAAAAAGTGTTTCTTTTACTCCAAACAAGCTATTGTAGTTTCCTAGAATAGCAATGGAATTAACAATTCAAAAAAATTATAAGATATGCTCATGTGCCTGCATATTTCTATACATTCATGCATGTGTATATATATGAAAACATAAATTTATCTGAAATAAACATAAATATATTTTAAATTACATTTATTTAAAAGTAAAACTTATTAGAGATTTTCTAGACATATATCTGAAATTACATTTCTTTAAAACTTAAATATACATTTAGAACTGTTCTTATGTCTAGTTAATACAAATCAGTGAGTTTACTTACAAAAAATATAAATAGACAAACAAAACGATTTTAGGTTAACAATAACCAACTCAAAGATAGGAAGAGTGCATTTTGACATTCAGTGATCTGACCTGTCCACCTACAAAGTTAACTTTTCATTTGATTGAGCTTCCCCTTGTATGTCATGGGCAGCCACAGTCTTTTACTTCTTTCTCTCTTTCTTTCTTTCTTTCTTTCTTTCTTTCTTTCTTTCTTTCTTTCTTTCTTTCTTTCTTTCTTTCTTTCTTTCTTTCTTTCTTTCTTTTTATTCTATTGCAGTGACTTCTTGGATCATTGTCCTGTCTTCTCTTTCCCTAACTACCTTTTCCCCCTGCAGAATTGTGTGGTTATGTACTTTAGATCTTATTTTTAAAAATTGAAGCTAAAGTGTTCTTTAGGCAAATGAGACTATTCAAGAGAGTCAATAATATGAATGGCATGTCCATCCTTCCATCATTTGTCAATATGTGTTGTGCTTAAATGTTCAAATTTTCCAGGTCAATGTACCAAATGCTGATTGGAAATATCATCTAATGTGCATTGTATGCAGTAAAGTCACACTTCAATTTCAGCAGAGATTTTATATTTTAGTTCCTGCTCATAATCTAAATAAACATAGCATTTCTCAGCTTAAATTTATTTCAGGCATGCTTTCTCTAAAGGAGTTAAAAATTAAAATGTCTCCATAGCAGAATGGGAATGTTTATCTATTTAAGATGCTTAGAAATATAAAGAGTAATCATCTTTCTTTTCTGTGCAATATACTTTTTGAATAACAGAGAAGATCATTTAGTACTATATTTAACAAGTAGCTTATTTCAGCTTCGATATTAGCTTGATTTACCATCTGCAGAATTACCAATAACATGATGCATTTATTACCCGTAAAAGCTATTAGCAGGTCATTTTGTTCAGTTCATCATATGTGTCTTGAGACACAATCTGGCGTCTAACAGATTTTCATACATTGATGTCGCAGAGAATCAGACTGTTCTTTAATTGATTGTTTCTTGCTAGACTCCTTTTGATTAAAACAGGTTATGCTATTTGCTTTTAGTTCCACATTTCTCCACTTTAAAGTCTGGCCACAGAACGCAGAAATTATTCTCATTTCCCTGGTTTCTCTTAACTCTAAGTGAATGTATATATATTTAAAAGTCGGCCGTATCAAGGGCTTTAAACATGGCTTCATTTTTTCCAATCTATGAATCCCTCAACAAGAATACAATCGTCACATGCCTTTAAAAAACAAATTTATCTTTTCCTGCCGAGTCATCGAATTTTGAACCTCAGAACCTCAAGTGAGTACAGATCACAGGGACCAGAGGGAAGAGGAAGAGCTCCCTCAAAGCACTCTTTCCCTCCCAATTTGCAGAGACCCAGACAAGCAAAGCTGAATCGTGATGATAGTGTTGTATCCTTCTCCAGGGCGAAAAGAAGAAAGTGCCTTTTGCTAAACTGGTTTCAGAAGGCCTAACTCGTATGGTTCATTTCAGTGAAGAAATTGGTAGGCTCCTGAGACTCCCCTTACTCTCCTCCCCAAACACACACACACACACACACACACACACACACACACACACAGAAAAAAAGAAAAAAGAAACCTCCAAAAGCTATGTGAACTCAGGGGGATAGGTCAGTTGTCCTGTCTGAGGCCTTCTACCCACATTCTCAACACAGTTAACACCATAAAAATGAGAGAGCTCCAATCAGATCAGTACTCATCAACAGGAATAAGGAGCAGCTTGCAGGCTCAAAACAAGAAACTAATTCACTATTCAAAAGGTTTTTGTTTGTCTAATGTCAGAAACAAACATAAAACTTTCTATCATGTGACATCCATGACACTAGGAGAGAGTAGTCACCCTTCCCTTAGGCTTCTGTCTGCCACAGACAAAAGCCATCAATAGCTCCATTGTATTCTACCTCAGCTTTCTGTCTTCATTGATGAATCAACAAATTATCCTCAATTGTCATCTGCTCTTCCCAGGTAAAATTCCCAAGGTCCCAGTCACAAATCCGTGTGTCCCAGGATGCACTAGTTCACAATAATATCCTGGTCAATAGTATTCTTAGCAGATCAACAAATTTGTCAGGAAACAAAACAGTTTTAATTCTTATTTGAAAAATTTCTACTGCTTTATTTGTTTACCTAACATTTTGTGATATAGCTCCTGTTTTAAATTACTTGGGGCAAACAGAAATATATAAGTATACCACAACTTTTTTAAAAAAAATCATTTTAGCCACAATTAACTCCCTAAAATTTACATAATATTTATACAAAGTGTAGCTGCCTGGAGATTCTAAAGATTTTTAATGATTTAAACTTGAAAGCCACTATTCAGAACCAGTGATGCAGTGAGGGAAATTATGTAAGTTATATCTTTAGAAATTACTTTTACTCTAGAATTTATTTAAAATCGAGTTGTGCCGATCATTTAAAATATTGTACTAAATTTAATAGGAAATCTCTTGGTGTATGTTTAGTTGAAATTGAAAAGCTTAAATGGCTTAAAAATAGCTTTGAAACATTATGTAGACACATGAGGCAGTTATCATGTTTAAATGATGGGAGTTTAATGGACTTCTCATACATTAACCCTACACTCTGATGGTGAGAAATGCCTGCATCTTACTCTAGAAATAGATAAAAATAAACATTTAGATTTAGTAAATCTGACAATTTATTTAGCATCTCCATATCTATTCGTAATATTTTTGAAATTCAATGAGGTGAATTTTTATGGCTCAGAGTTCATTAGCTACACTAAAACCTCCAAATATATAATAAATAGTATGCATTTGGGACAACTTACTGAGTTATAGTCTTGTCTCCTTTCATGGTATCTCCTAGTCTGTATGACTATGAAATTAAAAACAAAAACAAAAACAGCAGCAACAACAATACTATTTTATTTTATGGAATACTTTAGAAATTAATAGTAACAAATACTGTTTGTTTGTCAACTCTTGAGGAATAAGTATATGCTATTCATGAAAATATACCTATGTCAAAAGCAATATAAATGGCTAAATATCTAGCATTGTTTGATTTGGAATGTGAAATAAGTCACGCTTTTCAATGAATCCATTATGGAAGTTATATTACAGGCATATTTGCTTCTAGCAAGTATTTTATGAAACAGTTTGTATTTAATACAAAGTGGGCAGCTAAATGAATGTGTTGAAAGAGAAATATTTTTTTTAAAAAAATGGTAAGCATCTCTAGATGAAAATATGAACTTCTGCCAGAATCCCTTTGAGAGAGAGGCAAAAAAATGAAAGCAACATTCTTTGAAGTATTCTTCAATGTTATCTGGTATAATCCAAACAGCAAAGTCATAAAATCCATAGATTTCATTCAACATCTCTGACCCAGTCATTCATATTGATAACAAGATTGGCTAAATATATTAAAATAACAGTTGTATCCTCAATTGTTCTCTCTGACATGTGAACTAATAGATTTTATTATTGTTGTTATTATTATCATTATTATTATTAACATCTCAAACAGAATTTCTATGTATGTCTACGTAGATATGATATGAAAAGTAATACGTTGTAATTTCATTTCACTCTCTGTCTCCCTTACTAGTGAAAAACGAGATCAAATAAGTTGTCTTAATTTCTGACTAATTTTACCTTGGACAAGTCTCCATCTCCAGCTTTGGTGGAATGTTCTATCATAAATGGATTCTATTATATACATGAAAAAATGAGGCTTGAGGATATCGTTATTTCTTTCTCTTGCAAAAAGACAAACCTCTTCCTTGTTACACTAGCTTGCTTTATTCTCCTAGTGGTAATCAAAATCTATTCCATTTTGTGAATACAGGTGATTGGGTAGTGGATGGATAAGACAGCATGATTCCTGACTTCTGTTCTTTAGAAATGATGTTCTTTTAGGAGAAAACTGAACAGATATCCATCCCTCTTTCTTTTAACCATCTGCTCACATTACTTTTCCTTTGATTGTATTCCATGCTATGAAAATATATCTTGGGAATATAAATCTCTCCATGCCAGCTATCATGATAGCAAGTGGGGGTACATCAGTACATCAGCCCAACTTCTGCCTCAAAGGCCATCAAATGGTATGATGGAAAAATACTGAGCCGGGATAAAAGGACTAGTTCCCATCTGTTACTAAGTAAACATAAGTCCAGGGGTCCACTTAATTATAATCACAGTATTAACTGAGTGCTTGAATACATGACACACACTCATCTACAATCTTTGATTTCTTATTTAATTCTTGCTATAATTCTTTGAGATATAACATTAGCCCCACCTTATAGATGATGAGATGAGGCTCACAGAAGTCAAGAGTGAGAGCTGAGATTTGAGTTGGGTTCCAGAGCCTTACCTTTAACCATTATGTCCGTCCTCACATCCCTCCATAATGATGGAGTAAGGCCTAATCTTAAAATTTCCTCTTTTTCTTAGATTCTATGATTAATTCAGTCTTTTGCCACTCAATTAACTTTCACCTGTTCATATAATTATATTACTTCTTATTTATTCACTTTAATCCTGTCTCCAGATAAGTAACCCACACTCGATCAAGACGTGAGATAGCTTTCTCATTCTCTTTGTGTTCTGTCTCTCTAACTCTCTCTACTTATAGACATATAATATAATTTCTGTGAATAATCAACAGTGTGTTTGTGCATATATATACACACACATGCACCCTCAAAATCGATTCTTATTGTTCACAACAGGTATGTTTATAAAGTTACTGAAAACCTGAATTAACAAATAATTGAATCTTAGCTCCTAAGGAAAATATGGGGTTTAGGTTCCTGCGAGCCTCTGGTTACATTTTTGTCAACAGGTCATTACACAACTTTGTTTTATGAATGTTTCTTTTTAAAGACACTTTATTTAATATAGATCATTGATTCATTTACATTGAAGAGTCAAGGCCAACAGCATTATAACTCATACTTGAATGCAGATATCTAATACATATATTTTCTCTGTAAGGCACATCATAGCCTTCTGGCTTTTAGGAACACTAGACAAGAATTATAGCACTATGCTTGTGGACCACTATACATAGTTAATCACCAATAAAAAGCACACAAATGCGAACGCAAAATACTAAATATGCAGTGGTACCTCGGTTTTCGAATGTAATCCGTTACTGAAGTCCATTCGAGTTCTGAAATGTTCGACGACTGAGGTACAGTTTCCCCATAGAAAGTAATGCAAAATGGATTAATCCATTCCAGACCTTTAAAATCAACCCCTAAAACGGCAAATTTAGCATGAATTTTACTATCTAATGATACCATAGATCCATAAAATTTATGGCATTCGTAAACCGAAATGTTCGTCAACGGAGACGTTCAAAAACCGAGGTACTATTGTACTCTGAACAGGATACTTGCTTATCATATGAGAGCTGAACAAGAGAGCTGAGCATCTCCTTACTCAGCTTCATCTTAGAATGGGAGTGTCCAGCACCTCACATGTTTCACTCCTATGCATATGTGCACGTCCACAAAGAGTCTAGAGTATTGATGTTCGTGTTACAGATAAATTTTAACGAGTAGGCAAATTCAGAAATACAGAATCCATGAATAACGAGGATGGGTTGGGTATTGTGTATGTGTGTGTGTGTGTGTGTGTGTGTGTGTGTATGTGTATCCTCATCACTGATCCGTTTTTTCTGCCACTCTCCTTTCCCATATCTCCATTGTTCCCTCTTTTATTTTCTCTAGATAAAAATTAAAAAGCAAACAATTAAAATTTTCTTTTTTACCTTGTTTCTGCAATCTTTATTTTCTTTAGTTTTTCGGAAACTTTAGGGCTCTCTCTACACACACACACACACACTCACTCACACACATACACAATCTCTGATATAAAATAGATTCCACATACATCTATGTTGTCAACAATGTTGTGGCTGATTATAAAGTATAATTATTTTATATAACGTGATGTCTGCTTGACAAATGGTCCTTAAAATGTACATAATATCTCAACAGAGAATCAAAGGCAGGTCCAGGAACTCTTATTTTTTCTTTTCTTTTCCTGACCTCTACATCACCTTATACTGTACAGGGGCAAGAATGTCTATATTTCTGATTTATTTTAAAGCTTCAAATTACTTGCATTTAATTTAGCAATCTGTTCTTCATTGGAGACTGGTTGAATTTACAAAAGCAATTACACCAGTTTCCTGTGACTTTGAGGGATATATATAGTTGTGTTAATTAAGTAGAAGAAGAGAATGTGGATTGCTGGTGATTTTCCAGTGGAAAAAAACAATTGTCGTCATCTGCACTGCATTAATTGCTACATAGGGTAGGAGATTAATATTTTTAACATTTTAAGTGGTTTTGCATAAATGTTAGCAATAAGCAAGCCATTTCATGTCTTATTGGTTTGCATTTTTAATAATATTGGAATGTTATCCCTCCCATAAAGGGAAGATTGCAACAAAACTGAAATAGTGTTTCAACCTTGCTAGTTATGTGCAAACTGACCTCGTGTACCCCCTTTGGGGAACACTCAAAGACAATGGTACTGTTGAAAACATAAAAAGAAGAGGAGTAATTTATTTTTAATTTTTTTTACATTTGTGAATTTAGTGTCATGAGAGGCTAACAGCTCTGGCCAAGGACTCGAAGGAATAAATGGCATGAACACTCCATCTTTTCTTTTATTATGTTTGGCCTTCTTTTAAGAATTGATCATTAACTTGGTAAGATTGCACCAAAATATAAATTGCTATATTCACTTGTACAAAGAGAAAACTCAACCAGATTCTTTACCATTGTTTAAAATGGAGAAAGAATCTGAAAATGTAGTGATCATGATTCATTTGTTCAACAACAAGTGCTGGGCTCCTGCGATGTGCCAGGCCCTGTTCTAGAACCAGAAGTAAATATATAGTGAACATAAAAAACGGGCTCCTTCTCTCTTAAAAGTTACATTCCGTGGGCATAGGGGTGGTTGTGGTAGGACCAAGCATAAAAAAAATAGCACACTATTTTTAGATAATGCTAAGAAACAAAATAAAACAGGGTGGTACTTTAGAGAGTGTTTAAACAGTGAGGTCTAGGAAGGCCTCTCTGACAAGGTGACATCTGTCCTGCTAGCTCAATGAGAAGAAGCAAGCTATTAAAAGATATGGGGGAAGGGTCTCCACGCTGTGGGATGAGCAGATGCCAGGGTCTGCTGTGGGTTTGGGCTTTGACTATGAGGAAAAGAAAAACAGGCCTGGGGGTAGTGGAGTAAGGAGTGAGGTGAAATGAGACTGGAAAGGCTAAAGCCAGATCATGGAGAGTCTTGCATGACACGAAAGGGACACTGGATCTTATTCAAAGTGCAAAGGAAAGCCATCAGAGGATGTAAGCTGGGGAAGGGCATAATCTTATATTCATTTATAAAATGAAATCTTGCTGTGAAGAGAATGGACAGGAGGAAAGCATGGTGAAAGAAGAGTGGGCAAAGGAGTTGACAAAATCAAATTCATTATTTTAAGCTCAGGTCAAAAAGAAGCAGATACATTTCTTCCTTCTCCTATGCTCCTACAGTCTTTTCTATAATGGTACTTCCATTATGGGTGAACACAGACGTATCTCTTCTGTGCCAAGCTGAGGAAAGACTGGACAATGGCTCAGTGTCCTTGTTTCCAGCACATAACATAGCTGATGCTCAGTCAATACTTGATGAATTGCAGTGAACCAAATGAGACAATGACATACTTCAGCCTGAATTTATTGAATACAGCAGGCACTTAATACTAAAACAACAGGTAACTGAAGGTTGAAAATAAAGAAAAATCTTTCCAGATGTAGATAAAATTTCCATCTAAGCCATCTAACTGTTACCTTAAATGCCAAATGAAATCTTGGATGTGTTAAGAAAAACTCCCAGATTCTCTAATTTGTGTTTTTATTAAGTTTTATTTTGAAATAAACTCTTGATCTGTATTTACATAATATGAATATCTGTTTCTTGAACCATATGTCAATAAAATGTTAAGGCTCACTTCTCATTGTCTTTCATTTTTTTGTAAGTTTACATTCTTTTCCATCACAAGAGGAAATTTTGTTTATCAAATCTCCAGAAGTCACTTTATGCAAAGCTTGGTTTGAGCACTGTGATATTTTAAGGACCTTTATTAACAAACAGATAATACCTTCCACTTTCTGGGCCTGCATTTATTAAATCCTTTGATAAGCTATGAGGAAAACATTTGGAAGTTCAAGTGTTTGAAATCATTCAGGAGTTTTTTTTCAACCAAGACCCTTTATTTTTATTTTTCCAGAGAATAATTTTAAATAAAAATCAGGTATTGCTGCACTGATTTCTCACTGATGGAATTTCTTTTGTTTATGAAGACCAGGCAGTTGAAATCCCCCTTCGTGGTAGAAGCACGCACAATCAAGGGTTCAGACATGGTCAGGTTCTGTGGCCTGACCTGATGTCTTCTTCCAAGAGGTGAGGTGGACCGACCTCCTCTTTGAAAACCTAATTAAATTGATAGTGATGACATCTAATTATAACTTTTTCCCCTTATTTGGGGCACTGAGAAGCATGCTTCCTTCATTCTCTAATAGAAAACTATCAAGTATATTGCATGCATAATTTCTCCAGGCTGATATGAGAAATACATGCGGTTTGTAAAATAATCGTTGTTTACATTCCTTCCTTTGGTGTAATTTGTTGAATCAGTCAGGTTCTTAAAGGACTACTGGAGAAACCCCATGGTCAGTTTATACATCTCATCACTTCACTGTGAAAGAAAAATTATCATACGGAAAACAGCAAGAGATCATCTCCTCAAATCAGCTTTATATTTAGGGTTTTTCCAACAAAGGTCTTTTGGCACCAGGAGGGAAATATAGTGTGCAAGACATGATATCTGATCTTATGAAGGGCAATTTGGTTTATCAATACCTTCTTTTAATGTGCTTGCTTATAAGCTACCTTATGAAAACTCAGCATAATTCTGTTAACTTAGAATCACAAATGCCTTACAGAAACTTCAGCATATCTTCTGTTAAAATATCTCGGGCACCAATGGCATAATTTCTATCAGGAAGCTGCTCATTGACTATAGTTGGACTGTGTTGTTTTAATATCTAGTTCTTACCAAGGTTATAAGGAGGAAGGTGGAGCTTTTTCAATGTTAATTAGTCCTACATGCATGAAAATGAACAACAGATTTAACAAATAAGTCACTTTTTTCTGCTTCTGGGGATAAATGAGCTGATACAGAGTTTCTGGGGAATTCTATTGCTGTTGTTGTGAAGTTCCTCTATTTGCCAGTGCAAAATCTAAAAGGAATCACAAAGAGAAAGTTTCCCAATTTGTGTTTAGGGAATACACCGCACTAGAAGCAGAATCAGATTAAGTAGGATATTTAAAGAATAATTAATTCTGTATTTAAGGAATATAAAGTATTCTCAAGTTCATGATACTGTTATATGCTAATTAACACAGTTCTTGTGACCAGTGACAACTGCAGAATTTTTGTGCAGAAGTGCTTTTGAAGCTGCATTTAGATAACAAGCACTTTCAGTAGGCTAATTTAAAGTTGACTGGTAAGCAGAGGTGGGTATATTAATCAGGGTTCTCCACAGAAACAGATTCAGTAAGAACATATGAGTATGTATGTATGTATGTATGTATGTATACACACACATCTGCATACATACAAAGGGTGCCAAGAATAAATGTATAAACATTTTAAGAGATGTTGTCTTAAAATGTGTATACATTTTTTTTTAGCACCCTCTGTACATACATATGTGTGTGTGTGTGTGTGTGTGTGTGTGTGTGTGTGTGTGTGTGTAGAGATTTACTATAAAGAATTGGCTTACATGAGTATAGAAGCTGAGAAGTTACAAGATCTGCAGTTAGCAGGCTGGAAAGCCAAGAGAGCCAATGGTATAATATGAAATGTCTGCTCTGTGTAAAAACTGAATTAGATTTTTTATGGACATAATAATGATTCAAATATAATCTCTGCCCTTGAGGAGTGTACATTATGGTAGGGATGCATAGATAAGTGTACATATATCTATAGTATAAAGCACAATAAGTTGAAAGTCATAAAAGTGCCTTAGATAACATGTCATAGAGAATCAGAGGAGCAGATCAAATTAGTAAGTTTAGAAAGGACTTAAGGAGAAGCTAGAATGAATTCCTTAGGAAAACATATATCAAAGGAGATGTAATGTATTATTCTGAGTTTTATTTTGGCTTATATATGGAAGCCATTAGACAAAACATATCTTAATTTTTTGTGGTAATAACTAACAGATCCAGATTTTAACCCTGTTTTTAAACTTGAGTTGTGTGATTTAAGAAAGGAACTGTCTCTAAGTTTCAGTTTCTTAACTTTTAAAGTGATGAAAATATTACCTGCCTTATGGTGTTATTGTGATGATTCCAAATGAATATGTTTAGCCGTCAGAAGACGTGAGGATTGGATGATAGGTGTTTTGATGATTGTTGGAACAACCATACCTCCGAATATTTATTAATAAATGGGCTTCACTCTAAAAGAAAGTATCAAGCAGTTTGTCACATTTGGGTTTATTTTCTTCTACGTTTTTGTTGTAGTTTAGATTGAAGACATAGACATCTTGGTTAGGAAGTTTGAAGACAACAAAGGTGATTACTAGCAAATTGATTCCAAGATATTAGAAGGGGAAAGGATCTTATAAACCATCTAACTTAGCATCCTTATTTTAGAACTAAGAAAGCTGAATCCAAGATGGCAGACAAGGCCATCCAGCGTGTGGTGTCTGAAATCCGGGTGCTGGGCCTTGAGGTCCGGAGTAGTGAGCGCGTGACTTCAGTATGTGGTGAACAACAAGAACACAGACAATGATTGATTCTGCCTGGAATCTAATAAGGAAGGGACTCGTTGGTTTAGAAAATGCTGGTAATCCATGACCTCCTCAAATATAAGTTTGACATACCTATGACATATCCCACTACTGCTCCAGAAATAGTTCCTGAACTGGATGGAAAAACAATAAAGATGTAGAGGAGTGGCAAAATATGTCTGAGCAATCAGTGAAAGCCTTTGTAGGTCAGGAACGTGCCCAAGTTTGGACTAATTCATCTCATGGTTCTGGGTCTGGATCCATGGCTGGTATTGGAAATCCCCAGTCTGATTCAGAAGGGCATGATTAAGCATAAAGATCAATGAAGGAGCAAGTCACTGAAGCAGGGTAGAGGGACCTTTGATAGGCTACGTTTCTGTTTTCCTGTGCATCACTCATTTTACTCATGGAACTACTTCCCTCTACACCGATTCACCCATAGTTGTTACTGAGTAGCTGCAGCAGGCATTCCTGGGGGAAAAAAAAAAAAAAAAATAACAGTACTGCTGTTGAATTTCTAAGTTAGGCTAGACAGGGAGGAGAAAGACTTAGGCTTTTACAAACCAAAAGAAAATTTATATCCCTTCCCCAAGTGGAGCAATGTGAGATCCTTGAGGCATAGGGGGTAACTGAAAATGGGTACATAGGGTACATAATCTTTTTGGTTGCTGGTAATAAGTCATCAATAAAAGATGCTTCCTCTGGTTTAAAAAAAAAAGAAAAGAAAAAGAAAGAAATCTGATTTTGTTTAAAAGTATTCATTTACCATAATACGTTTTATGAGACAATAAACTTTTACATTACATTTGAGGAAATATTTTGTATTAATTATAACATGTAATTATCTGTATTCAATAATATCTACACCATCACAGGCGGAATGGGTACTAAATTTTCAGAAAAGTGGTAAGCCCAAGACATCCATCGGAGGCCATCGTGATGGAAAAGGGCCTGAAAAATGGTCATTGACCTTTTTGAAGGAACTAAAGTTGTTCAGTGTAGAGAAAAATAATCATGTAGCTATAACACCTAGTCATATATATTTTAATGACAATTGTATGGCAAATCTTACACATGCTTCAGAAGAAAGTACCTGGGCTGTTACAAAAGGGAGACTTTTAGTTTGAAATAGGGATAAATCTTCTAAACATTAGCACATCCAAAAGTATCTGCTTGTAAAATCATTAAAGTAGACTGTCTACTAGGCTACCTTCCAATTTCTTAACAGCCTCAGTTTCTCTGAATTTGTAAAACTGATAACTATGGGATTAATTATTCCCAATGCAAAAGGATTGAATTTATTTATTGTTCTCTGCTCTTACATTTTCAATATGGTTTGACCAAAATAAATATGCATTACAAATTATCTTTAAAGAATTTGTTATCTCACAAATTTCTTTTAAGGCTCCAGTTGTATTTGAATTAGATTAACTTCTCAATGATCACCAGCTCCCCTTTATTTTTCAGGTCTGAAATATAGGCTTATTTTCTGGATGTAATGTCATACTGTGGCAGGGGAAAAATAAGCATCAACAATCCTCCTTTCCAAATGAACAAAATAAAAATTTTAGAAATTGCATGTCATTTGCATTTTGAATAGAGAAATTACTTTATTTGGTTACCAGTGAGATGAAATGGACAGGAGGTATCAGGAAATAGATAAGGTAGGAATCATCCTAGATACAAAATATAGCGTGAGACACAAACGTAAGTGAAAAAGACCAAATGGGGAATGTAAAAAGAAAGAAAGTTATGGATGAAAACCAATGAATATCGACATTATTTATGGAAGAAAATTGAAGAGTATTGACATCATTTTCTAATATCTGATGATCTCAGAGAGTCAGAAATTTTGAGTTCTGACATTAGGACTATAAATTATAGGGTAACCAATTGGATAAACCAATAAATATTTCTGAACATTTTCTTTATGTTTAAGGTCAGGGAAATGAAGTAATATTTAAAGTCAGGGAAATGAAGGGCTAGCTGGGGACTCAGAAATAATTATTGTCAGATAGTTTAACAAGGAAAATATAATTGTCTTACCTTATAATAATAATTTTGTGCAGAAAACGTTTCATTTTTAAAAAGAAAAGAAAAACCTAGGCTTTTCTCCAAGTGCTGTATTTTACACTGTCAGATTGGTTTGGCTATTTGTCAAAGAATCTTTTGAGACATTAGATCTCATATCAGAACTGTCTTGGAGAATAATTGTTTGCTTTGGGGTCTTATGGCAGTAATTCTAAAATCTCTAGAGGCAAGGTTATTTACAGAATAAGGTGAGAAAATTTGGGACATTGCTAAAATCAGTCAGTATCTTCAAGTAACTTATAGTGAGCACATTTAATATTTGCAATAAAATGTATAGTCAATACCAGGAGCTGCCATTGAAGTTCATATTTATATTATTGAGAGGTAATTGCAATGAGAGAGAAGCAGAAAGAATATCTATAATGAGAATGTTCTGAAGGTACTGCACTTTTAACTTGATATGTACCTTAAAATCAAAATAGAAGTAAAAATGGCACCTCTAATACAGCACCTACATAGTGCAATACCAAGGACTCCTGTGGAACTCAATAAATGCTTGTTAAATGAAGTTCCCAGTTGATCAATCATACCAAGAGTCAATAAATAGACCAATGTCGGAATAATAATGCAAAAATATTCTAATTACTTGGGAATGGTAAACAGAGGGTTTTAAAATTTTGTTTGGTGACCAGAAATGTCCTTTTTTTTATTATCAGTTTTTTTTAAAAAAAGTACATTTTATCATCAGGAAAAAAGTTAAAAGACAACAGAAGCTTATTACCACACAGAGAAACCAGTATTGTTATTAGACATTTACTGTGCAGATTGAGACCATCTGAAAATCTTTTAAAAGAAAAGGGAATTGAATATATATGTTCAACTTGGCTCACTGATGAGACAAAAGCAAATCATCACAAACGTGATTTATAACCAGGTTGAAAACCAAAACAAAAAAGCTCTGTCCAGTTTTGCCATATTCCTGTTCCTTTCATGCCCCAAGTAAGATAGGCTACCTCTCATATGTGAGCAGATCCTCTCCTTAGTGAAAATCAGCAGAATGTAAAGCTTTGTACCACAGAAAAACTGATTATTTAGGTACTGAAACTGGCCTTATAAGGAAAGTATATATTTTATCAACTAAATTCGAAGATGACTAAATAAAAATGAACTAAAAATCCCCTTTGAATTTAGGGTTTGGCTTCGTTCCACCCCTACTCCATAAAATCCATGGACTTTTATTGCAGATGAACTAAACATAGCTCTCAAAGACAAGCACAGTGTTTTAATATAGGCTTCTGCACTTACTAATGCAGGTGCAGCCACCTATTTTACAAGATACTTATTAATGAATGTAGAAGAGCAGGATAAAGTGATGAGAGTTTAATTTATTTTGGAAGTAATGGTTTGTACAGTAATTATCGAGAAGCAGCCACTTGTCAAATGGAATCAGTAACAAGTGCAGTTGGGAGAGGTTTTCTGCTACACAGGCATTGTGAAAGGTTTTACTTTGCAATGAGAATGGACTCCCTGACAATAGTTTATGCTGCTTAAAAAAAAAAAAAAATAAGTCAATTATATACGAGAAACTATATGTGCTAGCATGTTTGTAAAGATTAATTTTATTCTTAACTGTTCCTCTTTGTTTATAACAAAAATGTAGAAAGTCTCAATGATAGATAGTATTTAATATATTTTAACTTTGTTCAACGCTTCATTCACTGTTATCCTTACATGACTTGACCTTGGCCTAGAAACCCTGACTCAGGTGTATGATCAGGAAAGATCCAGAGTCACAGAGTCCATGGGGCATATTCAGGGAGGTAGCACTTGGGGGATGGGCCTACCTAACAAAAACTGAAGCAGATTATGAAGAAATATATAACACCTCAGTGGCAGAGAGTGAGAGGCATTTCAGAGACATCCTGGGTATAAGTGATCAGGAAGGTTGGAATCCAGAAAGGATGGTCTTCAGAATAGTTGCTGGCTAATTAGGGTGCTGGTACATTTTATATAGGTTTTTATGACCTCTGATTTAATAGGAAAAGAGCTGATAAAGAAATCAATGGAAAAATATACTCTGAAATAAATGTGTAGCTGTTGAGAAAAAGACTGAAAATATGAAATTTTATGTTCTTCTCAGAAAAAAAAAGGACGAAAATAATTTGGGCTCTGAATAATTTGGATGTCCACTAATGTACTACTTTTGATAATTCTTCAGGCTTCACCATGCTCTGTATTTTCAGTCACATAAACTAGACTGGAATGACCAATCAGCCGTTAAAGATCTAACTAGTGAGAGTCAAATCATACAATTTTTCCATTTTAAAAATTAATGCAAGTTACTTCCTTATCATTTGTCTATGTCACTTTTGAATTCAAATTAACATAGTTTAGGAAATTCATTGGAACAGATCATAGATAAACTGAAGATCTGATTGAACAATACCTAGTTTGATCATTGACACATCTAGATTAACTGATTAAATACCAAGTTTTAGGTATCATGTGATACAGTGCTCAGGGTGTAACTGGACCTCTCCTCTAACTCTCTTACCTGGAAAACAGCATTTTAAAATTATTTTTAAAATAGCTGTTATAACTTCCATTACGACAAACAGAGAAATAGGAATGAAATCTGTGCTCTTGTCTGAAAAAAAAAAAAAGTCAAATATATAAAACAATAGTTTTCACCAAAGATGGTGATCACTGACAGAAAACAAACAACATGAGCCATAAAACTAGCCTAATTTGCTGCCTTGAAAGTATTTCCAGGCCATGGCATAGGGAGGGAGAACTAAGGGGAAGTCTAGCAAATTCCCTAAATTGAATAAAGCTGAGAGGCGAGGAAGACTTAGGCAGCTAGAATATGTGGGAAAGAATGATGGAGAGGAGAGAGAAACACAGAGGGAAAATTCCTGGAGATCTGCATACTGTCACCCTTGAGATTCCAGCAGAATGTTGATCAATGTCTGCATATGAGGAAACTAACTAAGGCTGGGGAAATATACCTGAAAATTTTAGATAAAACAGTATCTATAGGTCTAGGACTAGTATCTGTTCCCTCCAGCAGACCAGAACACTTCATAATTCAGGGAGAACTGATTTTAGAATTCAGAAACTAAAGTAGTAGTGTATAATTAGTAGTAGTGTATAATTAGCCCTAGACTGAACACTTTCTTTAAATATGAATCTACACTAAAAAACAAACAGCACTGGGTAAACACGTAAGACTATTTTCTTATTATATTTTCAAAAATCTCCTTACAATAATTGCACTTTTAAAAGAACAACAAAAAATCAACAATATACACAACAGAGTTTAAAATGTTTCTGTGCTCAATAACAGAGCTTCAATATATATATAAAACAAAAACAGAAATGATAGAATTTCGAGGAGATATAGACAAATTAATAATTATCATTGGATATTTAATATATCTTTCTCAATAATTGATAGAACAAATAAGGATATAGAAAACAACTTGATTTAAACTATATTTATAAAATACCCTATTGAACAGCAGAATATATACTTTTTCAAGTGCACACAGAACATTTCCCAAAATAGATCATATTCTGGGTTATAAAACAAATTTCAATAAGTTAAAAGGGATTCAAGTTATAAAAAAAAAATGTTTTATGAGAAGAATGAAATTAAATTAGATAGTTATACATAAAAATATCTGGAAAATATCCTAAATATTTGAAAACAAATAACATACTTCTAAATAACCCATAAATCATAGTTTAAATTGAGAGCAAAATTAGAAATTACTTCGAACTGAATAAAAATGAAAACATATAAAATCTGTAAGATACTACTAATTTCCATAGGGAGAAATGTAGATCCAAAGACACCTATATTTAAAAAGAAAAAAAAAAATCTCAAATTGATAACTTCAGCTTAAGATGAAACCTTAAGGAAATAGCAAATGAAGAACAAAGTACAAGAAATAAACTAATAGAGATCAGAGTGAAAGCAGTGAAAGAGAAAACAAAATCCAAAAGTAATAAATAAATAAATAATAGTGAAATCAAATGCTATTTCTTTGAGAATATTAACAAAATTGATATACCTCTATCAGACTAATAAGGAAATGAAAAATAAAAGACAAATATCATTAATATCAGGATTGAAAGAAATGACATCACTAAGTATTTTATGTATATTGAAAGAATAATATTAAAAATATATTATGCCAACAAATTTGACAACTTAGATAAGATGTACAAATTGAAAAAATAAATTACAAAATTCATTCAAGAAGAAATAAATAACATACATTTTCCTATATCTATTAACTGAAATGATTTTGAATGTTCCTGTAAAACAAACTTCAGGCCCATATGCCTGGTGAATTCTACTAAATAGTTAAGGAATAAAAAATACCAGTTTTACACAAACTCTTCCAGAAAATAAAAAAATAAAAGAAATTGCAAAACTTGTTCTATGAGGCCATCATTACTCTGATACAAAAAACAGACAAACAGAAACAAAATGAAGAAATTATTTAAAAACTTTAGCGAATGGAATTTAATAATGTACAAAAACAATAATACATCATGAAGAGTTAGGGTTTATTCCAAGAATGCATATTGATTTAACCCTTAAAAATATAAATCAACGTAATTTACATTAACAAAATAAAAATGAAAAATTGTATGATTACCTCATTGATATAGAAAAGTATCTGACAAAATTCAACATCCTTTTCTGATAAAATCAACAATCTAGGAATGGAAAGGAACTTTCTCTACTTGATCAAGGGTATCTATGAAAAAGCTACAGATAACATCATACTTAATAGAGAAAAAAATATATGCTTTTTCCTTAATAGCAGGGACAGGCAACAATGTCCTCCTACATTGTTCTTGAGTTTCTAGCCAGTGAAATCAGTCAAAAGAAAACAAAATGAAAATATAGACATTCAGATTGGGAAGAAAGAAGTAAAACTGTCTTTATTTAGACAACATAATCATCTGTGTAGATAACTCACCGAAACCAAAAACAAAAAAACTACTAAAAGTGAGTTTAGCAACATTCCAGGATATAAGACCAATAAACAAAATTACATTTTTATGTATTAGAAAAGCACCACTGGAAATTCAAATTTTAAAAGAGGAAAGCCATTAATTAAAGCATCAAAAATATAAAATAGTGATAAATCTAATCAAAAGTGTAAAAGAAAGACCAGTACACTGAAAACTAAAGAAGATCTAAGGAGAAATTAAAGATCACCTAAGTAAATAGAAATATATGCTGTGTTCCTAAGTTAATAGACCTAATATTCTTAATATATACATTCTCCTCAAATTGATCTATAATTTAAATGCAATCCTACCCAATATCCCAAAAGGCTTTTTTGTAGAAATTGATAAGCTGATTCTAAAATTCATGTGGAAATGCAAAGGACTTAGTATATCCAAAACAACTTTAAGGGGAAAAAAACAAAGTTATCAGACTGCACTATCTAATTTCAAGACAATATATTAACTAAGATAATGTCCCAATAATGTGTATTGGCACAAAGAGTCAGAAACTGATCAATGGACAGAAGAGAGTGCACAGAAATATATCAATACATACATGGAGAACTGAATTTTGGCAACAGTTCAAAAGCAGTTCACTGGGAAAATAAAGCATAGTTTTTCCCCAAAATCGATGTTAGAAAAATTGCACTTGTAAATACTAAAAAAAGAACTGCAATCTACACCTCCCAAAATATATGAATATTAATTCTAAGTAGATCATATATCTAAATGTGAAGTCTAAAATGACAAATACTTTAAAATACAACATAGGAAAAAAATGTCATGCACTTATAGTTAGGCAAAGTTTCCTAAGGTATGACACAAAAAAGCACATTTTATATCAGATAATATTGATAACTTAGACTTCATTTAAAAATTAATTTTAAAATTCACACATTAGAATTTTAAAATTTAATATCATTTTTAAAAATCTGCTTTTTGAAGACAATATTAAGAGAATAAAATCACAGGCTGGGAGACAATATTTGTTAACCACATACCTGATAAAGGTCTTGTGTCTATCATATATAAAGAACTTCCAAAATTCTATAACATGTAGGCAAAATATCGAATTTAAAAATAAGCAAATATTTGAATAAATATTTCACCAAAGAAGAAAAGCATATGTCCTTAAAAAAATACCTAATTAGTATTTATAGCAGCTTTATTTGTAATGGTGCAAACTGGAAAAAAACCCCAAAATGTTCAACAGGTGAATGGAAAAAATAATTGTGGTATACTCTAACAATAGAACACTGCTCAGCAATAAAAAGGAAAGGACTACTGATACATTCAATATGTTTGACAATCAAAATAATTGTGAAGAGTGAAAGAAGCCAGACTACTAAGAGTGCACACCACATGATTCTATTTACATAAGACTCTAGGAAATACAAACTAATCTATAATTACAGAAATCAGACAAGTGGTTTGTTGAAAATAGGTTTGGGGGCAGTAGAGGTGAGAAGGAGAGTGGTAGGATTGCCAAGGGTCAGGAGGAAACTTCCAGGGGTGGGACTTATGTTTCCTATCTTGATTGTGGAGATGTTATCAAACCTTATCAAAATTTATCAAATTTTACACTTTAAATGTGTGCAGTTTATGGAATGCCAATCATACCTCAATAAAGCTGTTTAAAGAAAGAATTAGCTGTTTTTAAATCACTACTATACCTGTTATAATTTGGAAACTCTTTTATTTGGTTATGTATCACTAGTCATAGTCTACTGACCGTTGTCTGATTCCATCTTTTATACTTGTCAAAATTTAACTTAAAATTGCGTTTGGCATCTGCCCTCATCATGCCTGTTCTTTTTTTTCTTTGCCCAAGAAATTGCCCATGCTAAGAAAATTGTCACAGTCTGGTCCTTCAGCCATAACTCCTGTTCAGGCAATTTATATCATTCCCTTATTTCCTTCGTATTGGATGAAGACTGGTTATATAACCATCTCTCATTCAGCTTACAAGTCTCTGCGGATATCTATCTCTCTCTCTCTCTCTCTCTCTCTCTCTCTCTCTCTCTCTCTCTCTCTCTATCTCTATCTCTATCTCTATCTCTGTATCTATCAGTTTCAACCCATGCTTAATAAACCATCCATATATCCAGGTTCAATGTAGAAAACACATGAAAATGAAAGTTTAATAATGCTCACTAAACATTAGGGTCCTAGAAAGGTCTGCCACTGGTGTATCCTAACTTTGTTACAAGATATAGAATATTACTTGTTTCACAATGCAGTTAAAATCAGTCTCTTTGGATTGCATTTATCTAACTTCTTCCAGCAGCCCTGGTTCTAAAGCATTCCCAGTGGAGAGGTAGTGATTCTCCTGGTCTGCACGTATAGAGATTTCTGAGATTTCTATTCACCCTACCAAGAGTCAAAGGAAAAATAGCAACTACCTTAACACTCATCAAAAGCATTGATGTTTAAGAATTATTTCTTCCAACCTTAAAAAATGATACTTCCCCATTCCCTTAGAAAACTTAGATCTTAAATAGATCTTTCACCTGATAAGTTGCCTGGTTTAAAATTCCTTACTTTTTGTTTCCTTTCTTTGAACAGATTTTAAAATGTTAAATTAATTGATTTAAACATATGCCATTAAATTAAGCTGATAATGCATGATTAGATAATACATGGATTTTATATAATAGCTTTCTAATTTCTTTATGTCACGTTTTTGTAAACTTGCAAGATTGGGAAGAGTTATTTATAATCCCACAAATTAAAAGAATCCTGAAGTTAGAATATTGACGATTACCTAGTTCAATTGAATATTTGCTCATCACTTAATCAATCTGCATTTCAGTTTCTTCCCATCAATAATAATAATAACCCCCACTTGCTACAACTTAACATGTGAGCAGTGATGTGCCAATACTCTTCCAATATTATTCTTCTAATCCTACAAGAATATAGTGAGATGGGTCTTACTATCTGCATTTTGCACACTAAGAAACTGACACCTACAGAGTTAAAGACATTTCTCGTGGTTTTGTAGCTAGTAGTAAGGGGCAGACTTAAGATTTACACCCAGGTCCGTGTGATGCCACAATCTGTGCTCTTACTCACTATCAACCATAGTGCCTGCCTATAAAATAAGGAGAGTATGAAAACTGAATGAGATACAAGGTGAAGGTGGGTAGTACAGTGCCTAGAAAATGGACTCTTAGGAAATGTTAGTGTTCTAATGCTGTTTGAGCATCCCTCAACAGGTGGTCAATTTATCCTCCATTGGAATTCTTATGGTGACAGGAGGTTAACTATTTCACATTCTGTTCCATTTCTGGATAACTCTAACTCATAGAAGATGCTTTCTTATACTGAGTTGAAGACTGCTCCCCTATAGCTATCACCTCTTTGACCTATTTCTGCCCTCCAGTTGGAATATTGATTGCAGTTTCATTAAATTTAGAGCTTAATTTAGGGAGAATTGGCATCCTTACAATACTGAGTCTTCCTATGCAAGAATAATTTGAAGCTCTGATTAATTCAGGTTTTCTTCAAAGAAATCCTGCACAAGTGATTTTGAATAGTGTATTCCTTTTGGTAGTACTGTGGCATAATAGAAAAAGGGTGACTTTTATTTCAAAAATAATTCAGGTTTAAGTTCTGGAAAAGTCCATCTTTTATTGAATGAAAATTTGACTTCTCTGAGTCTGTTTCTTAATTGAAAATATGGAAATAAAACCATCTACCTCAGATGGCTGTTGTATGTAAAAATGCTTTGCATAGTGTCTGGAACATAATTGATATTCATTAACATTAGCTACTATAATTAATATTGATCACCTGGCCTGTTTTCTAGCATTTTAAGAAGGGACTCAACAAACTCTTTTGGAAATCTATACTAATATGTCATAGCCTTCATTATCAAAAGATTCTTCTCAAATAATGGTAATAGCATAGATATTTCACATTGTTATAGTTTTCTTTCAGAAGATAAAAGTATATGTACAATAAGAATATTGAGAGTGTAGAATCTTGAAACAGACAGCTAGCCTTCAACACTAACTGGTGCATTTATTAAAGGTACAAAGGGAAGTGTTTTCACTTGTTTAGGCTAGTTTCCCTGTCTGTTAACATGGGGGGGGGGGGACAGAGGGCGGGGAAGATACTACCTAACCATGGAGCTCTTTGAGTATTAAATCAGACTGACACATGTTAATTATTACTGCTGTGAGTATTGAGTAAAATGATGCATAATAAAAGCATATATAGTAAAGGATATGTTACCACAACCATTATTGCAATTGTTATTCCTCAGACCAAGCTAGATTCAGTATTTACTTCAACAACTTACTGGGAGTCAGGGAAAACAATTATTTTCTGACTGAGGAAAAATGCACAGAAAAAAAAAAGTTTGTTAGTTTTAAACACTTATTCTCAAGAAAATAAACAGGTTGAGTAGACTGGGTTATTGAAAGGAAGTTAGTAGTTCTAATGGTAAGTTATTCTGTGGTTGTTCCTGTGTTATTCCATAAATTATGAACATAACTCAAGTGAAATGAAGTTAAAAGTTTCCCCTTTTCCTCAGAACAAATTAGAGGCTCTCATTCATTTACTACTGTGATTCTTCCCCTGCTGATTCCACCTAAATCTCAACTTGTTCTCAATTTGAATAATTAAAAGCTAAGCCTGTCCTTTATATATAAGTATTGAATTACATACAAATTAGTAGGACAAATAAAGATGTTTGATCAAAACATATTGTAAGATACTTCATTTTTATATTTCATGTACTCCGCTATACACAAATTTTAAGCCCTCTAGAAATTTAAAGTAGCCATTTTATATTCTAGTATACTGAATAAATGTCTGCTTTAAGTAAAAATGAAAACAAATAATTGTACTTTAGAAAACAGTTGATACCTTTATTCTTTTTAAATAGAAATCAAATTGTTAAAACTGGACATCTTAACTAGCACAAACTTGGGAATGCATTGATCATATTTTCAAAAATAATTAATAGCTGAAATTTATTACTGAATAATTTTATGTCACATGTGAATTTAGCAGATTTTTTTTTCAATGAAAGTCACAGTTTACCTATTGACAAAGATCTTTAGAGTTCCCAAAAAGGGTTGCATTTATAAGTAGCTAAATTATAAGTTGGTTTTGAATTAATTAACTGAGTGGAAACTGAAGCAAGGTCTTGCTTGTATGCACAGTGAAGCTGTGTTGCCAATCTAAAAACGGGTGGGTGGGGAGGTTAAAAACATTTATTAGCTATATCCCAGGTTCCAGGTACTATGATAGGTAACTTACGAATACCATTTCATTTATTTTCAAAAACTATGTGACTAATTTTTTATCAAAATCATTTCATAGATGATGAGATTAAGGCTCAGAAATAAGAAGCAATCTGCCCAAATTCATAATGTTAGTTACGGGTAACTTTGAAGAAGTGGACACAGCATATGGTCAAGTCTGGTCTGATTCTGATGTTCCTGATCATTCCAAAAATTGTTAATTTATTCAGCAATAAAGAGATCTTATATAGTGAGATCTTATCATGGCTTTGGCTCTCCACTGCTAAGCTATGGAGATTTTTAAAAATGGCAATCAAGAAAATCCCAATTAAACAAGAATAGATACAAACATTCCACACTCATATGAAAGCCTACTACAAAAGCAGAAGAAATGATTAAAGTTGTGAGATTAACAGCAAAGTTTTGTAAATTGGAAAATAGAGAGACTGATGATAACTGACTTAGGCTTCATCAATTTTCATTCAGCTAAATTCGTAAATATTAGAGCTGTTCTGACAACTCAAGATCTTCATTCCTGGGAAATTTTCTCTTAGCATTTCTTTGATAACGTCTTTGTTTCCATTTTCCCTGCTCTCTCTTTCTGGAACTCTTTATCTGTTAGAGGTTGGAATGCATAAAATTATTCTCTAATTATCTTGCTTTTACTATTTTCTTTCTTTCTAAAATATTTCCTCAACTTTACCTTCAGACTTTTTAATTGTTGCTTTTTTTGCTATTGGGTTTTGTCTTTGTATGTGAACCCTACTTTATAGTCTCTTTAAAATTTCTTGTCTATCAATAATTTCTAAGTGCTTTAGTTGGTTATTCTGAAAATACTATGTTCTTTTATAATGAGTTGAATATTTTATCTTTCTGAAACTATTACTCTAGATTTGTATTTAATTGACTTATATAATTGTTTAATACATCTATTGCTTAATTAATGAGGTTGGTTCTTTCCCCACTACCCGATTCTATAGTTGGAAAGAGTATATTACATTTCTGGCTAGTTCATTTGTCATTATTACATTTATGTAATATTATGTTTCTCTTCCCTTAAATTCTTTGCTATCCCTCACTATTTCTCCCAAAAACAGAAGCAGAGAGAAATCTTTACATATTTAGGAGAAATTATTTTTTCTTCTTGATTTATTGAGATGGCTCTTGCTTTTGATAACCAGCAAGTGGGGAGGAAACCTACGAGAGGTGATGGCACAAATTCCCTGAGGGAGTCATTCATTCTCCCTATCATAACAACCATGTACTGAGCACTTGCTATATGCCAGGCAGTGTGCTGAGTGCTTTGCATTTATTATCTAACTTAATCCTGATTCTAAACCATCAGCTCAGGTATTTTCATCATTTAGAAATGAGGAAACTGAGGCATGGATAAGCTTAAAAAAACATGCAATATTACCTGGGCAATAAATGGCAGAGCAGAAATTCAATCTTATCTCTAAATCAGTTGAAAGGTAACAATCTGACACACCTAAGATATAATACTGCCTCTTCCTCTCACCAGAGAGTAAAGAAGCAAGACTAAAGCTGTGCTACGCTCATTTCACTACTGTTCCTTAAAAATGTTCATGCCGTGAAAGGTAGGATTGGGAATGTGAATAAAAAAGATGAAATGTTTTCTTTTTCAAATGGAACAGGGGTAATAATCAGAAGGACAATGTAAGAGCTCATTAGCTCTTAATGAGAAACTCTGATTTATTGGTAATGAAAGTTGGCCTCAGTATGTCCAATGTCTTCTAATGTGCAAATGATACTGAAATGGCAATGAAACTTGGTCAAAAATTAAGTTAAAACAGATACAAACAGAGGTCTGCATACAAAAGAAAATTGGATATGTAATAGAGCATAAGATATAGTTTCAGATTCCATACTGCAACTAACCTTTAAGAAACTACTCTTTGTCAGTTTGGGTGGGGTATCAAAAAAGAACATTCAGAATTATCTGAAAAGGCTATTAAAGTATTTCTCCATTTCTATTGATATTATCTATATATGGCCAGATTTTATTCAGATACTGCAACCAAAATGACATATTACAGTAGATTAGATAAAGATACAGATGTGAGATTCCTACTGTTTTCTATTATGCCAGATATTAAAGAAATTTGCAAAACTATAAATATTGTTATTCTTCTCACTAATCTTTTATTTTAAAAAATATATTTGTTTTTCCAAAAATATGTTGCTTAAGCTAAATGTACTGTGTGTTATTACTTTTTTTCCAATTCATTTTATGGGTCCACAGATCTCCATTTTTAAAGAGGAGAGATTTTAATTATCTGTTTTAATTTCTAAGAGAGTAAATCTCAGTAGATAGAATCCACATTTAAAAAAAAAAAACTATTTGGCGTCCTTGATAATTCTAAAGATTCTAAAAGAATCCTAATAACAAAAAAATTGAGAACAACTGCCTTAAAAATATAGAGGATGTATATAGAGTTTAAAAACAAGAAAATTAGAATATAATTGGATATTTTAAACAGCAAAAAAAAGGATTTATGTATTAGAGTAAAAGATGTATTTAAAAAACACTTCACAGCACTTATAATATACCAAACAGTATTCTAAGTGCTTTACTAATATGATCTTATTGAATAATCCTCTGCATAAACTTATGAACTAAATGCTATTATTATCCTGTTTTCATAGATGAGGATACT
The DNA here is from genome assembly GCF_036562045.2 of Rhinolophus sinicus. Lineage (NCBI taxonomy): Eukaryota > Metazoa > Chordata > Mammalia > Chiroptera > Rhinolophidae > Rhinolophus > Rhinolophus sinicus. The sequence goes on along the minus strand of NC_133751.1, from coordinate 150,819,326 downwards.
AAGGCATGAAAAATTAAGAAAGGAGCTCAAAGACACACAGTGAGTAGTGAAGCATACTTGAACTTCAGCAGTTGGGCTTCAACATTTTGTGCTGTCTTAATTGTGAGTGGCAAGATGTGGCTACAGAAATACTGACCACTTTTGGGGAGAGCAGATAGATAGCTTGTCCTGTTTCTGATTTTAGTGAGAAAGCATTCAGTCTCTGAATACTAAGTGTGATTTTAGCTCTACTCACAACTTTTTTTGTACAATCAGTGCAAATGCTAACAGAGTGAAAAAGGCAAATACCATCTTAATATTATTATGAAATTATTTTTCACCCATAGAATATCTGACAAGTGTCTTAAGGATCTATATGGGTCCACAGATCTCCATTTGAGATCCCCTGAATTAAGATACTGGAATATAACTTAAAATCCTTCCCTCTGTACTATATCCAGCTATGATCCTAGGAGATTTCAACTTACGTATAGGTGATCCATCTTAAACTACATTTCATCCAGTACTACAGCTATATTTCACCTATACTTAAACTATGCCTTCACTCTGCCAGACCTGGATGACAGACCTCTGTGCCCTGGATTTTGTCATTGACTTACACTGCAATATCCCTAAAATTTTAATCTCTTTCCTGTTTTCAGAACACCACTTTCTGTTCTTCAGCCTCCTTACTCTCTCTCATTCTCACAATTTCTGATTTTCATACCAGCCTCCAGTCTCTCGGCTGTTCCATTTTTCCCAGACTCCTCTTGGCCAGTTGCCCACTGTTGATAGCTTCAACAATTCTCTACAGCAGCCTTAGTAGCTTGGCACTCCTTCTGCACTACCCCTGCGGTACTTGAGCTCAGGGTGTTCCAATAATCCACCATTTCTGCTGCCACATTTAGGCTTGTTGGGGTGGAGTTGGGGTTGAGGTTGAGATGGGGGTTGGGAAAGGGTGAGGATGAAAGATGTGTAACTGTTAAGGATGATGTCTCTCCAGATCTTCAATTTCTGATTCAGTTTTTTAAATTTAGCCAGCAGCCACTGATTTCCCTGGACCACTCTTGTTAATTTGCCTATCCAACTTCTACTTTCCTTTCTTTCAGCAATTGATTTTAATTCTCATTTCATTGAAAATTTTCAGTTAGGAAACTTTCTAATTTTCTGCCACCCTATCCTCTGATTCTTTCCCCTTTGCTTCAGAAAGTGCACTCTCTCTTCCAGCCCATCGTGTAAGTACACTAGTGATATCAGCCTTCTCTAATTTTTTTTTTCTCAGAACATGGTTACTTTGCATTCATTTGTTAAATATTTATGGCAAAAAGGTAGAAAAATATGGAAAACTAACCTTATCAAATAGTACATTTTTTTTCCTCAGGCTTGTCACTAATTATTTAATATTTGGATATTTCAAATTGCATTAATTTTTAAATTTCTGTCTATTGCTAGCATTTGGCAAAGAGTTACATTTTGTAGGTTGAGTTTACGTCCTAAAAACTTGTTAAAATCACATTAATTCTTGAAACTTTTCTGTAGATTCCATTGGATTTAAAAAAAATTATTAAATTTATTGGTGTGATATTAGTTAGTAAAATTATACAGGTTTCAAATGTACAATTCCATAATAAATCATCTATATGTTGTACTGTGTGCTCACCAGTCAGTCAGTTATCCTTTTATCACCATATACTTGACCCCCTTTTGACTCTTCTACCACTCCCCCTTCCCCATTACCTTCTAATAACCACTAAACTGTTGTCTGTGTCTATGCGTTTTTGTTTCTGTTTGTTTGTCTTATTCTTTTTTGCTTTCAGTTTTATATTCCACATATGAGAGAAGTCAGATGGTTCTTGACTTTTTCTGTCTGATTTATTTTGCTTAACATGATAATCTCAAGATCCATCTATGTTGTTGCAAATGGCAGCATTTCGTCTTTTCTTATGGCTGAGTATTACGCCATTGTATATATGTACCACGTCTTCTTTATCTAGTCATCTATTGAAGGATACTTTGGTTGTTTCTATGTCTTGGCCACTTCACAGTACAAAAAGCTGCAATGAACATAGGGGTACATATGAGTTCAGACAATTAAGTTCACAAACTCATCCTAGAAAAAGTGCTCCATACCTCATTGCTGAATATCACTATAGTCACCTTCGAAGTACTCCCCTTGGGAAGCTGTGCACTGGTGCCACTGCCTAGTCCACCCTTCAAAGCAATTTTGGAACTCTTTTTCTGGAATGGTCATCAGAACTGTCGTCATATTACCCTTGATGTCCTAAATGTCATCAAAATGTCTTCCTTTCAATAGTTCCTTTTTCAAGTAAAGAAAGAAGTCATTGGGGACCAGATCAGGTGAGTAGAGAGGGTGTTTCAATAAATTTATTTGTTTACTGGCTAAAAACTCCCTCACACACAGTGCCATGTGAGCTGGTGCATTGTCATGATGCAATAGCCAGGAATTGTTGGCAAAATGTTCAGGTCGTCTAACTTTTTCACACAGCCTTTTCAGGACTTCCAAATAGTAAATTTGGTTAACTGTTTGTCCAGTTGGTACAAATTCATAATGAATAATCCCTCTGATATCAAAAAAAGTTAGCAACACAGTTGCAACAAGTCACAAACTTAATTGTCAGACCTCGTATATCTTTACAGATAAATGTTTTCAGATGTTTTGAGTAGATACCCAGAAGAGGGATTGCTGGGTTGTGTGGTAATTCTATTCTTAATTTTTTGAGGAACCTCCATACTATTTCACATACTGGCTTTACCAATTTACATTCCCACCAGCAGCGTATGTATGAGGGCTCCTTATTCTCCCCAACCTCTCCCACACTTGTTATAACTTTTCTTGTTGATAATAGCCATCCTCACAGGTAGGAGGTGGTATCTCATTGTGGTTTGGATTTGCTATTCCCTAATAGCTGGTGAAGTTGAGAATTTTTTCACATATCCGTTCTTTATATGTTTCGGATATTAACCCCTTATAGAAGGTGTTGTTTACAAATATCTTGTCCCATTTGGTTGGCTGCCCCTTTTTTTGTTGATGGTTTCTTTTGCTGTGCAGAAGCTTTTTAGTTTGATATAGTCCGATTCATTTATTTTTGCCTTTATTCCCTTGCCTTTGCGGTCAAATTCATAAAATCCTCTTTGAACCGAAGTCCATAAGTTTAGTACCTATGTTTTCTTCAAAGCAATTTATTGTTTCAGGTCTTAAGTTTAGGCCTTAGATCTATTTTGAGTTAATCTTGATATATGGTGACAGATAGCAGTCTATTTTCATTTTTTTGCATGTAGCTTTCCAACTTTCCCAGCACCATTGATTAAAGAGGCTTTCCTTTCTCCATTATATGTTTTTGGCTCCTTTGTTGAAAATTATCTGCCAACATATATGTCATTTTTTTTCTGACTTCTCATTCCATTCAATTCTATTCCATTGGTATGTGTGTCTATTTTTCTGCCAGTGCCATGCTATTTTGACTATTGGTCACTTTGTAGTATAAATTGAAGTCAGGGAATGTGATACCTCCTGACTTTTTCTTAAAATTGCTTTGGCTATTCAGGGTCCTTTGTTATTCCATAAAAATCTGATGATGTCTTTGCTATATTTCTTTTAAAAATGCCATTGGGATATTGATGGGGCTTGTATTAAATCTGTATATTGCTTGGGGTAATATGGCCATTTTCACTATGTTGATTCTTCCAATCCATGAACATGGAATACTTTCCATTTCTTTGTGTCTTCTTAATTTTTTTTTTAAATAATATCTTATAGTTTTCAATGTATAGGTTTATCACATCCTTTGTTAAGTTTATCCCTAGGTATTTTACTCTTTTAGTTGCAATTGCAAAAGGAATTTTTTAAATTTCTTTTTCTGAAATTTTATTGTTAGTATATAGGAATGCGACAGATTTTTGTTTAATGATTTTGTATCCTGCAACTTTATGGTATTTGTATATTGTTTCTAATAGTTTTCTGGTGAAGTCTTTAGGGTTTTCTATATAAAGAATTATGTCATCTGCAAAAAGTGACAATTTACCTTCTTCATTCCCAATTTGGATGCCTTTTATTTATTTCTCTTGTCTGATTGCTCTGGCCAGGACTTCCAATACTATGTTGATAACATGGTGACAGGGGGCAACCCTGTCTTGTTCCTGATCTTAGAAAAAGAGCTTTCAGTTTTTCACTTTAAGTATAGTAGTTGAGGGTTTGTCATATATGGCCTTTATTATGTTGAGGTACTTTCCTTCCATATCCATTTTATGAAGTGTTTTAATCATAAATGGATGTTGTATCTTGTCAAATGCTTCTTCTGCATCTATTGATATAATTATATGAATTTTATTCTTTATTTTGTTTATGTGATGTATCACATTGATCAATTTGCATATGTTGAACCATTCTTGTGCCCCTGGAATGAAAACTACAGACCAATATCTCTAATGAATATAGACACAAAAAACCTACACAAAATACGAATACAATAATACATTAAAAAGATTATACATCACAATCACATGGGGTTCATTCCATTGAATTTTTTTACATAAATGGTTATGTTTACAAACACAGATGAATTATCTCTTTCTAACTTGTATGCATTTTTTTTTCTGCTTTGTTGCACTTGTTAGAAACCCTACTGAAATGTTAAATGGATGTATTGAGAGAAGACATCTTTGCTTTGTTCCTGATTTGGAGGAAAACTCCTCAGTCTTTTACCATTAAGTATGATTGGCAGCTGTAGGTTTTTCCAAGATTCCCTTAATCAGATTGAAGAGGTTTTATCTTTTATACGTAGTTTACTTATTTTTTTGGTCAGAAATGAATTTTGAATTTTTTGTCAGATGCTTTTTTGTATCTACTGAGATAATTGTATGCTTTTCTCCTACAGTCTGTTAATATGGTACACTACATTGAATGAATTTTGAATATTAAACCAACCTTGCATTGCTGGGATAAACCTCGGTTGGTCTTGATGGAGTCTTCTTTCCATATTTTATTGAATTCAATTTGCTAAAAGAAAGGTTCTGTACTTATGTTTATAAGCTATAATGTCTGTAGTTTTATTTTTTATTAATGCCTGTGTCTGATTTTGGTACCTGGATAATGCTTTTAAATGGAGTTGGAAAGTATTCCAACCTTTTCTATTTTTCTGAAAGAGTTGTGCAGAATTGTTATTATTTCTTTCTTAATGTTTGCTACAATTCACTAGTGAAGTCATCTGAAGGTTTCTTTATGGGAAAGTTTTTTTGTGTGTGTTTTTTTTTAACTATAAATTCAATTTCTCCAGTAGACATAGGACTATTCTATTTTTTCTTGAATGACCTTTGATATGTTGTGTCTTTTAAAGAATTTGTCTACTTCACCTCATTGGTTGAATTTATTGGCATAATGCTGTTCATCCTACTTTGCTACTAACCTTTTATAAGATCTAGTAATGTCATTTTCAGTTCCAGATAATGCAATCTGTGTAAAAAATTAAAAGGGAAAAACTAGATGAAAAATATATATTTATCAAGTCTCTTAAAATGTCATAGAGAAAGGACCAAAATAAGAGTGGCAGATATGATACTTTAAAATTTTAAACTTGAGTTTTAATAAATATCACAGACAAAATTAAGTCAAAGAGAACAGCAATAAAATATTTCAATAATTTTCACAGGACCCCAAATGAGATTTTTGATAATTTTAATATGATGAGAACAAGCATGAAAATCTACATATCTGAGCATCATTAACAGGGGCTGTTTTAAGGGTGAATCCACAAGAAAACAATATATAAGCAATATAACATAAAACATTGTGATCAAAATAGAGTTTAGGCAACATAAGGAAGAAGGTTGGGAATATGGACCTGAATAATTCCATAAAAGAGCGAAATGTAGAAAGCTGGAAGTTTTCAAAGCGGCACAACAACCTGAGAAGAAGGACGACATTGCATAAACAAAGTGAGTCATTATGATGAGGATTCCATTATGTCCTGGAGAGAGTCATGTTAGTGGAAATAAAGATAAGATGGGATAAAGAAAATTACATCTAAATTGTGTTTGAGCATTTGTAGGTTAATACAATTATTCTTTGGGTTAGTGTGATGGTCCTTGACCCAAGGGCAGGCTCTATTTGTTCTGTTATGGGCTCCCATAAAAGTCTCATGGACCATGTTCAATATCTCCAAGGATTCTCTGCATTGGACTAGGGATATTTTTGTTTCACAGACATGACTGCAAGAATCAGATGCTTATGGCTCATTAGTACAGTTAGTTGTCATTCTGTGGGCCTTCTTGGTATCTGGAACTCTCAGCTTCCTTATCAGGGAGCCATAGAATTCTCAGAAATGCATCTGTGTGTAGAAATATGGACTGCTTTAGTCATTTATGCTTGGCTGTTGAATGGCAAAAATGTGTCTAGGGGGACATTTTATAGCTAATATTAAGGTAATATTCACAATGAAATTGGTCTCTGAAATACACAAGTTGTATCTATTAAACTAATAGAGGTAGATGTAACATTTTGTCATGTCGACATATTTTGGATAATTATTCCACAAATGTGGTGTTGGAGTAGGTGAAATTTTGAAAGGCACCTACCTACACCTTATCATTTTAGGAATTCTTTCCTCTCTTCTTCTTATGCTTCCTTATCCCAAACCCGGTGTTCTACTTCTGCCAATCCTTATTAAAATATGAAATGGTAACTAGGGTATTTGTTGACATGGGCTAAAGGGATAACCTCATCAAATATTATTTAAATTTATTAAAGGACTTTTGCTCTGGGGATTAAAAGAAGGCAGAGCCTACGTGTGTATCTATATATATATATTCTATCTGTGGTTGTATACTCCTATCTTCTGACAACCAGAGACTTTGAAACATCTTTCCCAAAACATTGAAAAACCACCATTGCTGTTTGTTTCAATATCTACTCTCACCCCTGGGTTGTGTTGATGTGGTGTGTGTGTGTGTGTGTGTGTGTGTGTGCACGTGCGTACACGAGAGAGAAAGAGAGAGAGAGAGAAGATATTTGGGATCCCATTTTTGTAAGGTTACTGAATCATGTTCTAGATCCAATTACCACATAATACATATAAATTGGAGGAAGATAAAAAGCTTCTGTGCAACAGCTGAAAAGGAGCTCAGAGCAAAATTTTGCATTGTTGTCCAAAATATATAACTTGGAAATACAAAGAGCCAAAGATCTACAGGAGTCATAATTATCAATATGATTCCTTCTACAAGAATTCAGTGTTATATGGAAGCTGTATACCAGTGAGATACACATCAACAACAAAGGAAGACCAATGGTCTGTTAAAGTAAGACTCATACCTTATGGAAAGCTACATGATTTCTGTGAAGTCATACCTGTAAAATCTGTGACAGGGTTTTTGGTTTTGGGTGGAGGATGTGGATGGATAAATAATTATGCAAAAATGAGAAATAACTGTATTTGATTAATTTAGACACTCCAAAAGTTTCTACATTTAAAAAATACATATTTAAAATTCAGTAACAAGTATATTTAAAAATTGTGGGCTGTATAAATAAAAGAGTTAATGAGAAAGAGAAAAGAGGGAAAAGGGAAGCAAAAAAAGGGGAAAGAAAGAAGAGAGAAAGCAGCAAGAAAATTTGCTGCTCAATGCTCTTATTCTAGAAAATGGAATCACTATAGAATTGAAGGAACATTTTATCATAGCTAAAATATTAGTTTAGAAATTAGGCACAGAGATCATGTATAAAGGGCAATATTTATAGATAAAGTATTTTCAACTAGGAATATGTGCCGAGAGTGGATCTATTTGACTTTTCAAATAAATGATCTAACTGACAAAGTACATAATTGTATTTCTAAGTCTGCATTTAACCCTAAGATTTTCTGAGTAATAAAATATCAAGCCAGTGGAGAAAACTAGAAGAGTTTCAGAATTTGAATAAACTATTTTTTATTTGATTATAAACTTCTTGAGGACAAGAATGTCTCTTTTTGTTGTTGTTGTATGACTAGCACCAAACACAGAGAGCCTGAAGCTCTCAATAAATGAAAGACAAGAAGATGCATGGATAGATAGATAGACAGATCAGGGAACTGAAACAAAGAGGCAGATGACTTGAAATACAGACCAGAATACCTAGAAAAACATAAATTCAAAAATATTTTCAGAAAAATTGATTCTAAACTCTCAGGTAGCCCCAGTGAAAGGACATTGAAGTTATCAAAAGCATATCTCTGAAAATAGTCCAGACTTTCTTCTATGAAAAAAATGTTAGACATTATAAAAGATAATGGAAACTAAATGCAAAATGTTAGGCTGATCTTCAACAGAACTACGTTAGATGCAAAAAGGGGTGTTGTGCCTTAAACAATATTTCAATATGCAGATAACAATGGTATGTCCATCCTAGGAATATTACACGCAATATTAATTGGAAAAGAAAAATGTGTTGTAATATATACTTCTTTATAAAGTTAAAAAAATTAAAAAATATATGAAGAGGGGTTCAGTATTACAAAATGTATTTCATTGAAGAAGATAGATTAAAATTAGTTACTAGAAATGGTATTCATTAGGTCAGTGAATTTAGGAACTGTACAAAGAATTTGAAGATGATGTGGAGAACAGACAAGGATCAAGAGAAGACCAAATAATGTATATGTTCTTGGAACTGCAAAAGCGAGACCAAGTAAGACATAATTAGAGTTTATCAAAGTCAATCAGTAGAGTACATGCAATTGAGAGATCCACTGTGAGGGGCCACTCTTAACACACCAACTGTGTGCCTGTGTTCTTATGCTAATGATAGTATAAGGAGGAGAGAAAAACACCTGCAAATCAGGAGAACAGCAGTCAAAAGTGAGGTAAGGTGTGTTCAAGTGAAAACTAGCTTCTCCTTGAAAGAAGACCTAGAAAGAAGTTAGAGAAGGGTTTATACAGTGATCAAAGGATGAAATCACGTAGTAATGGTCTTGGATTATAGATAAAAGAACTGTACTGAGTATGTGTAATCTTGTACTTCTTAGGTACTGCAAGCCTGTGAAATATCTACTAAATGGGAGATTTCAGTATACATAATTAATTAAATGCATTGTGCAATCACATTGCTTCACCTGTCTTATTTGATGCAATTTTCGAACGGAAGCAAAGCCAAGAGGAAACAGACTATTTGAGTCAACAGTTACCATACACCAAGAAACTTAAGGAAATGAGATAAAATAACCAAGGGGTTGGGATGTGAAAGGATCAACTGAAAAAAATAGCCTCTGACATCTAGAAAAAGAAATGCCAAAAATGTTTGTGATAAATATTTGAAAAGAGAGAATAGACTTGTTTATCAATTACTGGAATCTTAGAACCAGAACTTTAAAGCAGTAAATTAAGGACAAATAAAAGTAAAGTAATACTTTGGCATATCAGGTACTAAATAAAAGGAACCTATTATGCCAAACAAAAATACAGGTAATTGCAAAGAGTTTTAGTTAAATTCATAGCTAACAATTCAGTAAAAACCAGGATATATTTAAAAGCATATTCTAGTGTTTGAAGCTAACATCAAAGAAGGCAGTTCATCAGTGGTGAGAGTCTGAATATTGGATTTGACCAAAGAACTGATGAAATATGGCAATGTATATGCTTCCAATTGGAAAAAGGGGAAGAAAATCCACTGGTTAGTTTCAGTTAAAAGGCCAGTCATCTAGAAAACTGCTTAATGATAACTTGTAGTGATGGTGGAGTTGGAGGTATTAATAGTACCATTATTTCCAAATCATTTGTACCTGCGAATAAGTCTATATAGAAAGACATTGGTGTTAATAGCACAATTTGCTCATTTCCTATGGTGTAGCTTATGCAAAAATAGAATAATCCAGTAGTGCACAGATGTTAGATGGCAAAATCACTCTCTTTGGTCTATACGATCTTCAATCTTTCCTGATTGCGTCTATTTTTTATCTGTTAGAAATCTCTTGTTACTATTTCATATGCCCTGGTAATTCAACAAGCACATATTTCACAGTGGCAGTACTATATTACTGACTCTTATTCACCTTACCAAGGGCCCCAGGTCTAGTTCTGGCCACTCATTCTGGCCATTCCCATCTTTTATCAGATTAGTGATAGTCTGAGCCTAATACTTGTTTTGTACTTGCCCTATTCTGAACTTGTGTTGACAGGTCATTTCTTATTTGTCAAAGTTCCTTTGAATTAATTTCCTCTTTTTTCCTGCCTAACTGAGTTATTGGAAAATTTAATAAGGAGGCTTTCTCTTCCATCATTCAGAGCATTGATAAACATTACTGGAATCAACCTGATCCCAAAGGAACATCCGCTATGTACCTTATCTTCTGCTCTTCTGCTTCTCATGTCAGTGCAACATTTTTCCCTTTGAAGAATTATCATTGATAGGCAGTTCAGCATGACAATGGTTTATAGTATAAATTCAGTCATTTTGATTCTCCTCCCTATTACTGATGTTCCCCAGTCCTTGACTTGTGTAGCAGCATTAAGTTTGTGAATGCTGTGCAAATAATACTGTCCATTCCCTATGTAAACATAGAGGTCTAGAACTTCTTGAGGAACCAAGGTCATCCTTAAGACATTCACTATATGTATGTCAACTGTAATTGTGCAATAAATAAGTTTTTAAAAAGACATACAATATGATATGGAATTGACCATGTGTTCCTATTTGATAACCATGTATACAGCCTGAAGATATTAGGTTGCATCATGTTTGTCTTACAGATGGGAGCTCAGAAATTAGTCAAGTTCTTTCTTTGTTAGACGTGAAACTAATTATGGTGAAGCTGGGCTCTTAAAGAAATAGCCCATCTAAAGTTTGTGGATTTTGCCTTTGGATTACATAAAATTTCCGTGTAAATTAATGGAGCACTTGTTTTAGCAATGCTTTTGAGATTCACCATGGATATATGAAAGAGTGAAGGAAGAATTATGGGAGTGATATCTTTAATGCTGGGTGTGATTAGAGAAGGTAGAAATTTAAATGCTAATAAATGTAATGAAAATAAAGTATGTGTATGCATAATTTCTATTTAATTTAGAAAGCATTGAACGTGTGTCTCTGCCTCATAGTTGACATTCAGAATGGAGAGGTACTGAATAACTCTGTTGAGTACCAAAATTCATTGACACAGCTGAAAAGCTGATATTTAAACAATAACCTATGAATATTTTCAAGTTACCAAGCAAGGAGAATGTCTTCATAGTTTATTCTTTTGTGATATTCCTGCATTAGAACTGTTGAAAAGCTATACCACACTAATTTTAATAACATTAATATCAATTCATCTGCCATATATTCCATGTCACTTTTATATATATATATCATTAAGCCTCCAGCAAACAGTTGAAGAACTGTCAGCGTCTCATACAAAGTCAGTATGGAGTGCCAGTTGTATGTCATATTACATATGGCAGTCGAGCATCTCCTCCAAAGGAAACTCATTCATCCATTTCTAAGCATGGTGGTAAAGAAGTTTCTAATTGGCAACTCTCAAATTAGGGGTCTAATTTGAAAATAGTAACAAGATGACTGACTGTTCATTTTTAATTCTAAAATTATTTAATTTAAATGTTAGTTTCCAAACAATTGTTGTATTAAGTATTATTTCGAAGGCTAAGCATTACACAGTTGGCGTGCTGTAAATTAATAGAAAAAATATGAAGAGATAGTAAATATAATTTAGACTATTGAATATCTTTAGGTTTATTTATTTAATAAACATGTATGTAAGTGTTTTCAATGTGCCAGGCATTGTTCTAAATGTCTTACAAAGGTTAACTTATTTAATCCTCAAAGCAACCCTATGATTGATGTATTGTTATTACCATTCTCATTTTACAGATGAAGAAATTGGGGGACTAAGACATTAAATAACTTATCCAAGGTCGTATTACTAATAAATGACAGAACTGGGATTTGACCCCATGTAGTCTGGCTCCAAATTCTGTGCTTTTAAGCATTATTCAATTCTATTAAATAAGAATGGAAGGCATATAGCAGTTGATAAATCTTTCATTCATGACATTACAGTTGCTAAAAGTTTGTACTATGCAAAACATGATTCTGACACCACAAACAGCAGTATACCCACAACTTAATGCTCATATTTTTGTTGTGAAGAAGATAATATTTTCATAAAATTTTATAATTGTGGATAGCTTTACCTTGAGAAGAAAAAAAAAATCTAGAATTAGAATAGAATTTTTCCCAGCAAGAAAATCATTTAGAATGTCAGAAGCAAAAAGGTGAAACAAAACAATCACCTTTCAAAAAGCAGTGCTATCAAAACAGACAAATAATCTTAGAAAGAGTAACAAATCTTAAACCCTTTCAACTCTGGAACGCTACGTACTGTGTTGTGTGCACAGCAGAGGGTCAGTAAATATTTGTGATAAATGGAGATTTCTGCCAGCAGATCTTCATGTCTTAGGAGACACTTACATTTTCATCCCTAGAGGTAAATGCTCAGCTAAATTGTTTTCGTTACAGTATGCCCAAGCAGGAAAGCACACCTATTTGGCTACCTAGAGCCCATCATAGAATTTTTCTTGACAAAATGACTGCCTGAAGGCAAAATTATCTCATCCTTAGCCTCCCCTTCCTACTTCTTTTCCAAATCCTCTATCAAAACTCATCTTAGGAAGTAAGTGGATAAACCCATTCATGCTGAGATGTAAATAACTTGGAGAACTCTGGGTATCATTCTACCCCAGGTGTCTTTAGATCACAATAGCAAATGTAGGCATTAATGAGTTGGGATAGGGAGGTATCTGAGAGTAAATGTTTCCAGCTCCCTCCAAGTTATTTCATCTCTGCATTCTTTTAATAAGACAAACTTTGCTCCTCTGGATTTTACTTATAAATGTTGTAAAAAAAAAAAATGAGTATAATGGAGACTTCAGCTGATATAGAATACAGTGAAACCACTCCTAACGGGATATAGACAAAAAGGCCACATCATTCTCAGCACTCCATTACTAATGAAACTAAATGATGGTTGACAATGAAATTCAAGCTTCTGATTCTTATTAAGGCTGACTATTGAAACTTGATTAGGCCTACAATTACACTCTGCTTGAATCAAGAATGTCAAATAATGGGGCAGGACCTCTATAGCTGAGGAATCAACTTACAACCTACGTTGGTCCATGAACAACCTGCTCAGACAGCACTCACTCATAAACTGTCCTGAGTTTAACCTCATAAGAATTGTTGGGAGGATATTTTTGTCAAGTATCCAAAACTAAATTCTTTATTTCTGAAACTCTAGCTGATCCTATGTACTCGGGAGACGGAGAAGGCAAGGGGGATGGAGAGAGAATAGATATGGCCTGGAATTTTGTGACTAACAAATGAAACTAAACAAAATTAATAGACTTTACCAAATTTTTTATGTTTAAGTACATAAAATGAAGCAGTTTAATTAAAATTGTTAAGTTTTAATTTTTCGTTATTGTTGCATAGAAACAGCCTGAGCAAGAAGATATACTTTTTATCTTTTGTTTTAAAATAAAATAAAAATAAAATTGATGTATTATATGCATAGTATAGGAATTATTTACATATATCGATAAAAAATATATTATTCCGTACTTCATAGAAGTTGAATAGAACCTGATTTGGGAAAATGTGAAACAGGACGTGCTTACAATATGATATGTAATGTGTGTCTAAAAAAATATGCACTTGTACCATGAGAAGAATTTTTCCCCAATTCTTGGTTTTAGGAATTTCACAGTGGTTATCATTTACATATACTATATAGCTACCTGCTATAAACTAATAGCAGGTCTGATTAAAAAGTTCTCAGTGTATGCCAGAAAGCATGTAAAACTGGCAAATATACACGTTCAAGAGATGTAAAGCATTTATGTTGAAAACCAGCAAGTCTCAGCAAAAGCATCATAACCTTTTTTTTTTTAAGCTGCCCTATGAATTCTATGACCCATGCCTACCTTCCCCCTTGGTTCCATATCAGCACAGTTGGCTTTGACTTTACTCCTTCCTGGCCAACTCAATTAACTCGGGGTTTCTGGTAGTAGTTCTACTCAACTCAATATTGGTTCTGACTTGGCTTGTCCTCCAGCTTAACCATGTAGTGTAGACCAATCTACCATCGCACTTTCCTACGTCCTCGTTCTCTTTTTGGAAGAATTGACTTACAGAAGCTGTAGAAGTATAGAAAAAAAAAATAGTTCTGTCCTAGAGATTAGGAACTCTGTTTTTGGTTCTGCCAAAAACTAGGGATGTGACCTTGGTAAATTATTTGACTTTTCTATTTCTTGTATTATTTGTTTGAAATGTGATGGCTGAACTATATGATTATTAAGAACTCTTGTAGAAATTATGGTGTCAGATTGTTCCAATTTTAGTATATGTGCTGCCGAAGCGAGCACTATGGTGTCAGATTGATACAGCTTCAGTTAATACAATCATGTTATTAGTTCTGAAGGTAATAAGCTATTGGAAAGTGGATAAAGACCAAGTACATCAGAAGATGCAGTGCCAATGGCAGTTAATATTTTAAGAAAATTTAAGAACTAGATGGTTTAGACACTAAATAAAAGACAACGAATATATTTATTTAAATGCATGAGCCTCTCTGTATTTCCCTATAGCATTATTTTATTATACAGTTTGCAACCCTTCCAATTTCCAGGTTCTGCTAGGAGATCAGCTTGAATCAGTGAGATGTTAACATCATGCTATCTGCATTATTTCAGCTTTTCATTCTCAAAACGTCTACAAGTAAAATGATTGTTTTTGACATTATTTGACTTTCTTGATTCAAGTAGGGTGTAATTATACCCCTGATCAAGTTACTATAGACAGCTTGAATCCAAAGAGAGTTACCACATATGGAAGTGTTATGGTTAATCACAAACAGATACAACTGGATTTTTCTTACCACACATTGTATGCTTAAGGTGACATTTACTTTTTACAATAAGTATAACAAAAAAAGACTGCACATAAACACATATATATATATACATTTATATATACATATGTATATATACATATGTTTATATATACATATGTATATATACATATATGTTTATACATACATATGTATATATGTAATATATATGATATATATATCATATATATGTAATATGTATGATATATATAATATACATATGGAGTTTCAATTAAATTTGAAATTAAGAAGTCAGTGTAAATTTAAAAATATTACTCCTAGATTTGCAGTGTAGTTTTATAAAGACGTTTACATTGAAATATTTTCTTGTATTAATGGTATATGCATGTATTTGCTACTTAACCTCAAGCTGATCATTCTGACCTGGACCATAAGGACCTAAAATATCCAATCAACTCAGTTTAAAAATAAACTCAGAAAACAACAACAAAAAATTCAACCTATTGGCTCATGTAGACACAACTTGCATAATAATCCTTTTCATTCTTTTATATCTTTTATATTGGAGGTAGTATAATTACTACAGAGCATCTATCTCATAAAGTCCAGTTTAAAGAACAGAGAAGTATAGATTCTCATACATGTTATTTATTTATGTTTCTATTTATTATAAACTCTCTTCTGGAATTATTTTCATTCTATATTTAATACTAAAATGGAGATCAATTTCTAAAAACGAAGTCAAATTAATATTAAAACAAGATTTGAAGAGACCAGATAGAATTATCACTATGCTGAAAATTTGTTAGTACAAGTAAGCAAAGACTATATTCCTCCTATATTGGGCTAAAATTGAAAATTTATGAATTTATGTGGTTCATCAACAGGACCAACAGGTCAAAATTTTAATATTTTGAGATTCTTAGTTACCACTAAAATATAGTTAGTTACTGAGTGGCTACTAAATATAAATGCTATAAAAATATAGGACATTTAAAGAGATGGTATAGAATAATCAGTGTGTTGTATAGAAGAGATCTATTAAAGGGATGGTACAAAAACAAATGGTTTTCAAAATAGGAATCTTGGAGCCTTCAAATCTACTTTCTAAAGAATTAGTCTAATAAATGAAAAATGAAAGATAAAATAATAGTAAGTGTGTATTGGTGTCAGCAATACAAGTAGAAAAGCCCATTATATTTCTGGCTGGAATTTTTTGATATCTAAACAATATCTTTTATTTTATTTTAATTCTTTTTAAATGATACATTTTCATACATAGTTCTTAGGGTTCAATCTTTTATTGATTACATCCCTGTTATGGGTTAAATGGTGTTCCCCTCAAATGTCCTAACCCTGAATACCTGTGAACATGATCCTATTTGGAAATAAGGTCTTTGTAGATGTAATCAATTTAAAATACGCTCATTAGGTTATGCCCTAATAAAATATAATGGATGTCTTTATAAGAAGAAAAAAATGCCATTTGAAGACAGAGACAAACAAGAAGAGGGTCTTGTGACAACAGAAGAAGAGGTTGGAGTGATGTAGCTACAAGACAAGGATCACCAAGGATTGGCAGCTAATACCAGAAGCTAAGAAGAAGCAAAGAAGGATTTTACCCAGAGCCTCAGAGGGATGATGGCCCTGCTGGCCCCTTGTCCTCAGACTTCTAGCCTCCAGACTGTGAGAATACATTTCAGTTGTTTTAATCCACACAGTTGGTGAGACTTTGTTACAGCTGCCCTAGGGAACTAATAATAGTCCCTAACCAGCGTTCCTCATATTACGTTGGTTGTAAAGAAAAATGTGAACAGTATTAAACAAAGCTTGATATAACAGTGTCTTATCAGCCACTCTGCACTCATGGCAGCAGCTTTCAATTCCAGTGTATAACTGAAGACAGCCTGATGTTTAGATGTTGTGCGGCATGGCATTTTAAACATATAAAACCATCATTAGCTTGGAGTATGACATACTATTTTAATTTATAGAAACTTTTTTTTCTTTCTAAAAAGCTCATTAAGAATTCACATTGAGAAAATTCATTTTGCCAATTTAGAAATGGTTCATCTTTGGTGGAAGAAAGCACTTGATGGCGGTTAGGGGATCTGCTTTTCTCTTTTCAGATTCTTGACTACTCATTTAAAATGAGAAAAAGAACCTCCTTGATCTTGCAAGCATATATTTTTTTTTTATTTTAATGAAGCTTTGAAAGGAATTGTTTTTCAACTTGAGTTAAATGCTTTTTTTTTTATCTTGAAAAGTGAAGGTGGCATAATCAAGAGTAAAAATAGACTTTTTGTGATTTTAACTGTGCCTTGATTTGGTTAAAGGTGATCAAAGTCAATGAGGCAAAATACAGAAGCTTTCTAGGTATTTGGGCAATGTCTTATAGGGACATCAAAAGTACCAGCTATTAATTATTTTCTTAATTATTTTAAAAATAAATTTCAGTCTTGGCTTTTCATTTACATGATGGAAAAGCCTTATCAACTAGTGTTTATAAGCAGCGTTTCTGTCTCCATCCCTCTTTGGCATGTGTTACAGATATAAAAACTGAAAACAATTATTTCCTGTTTCTAGGAGAGGTTTACAATCTATATGAAAAGACAGAATGTATGGTAGATCTATTAAACAATTAGAAAGTAATACAGTAAAACTTAGGTTGATCCTAAATTGCATATGACAGGACAGTTTTCTACAATCACAATTTCAATATCAATTAAATACTGAAGTTAGCCTCAATTTTACATAGATGTAATAAAGCCTGGAATGTTACAGATGTAAAACCAACTTCAGCTGGCGACATGATTTTTGCACTCTAGATTATTTATTTATTTTTTAAAAAGAGGTCTGAATTGTGGAGTTCGGCCAGGCATGGTGTATAGATATTCCTCCTTGGCACTGAAGAAAGGGATAGGTGTTGGACTGGAAGAGAGAGACCAATAAGCACCATTTAAGGTTGGCAGTGGGTGTTGGGAATAAAAAAATAAGCAAAAGCGTAAATTCAGAGTTGTATGGTAGAGGGTTAATATTATAAAACAGTTAACATTGTAAAGACATAGGTATTTTGTGAAACCAGATGACATTGGAAACAGTGAAAAGATGCAGTCTCAGACATGAGTGAAATAAAGGAAAGGAAGGTTATGTCTCCAACCAAATAGGTACCCTGAGGAAGGTGAAATTTATTTTTCCAGAATGTATCGGTCAGTACTCTACCAAATGTCTGCCCCACCCACATCCCCCAAAAAAAGAAAGAAAAAGAAAACATGTCTTATCAGTACAGTTTTGGTCTGCTATTCTTGTCAGTGGTTTGTTTTTAACGCCAACTTTTAGATGTACCAGATATCATAGTAGATGTTATGAAAGATACAGATAAATGCTAGGAATTGAGACTACCAAAATTGTGAACTGAACAGGTATTAAACACTTCAATTCAAATAGTTTCAATTACATTATCTTCAATACAAAATAATATTTCATATCTGTCTTGTTCCCTTATGAATATGCTGTTCTGTTCTCTTTGTAGAAATGCAGTGCTTTACCCATGTGTTAGTTTATATATTATTTTTATTGTAACCGTCTCAAAGGTAATTGTGTGTTTGGAAAGCAGAGTGGACACAAGAATGTTTAAGAGCTAAATCTGCTAAGATTTATTGTACATTTGATTGACTGGGGAAATGACTTTCAGTTGACATCTGAGCCAACAAGTTAGCTGAAATAAAATTTTGCTTAATACCATTGCATCAATAATCTAGGCACAGCCTCATTGATTGAGAAAGTCTGATCAATAGAGTATTACTGGCTGCCTAACTGTAACTTTGCAAGACTTTTTTGCTAATTCTGCTGATGACCTTCTTACCACTGCTTCTCAGGTTCACCTTTTTTCCACTTTGAAATTCAATTTGCTCCATTTGCTGTTATTTAAAGAATTTACACATCCAATTGATTTTATCCACCTTCTATAGTTAGTATATAGGATGCAAAAGATTGCACCTGATTGTGGTGAAGCTTTGGAACTGCCAAAGTACTCAAATATTTAGCAAGCATTTTCATCTCAAACATACTTAGGAAAAAATGAGCCAGAACAATCAATCATGGTGCTAAAATAATAAAAATAAATGGAATATTCTATTTTAACAATAATTTTCAAAGCAAAGGATCTACAAATATTAAGGAGGATATTGTTGAACTGTGAACAAAAAACAGAAAGAAGAAAATGTGACTGGTTTTCAGGAAAGCAGGATAATAAAGAAAGGGAGACAAAAAATACCCTAATAGTGAAGAAGGCTCATGGGATGTGTTACACAGCTCAATGAAATTTAGAAACAATTTTCAAAACTTGTGATGATCTGAGATTTTAATCTACACACACCTAAACTGTCACAATTTCATTTATGCTGGCAGAAGATACAAAACCCCTAGGTCAGAGACAAAGAACTTTATAGCTCACAGAAATAGCAGTAGCCAATTTATTAGCATTTATGCTATTTCCCAAGCCCTAAATCCCCCAGAAAAAAGTGAAGAGGACCACGTAATACCTGCACATGGTGTGTATTGTGTTACAAAAGAGGAACCCTGAACTTGGGTACCCTAACCTTACATAATGAACAGTAAGCACACCTGTCCTATACTCCAGAAGAATACACTGTCTCCATCTTGCAAGACTTTTACAAATATCCTTAAAATGATAATCCCGAGCAAAAGTCATTAGTGTCTTTGCTTGCAAAAATCTGCAGAAACAAAAGAGACTCAGAGAGAATTTTTTCCCAATAATTATCTGACATGAACCTCCTATTTTATAGTTATTGAAACCAGAATAGGCTGAAATCTGAAGAACCACATTCCCCCAGTAAGTCCCTAATTCCTCAGTTTCTGGACCTCTTCACCAGCAATCATCTTCTTTTCCATTCTCACTTAGCCACTCATTCTCATAGCTAACAGCAGAACTTGTTATCACCCAGGCCTATTCTATCTCTGGAAAACTAAAATTAAACATCATCTAATCACTGACAACAATGTCCTTCCCTTTCAGCTCTCTCCCTTAGCGACTGCACCTATTCTTCAGGAGCTACATTCCCTCTACTCCTATACTTCATCCTGATTTATCAGAGGCCATTAGTTTTCACATACTTCCTCTTCTAGCTTAGATTCCATTGCCTATCCCTTTAACTCTTCCCCTGTCAACATCTTCAACTTCCTCATCCCATTTTTCTTCCTTGGAAATTTCCCAATTAAAATATCAGTTTGTATAACATTAACTACCATCTTTCCCCTTAGGTAAAATTGGAATGCTGGGTGCTACTAGTGAAAATTGTACAACGATGAAGATTGGTTTCAATCTAAATTCATAATCTCCATTCTCAATCTGATTCTCAAAATAGCATTGCTTAGCTCCATCATTCTTCTTACATTTAACTCCATTTGACCCACATTTACAACAAATGACTATTTCCCTCCGCACAGGAAAAAAAAAAAAAATGTAGAAGCCACCAGATAAAAATGATCTTTTTACCACCAAACATGCAAAAGTATCTGTAATGCCATCTGTCTTATTCTTCTGTTCAAACGGAGGCAATGTCTCTCCTCTCATCTGAGACTAAGGTAAACTCTGTTATTCATGCTTTGAACTGGGTCTGTGTCTGCTAATTGTCCTCCAATAGCCATTGCCCCATTCTTCTGAGCTAACATAATTACAAAATTATAGTTGGGCATGTTACTGTCCAGAATAAAGACTACACTTCCCATCTATACCTTTAATTAAGTGTGGCCATAGAATGAATGCAAAAATGTATGTAACTTCTGGGAAGCATCCTTAAAAGGAGTGGGCGTAACCTCCCTCTCCCTTTACACTGCTGTATAGAACATAGATGTAAAGTCTAGAGCAGCAACATCCAATAGAGATACAGTGGTCCCCCCACATCAGCAGTTTTGTTTTCCATAATTTTAGTTATCTGCAATCACCCATGGTCTGAAAATGTTAAAAGGAAAATTCCAGAAATAAACAACTTATAAATTTAAAATTGTGTGCCATTCTGAGAAGCATGGTGAAGTGTTCCATCGTCCGGTTCATCTTGCCTGGGACGTGAATCATCCTTTTGTGAACCATCCGTTTGCTCCCCGCCCATTAGTAACTTACTACCGCATTTCCTCGAAAATAAGATTTAGCCAAACCATCAGCTCTACTGCGCCTTTTGGAGCAAAAATTAATATAAGACCTAGTATTATGTTTATTATATTATATTATATTATATTATATTATATTATATTATATTATATTATATTATATTAGTTATATTATATTACATCTGGTATTATACTATACTATACTATACTATATTATACTACACCATATTATATTATACCCGATATTATATTAAAATAAGACCTTGGCTTATATTCATTTTTGCTCCAAAGATGCATTAGTGCTGATGGTCTGGCTAGGTCTTATTTTCGGGGAAACATGGTAGCTGTCTTGGTTATAAGATCAGCTGTAGTGGTATTGCAGTGCTTGTGTTCAAGTAACCCTTATTTTATTGTTTTAATTGTCCTGTCTTATTATTAGTGATTATTATTAATCTCTTACTGTGCCTAAGTTATGAATTAAACTCAATCATAGGTATGTATGTATACGAAAAAATATAGTATACATAGGATTTAGCACTATCCGTGGTTTCAGGCATCAGCTGGGGGTCTTGGAATGTATGCCCTGTGGATAAGCGGGGGACTACTGTATAATGCAAACCATAGCCACAAGCCACATAAGTTATTTTAAATTTTCTACTATCCACATTTAAAAAAGTAAAAAGAAACAGGTGAAATTGCTTTTAATAATACATCCCATTTAATCAAAGATGTCTAAATTATCATAACTTCAACATGTAATTAATGTAAAAATTGTTAAAGTATTTTGTATTTTTTCGTACTATGTCTTCAAATCCCACCCTGCATTTTAGAGCCACGGCACGCTTCAATTTGGTGAAAGCAGTGAATCCTAACCACTAGACCACCAGGGAGCATCAAGCACACCTCAGTTTGGACGAGCCACATTTCAAGTGCCCAGTAATACATGTGGCTGTTACCTTATCGGCAACACGGGTATGGAGTTCCACCGTAAGGACGCTAGTCATACACAATGAAGCAACAATATGGAAAGAAATGACATTCCTCACAAAGAAACACCACATCATACTACTTACCTGGACTTTTGGATGAGAGAAAAATAAACTTTTATTTTAGTTAAGCCAAAATTATCCCACATTTTCTGTCACATGCAACTGAATGTCGTCTCTTCTACTTCGTCATGAATGTATGAGGCCTGACAACTAAGTGCATGAACTTATCCTAGAAAAAGTGCTATATACCACATTACTGAATATCACTACAGTCACCTTCAAAGTACTCACCTTGGGAAGCTATGCACTGATGCCAGCGCCTAGTCCCCTCTTCAAAGCAATTTTGGAACTCTTTCTGGAATGGCTATCATCTATTGTCATTTTACCCTTGATGTCCTGAATGTCATCAAAATGTATTTCAGTATTTCCTTTCTCCTAGGGTTAAGAAAGAAGTCATTGGGGGCCAGATCAGCTGAGTAGGGAGGATGTTCCTATACAGTTATTTGTTTACTGGCTAAAATCTCCATCACAGACAGCGCCGTGTGAGCTGCTGCAGTATCATGATGCAATAGCCATGAATTGCTGGTGAAAAGTTCAGGTTGTCTAACTTTTTCACACAGCCTTTTCAGCACTTCCAAGTAGTAAACTTGGTTAACTGTTTGTCCAGTTGGTACAAATTCAAAATGAATAGTCCCTCTAATAGCAAAAAAGGTTAGCAACATCGCTGTATTGAGTTTGCGAACTTAATTGTCAGACTTCATATTTCCTTTCTTTGTTATACATTTTACTTTTACTATTCATTTGATCCAATAGAATGAAGTAAAGGGAACCTAGCCCAGAGATGGCAATACCATATAGTTGTTAAGAGCACTCCAGGGCCAGGCTACCATTAGTTTCATTCCAGCCCTACAACTAACTTGCTGGTGACCTTGGACAAGATACTTGATCTCTGTGTGTCAGTTTCTTCATCTGTAAAATGTGAACAATAATAACACTTATAGGGTTACTATGAGGGTTAGAAAAAGTTACATATATATATATATATCAGGTACTGTGTTAGATAAATGTTAGATAAATCCTCATATACAAATCCTCTGTATGACACTTAAATATTCAAAACCTTTTTATCTTAGAGAATAGTAATAAGTAATGATAACAAATCCTTCAAGAGCTTGCCAATTACTCCTTCATAGCCAAATTAGGAGTTCTCCATATCTACATACCCTCTTGCGTACCACAGATGTTTCAATCCACTGCAATCTGGCTTCCATTTCCACCAATCCTCTGAACTACTCTCATCTCTGATGCATGAGACAATTAACCATTCTTCATTTTGAAATGCTTTCTTTTATATTTCATGCTTTTCACAGTTCACTGAGTTTTTTTCTTTTCTCTCATTGGCCACCTGTGAGGTAACCTGTACGGGCTCCTCTCTCAGACTCATATACCTCAATATCCATCTTGAACTTTTCGTTCTCTATGTGCTCTCTGGATTACCTCATCATTCCCATGTATTCACAGTATCTCAAGCTCATCTAACATTCCAATGCTCTAGTCCTATATTAATCTTCCACTTAGATAGTCCACAGGGACCACATTATCTTAACTTGCAACTTCTGAAATTCCTATCTCAGCGAATGGCATGAACACCTGTCCAAATGCCCAAACCAAGAATGTGGGCAGTATTCTTTATTTCTTTCTCTCCCTCAGTCCCACCAAACCAATCAATTAGTATGCTCTCCTAATTCTGCTCCTGAAATAAATCTTCACACTCACTCTTCTACATCCCCATCACCATAATCTATTCAAGTCTACCATAATTTTATATTCCACATTGTCTCCTATATTGTCCCCAATCTCCAGTTCTAATTTCCTTTCATCCATTCTCCACACTAGATTTTACAAGCATGATTATTTACTTCACTGGTTATCAAACTTATTTCCTCACTCTATTCAGGAAGAAGTCCAAATTCCTTAAAATATTTTTAAAAGCTCTATGTCATCTGGTATTTCCTTACTTCTCTAATTCCAAACTTGCCATTCCCCGTTCGCAGCCTCCTCATATGCTGGCATGGACTCATTGAACTTATTTCAGCTCCTTGAACATACCAAGTTCTCACTCATCCATTAGCCTGTAATGGGTGCCATTGGTTTCCTCCCTAGGATCTAGTCTTCCTCTCATCTATTGTATAGGAGATTGATTTCTGGGTGCTATTGGTCCCAGCTCTAGAAAAACACTCTGAAAGGCCAAAGCTTTCAATGTGATCCCATTACCCATGTCACAGTTACTGGTTCAGTGATAAACGCGTGATCTAAGTTGGTCAGTCATAATGAATCCAA
Source organism: Rhinolophus sinicus (assembly GCF_036562045.2). Lineage (NCBI taxonomy): Eukaryota > Metazoa > Chordata > Mammalia > Chiroptera > Rhinolophidae > Rhinolophus > Rhinolophus sinicus. The sequence goes on along the minus strand of NC_133751.1, from coordinate 150,794,992 downwards.
GGGATTTTTGTTTGTTTGTTTGGAGTGGGGAGGAAAAAAGGTTTCTTTTCTATTTGGTAGTATGAGGGCCAAACTGACATAGTCATTGGTTACCACGAGGAAATCAAGCCCCAGAACAAAATCAAAGAAAAACCAACTAATTAGAAGGAAATAGAATTAGAACCCAGATAATGCTACATCTGTAATCCCCTATAACTCTGGATTTTTCAGTTATATAAGCTAATAAATTCCTGTTATTGTTAGCCCATCTGAATAGAGTTATCTGCAAAAGAAATACTGACCGAAATAGGAACTTTGCTTGCTGGTTCCTCTACTTGAAACATGCTCCTCTCAATTCTTCACGTAGTTAACTCCTATTCATTCCATTCTGATCTCAATGTAGATACCACTGCCCGCATAAATCTTTCCAAGACTGGTGTAAGTGCCTCTTTTGTGTACTTTCACAGCCTCCTGGCTGACCTTGATCTCATGATTCTTAATTGCTTGCTTGTTCCTGTCCCTAATACAATTAGAAGCTCTGGGAATGTAGACACCATGCCTTTAATAATAATAACTGCTTTTCTGATATTTAATATACTCCCTAGCACATAGTAGATGCTTCATAAATATCTGTTGAATTAATTATAGCTAACATTCATAGAGTACTTTCTATATGTCAGGCATTTTTCTAAGATCTTTACATATTTTATCTTATTTAATGATTCCATGTACATATACAGTTATTATTTATTTTGTAGATGAAGAAATTGAGGATTGGAGGAGTTAAACAACTTCATGTTTATACCTCTCGCCAACGTTAGAGCTAGAATATGAAGCTAGGTAGTCTGTGTCTATGGTGTACGCTCTTAGCCATTATGTTGTACTGTCTCCCTAAGAATGAAAGCATGAACAAGTCATGGTTAGAGCTCTGATCATCTTACTCTCTTCAATGTTTTTCTTGTGTGCCTCTGTTAAAAACATTTTATAATCCTTTCCCCAAAGCTCTCTTTGTCAGATCAAAAACATGGAGCAACGTTTTAGCTTAATCAGGAATAAAGAAAAAAAGAGACCAAAATTGTGATTAGATTCTTCACTTTCAGTGAAACATTCCACCCAGTACATCATGAGGTTCTCTGTAATCTTAGTGTGTGCAATGCTCTGTTTTAATGCAGTTCCTTCGTATTTCTTTACCCAAACAAAATTTAGGACCTACTCCAAGTAAGTTGTTTTGAGAAGGAAATTTTTCACAACTGTGAAATTTCAGAACATTGAACTGGTGTTTCCAGCCACAAAGCCGGGGATACAGGATGGACAGCATTATGGCTGCATAACATTCTTGACATAACTCAATGTTTATTTGTAGAAACTAATGCCCCAGAATATTGTCATGGGACTAGAAAGCTCCCTTTTTCTCTTTCTCCTTAGATAGCAATTCTTAATGTCCATTATCCAACTACGATGATGTAAAGTAGGATGTATTTTGCTTGTGTTAAAAAAAAAAAAGTTCACAACTGCATGCAATTTCTCTAGTTAACATACTAATACTTGTTTTAAGGTAATGTATTTGAGTATTCACAGCGTGATAGGCTTTGAAAAAACAATACTTGAAACAAGGTCCCTGATTATTTAATATGTATAGTTTCTAATTCAAATACCTGGAATATTTAGAGCACCATTTGAATGATTATTCTAGATTTAAACATGTATTTTTAGATAAGTTAATCTTTAAAATGTTTAAAATTACCTTTTTTATTACATAAGTAATAGGTGTTCACTTTAGAAAAATTAGAAAAACATGCAAACAAAAAGAAAATAAATATAACCCATTATCCCAACACTCAGAGATAATCACTTTAATTATACTGTGGGTGTTTTCTTCCAGACTTTTCTTGTGCATAAACACACCCATACATTTTTTTAAAAACAAATATGGGTTTTCATCTACCTTATGTTTAGTAAACTTCCTGCATTATTCAGCAATATTTGGTGTAGCACTAGTATGGAATATAACGATACATTTAGCAGGCAAACCATGGTAAACAGACTGACTTTATCTGGCCTTAGTAGGGGGGCCACAGCAGCGTGATACATATCATATTTGCTTTCTTCTGACTTAGAGAAATCCTTGACTCTAATAAATCTGAAAAACTTACTCAAGCTTCCTAGGCAAAGCTGAGAAAATATTCTGGATAATTACTGGGAAAGTTCATAGTTTTGGAAAACTAAATGTATAATTGAAGAGAGGACTATAGCTTGAGGCCCTATGTTGTCTCAATTAGTTATACTGATCAAATACACCAAATTCATTCAATAAGCCACATAACCCTAGCTCTATATAGAACCTAACTACAAATCATCAAAGGATTATAGAAAAAGTGGGGACCGGGACATCAATTTTGACATATGCAGTAAACTGGCCCTTTCATTCTTCCTTTCACTCTTTTTATTCACCTGATTTGCATGGTGAAGACACAGACCTACTACGTCCTATAAAAAAATAAATAAATCTTCCATATTAAGGCAGTGATTCACATCATGTTTCAAAGGATTTTAAAAATAGTCAGTGTGTGAAGGGCATTTGGAGATTTAAGCTTTCCTTGCTGCATGGTTCACTGCTAATATATCTAGGATATATCTATATTGGCACAAACATAACCAGTGAAATAATGTTTCAAAGATGACATTTTTAATGTGGGAGAGAAAAGTGTGACCTAATGTTAATTACAGATGTCAATTATATTTGTGTTGTTTAGGGAACATTATGTCATTGGCAGTGTATTAAAAGATAGGCAGCCATAATTTGAAATTATTTTGGCAAGTTACTTTCTGTAATGGAAAGGAACAGTGGCTGCCGTCTACTAATCTCTCAGGGATATCAGAAAGCTTAGTGGCCCTGAGAATAAATTATAACATTAGAAAAAATGAGAATCTATGAAAAAATATATGAATAAGTTGTGATGACTTCAGCTAAAAAAAAAAGCACTGAATGATTTTATTATTATCTTCAAACTTAAGGAGGATGATCATAAAGAAGATGGTGACCAGCTGTTCTTCGGGGCTACAGCAGGAAATGGCTTAACTTGCAAGACAAATTTAAGTTGACATAATGTAAGAACTTCTTGACAGCATTGAATTTTAATCACTTAAAATAGGCTCCTAAGGACAGCTGAGGGAAATGTCTGCCTTGAAAATCTTTAACGTTATGATTATGATAAGTATTACAATTGGCTGCTGGGGTTTGAGTAAGGACCCGTCTAGGAGAGAGCAGGTTTTAGGCAGGATTACTGAATGTGTCCACCTTCCTATATTGTGTCACATTGCCACTCCAACAGGATTCCAACCAAGTGACCGACTCATTTCTTAATTTACTTCACAGTATTGAGTTCTTTCTTTCTCTTTGCTCCAGTATGTGGAGAGACAGAGTGGATTTATTTGCTTAAAATGTATAGATGCAACATTTTTCAAAGGATCTTGTATTTATAGGGGCCTTTTTTGTTCATGGGTACTTCTTATTCCATGCTTTTAAATATGACAACAATATAAGGTACAATGGCTGGGAAGATGTTAAAAATACAGAATGTCTTTCATCTGACACTGTGAGGTAACAAGTAATGTTCAGACCATGTAGGATTTCAAGCAATATCCCGGGGGGTGGGGGGGAAGCAATAACCATTCTGATAAATTTGCATCTCTTATAATTCAAAAGTTCATATTTGTTCTTAGGTTTGTTTTTTTCTTTTTAAAGAAAACCCCCTCATAATATAGTCAGATTTAAGGAAAACCTCACATAATATAAAAGTTATTCTAATCATGATGTCTAATTACTAAGATGAGAGAAAAATCACCAGAAACTGCTTAAAGGATCACTGAACTCAGTGAGAGTTATATGTGAGTATCTTAGATGTATGTGAGCACCTATATTGGACTCCTAAATGTAATAAAGGAGAATAATTAAGAGACTGGTAGTTATTGACAGCCTGGAAAGATGAAGTATTTGAAGGAATGAGTTCCAACATTAAGAAGTGACAGATACTGAGTGATTTTTTTTTTTAAAGTGAAAGTTCTTAAGAAGGGTAAAAAAAATTACACAAATTCAATTAATTCAATTTGAAAGGGAGTCTATACCAGTCAGTATTTCAAGATTCTTTCTGGAAGCAGTGAGGCTCTCTGATTCCCTGTTTCTTTATATCTTGAAGCCGATGCTTTCAGGCCTATTCAACCTCATCAAACTGGGTCTCCCACTGAGAGGCATCATTAAGATGGCAGCTCCCCCAATCTTCCACCTGAGAAATGGCCACTGAATTCAAAGATTTTCATTCCCCACTGCACTCCCTCATATCCCACCGATTTCAAAGGGAGCTGTGTATATCGAAGACAGATGCAGGGAGGCAGAGAGGGATGTTTGGGTCCTTATATTCTTAAAAGCAAACAGAATTGTACAAGGAGAATCAATATTTTTCTATATAAACTAATCAGGTGAATTGTACAGATCACAGGTATTGTATTTATCAAGAAAGAATGCTTTAATGATTCATTTGATTCTTTCCATTTACTTATAACTTTATATAGATATACATGTGTGTTTTTTAACAATTATATTGTCTATACTATATTACTACAATATGGATTTTTCCCCACATGTTAATGTTTGGGTTCTGTAGTCAATAGTCCATAGGTTACATTAAGCATGCCACAATTCAATTCCAAAAGGAAAAGGTTGTACACATAACACATCCATTCTTACATAATGTTGCTTCATCTATGCAACAAGTGTAATTCTGAAAATTTTGGTAATAATTGAATTTTGTAACGTAAAATCTGTCCTAAATGACCTCAGTGACCTATACAATAGTTTACAGTCTACGTTTATTCTTAAAGTGATATAAACTTAAGCAGTTTTTATGCACATATTTATATGGCTATAATCAGACTTTAATTTGATAGGTATTTATCCAACCTTACTAATTTACATCTTTCTTAATGTTGTCATCCCATATTTGGGTCATATGGCTGAAGATATGCGTCTGCTAATGTGTTCTAAGGGGTGTTTTTATTTTTATTTGCTTTTGTATTTCTCTTAATGGGCAGTACATATGAAACATTTGATATCTTTTCTTAAAATCCAGATACTGCCTATAACATATTTTTAAAACTAAGCTCTATTTGGCTAAGGGTTAAAATTGTAAGATTAAACTCTCACATCAGTATTACAAATTGAAGAAGAAAAAAACATATTTTGTGTTTTTTTTAACATTTTTAATACTTTCATATTGAACACCTAAAAACTTTTGCCTTTTATCTAGTTTCAGTATCCTTTCATATCAAATGTCTAGACATTATAATGTATGGCTTTTCAATATTATGCATTGATTTTTCTGCATTTGGCTACACAAGTAATGACAAATGTCTTCTTATAAACTATTCAAACAATACAGAAGACCTCTGAGTCTTTGCACTTGCTGCTCTCCCTATTTGCAACATTCTTTTATGGCATCCAAGTCTGTTTGAATGTCACCCTCTGATGCCTTCACTGACCACTACCTAATACTATATTATGTATTTATTTATTTGTAGTCTGTCCACAATGAACATGTAAACTCTGAAAAAGTAGGGTGGGGGATGGATGGGCCGGAATGGTTTCAGTTTTTTTCAATGCTATATCCCCAATTCCAGCAACTTTGCCTAGCACATATTAGAGGCATACTAGTTTTAGTTCAGTGGATGAATTATTGGCAGACAAATAAAATAAATGTATTTCAAAAAAGTTTTAGAAAGTATTATTGAAATAGCAATTCATGGACTTCATGTATTTAAAATTAAGCAGCCATTCTCAGGTAACTTTTTTGATGTTACAGCATAGGTCTTAAGTGCATAAAAGCACAGATTATATACAGCAGTATTCACGTAAACCTTATACTACCTATGTGCTGTCACATGGTTCCAAATTCAGCACAATCACCAAAAAGGCACTTGAGTTTAGCGTCTCCAAACCAACTGATGCCAGGTCTGAAACCTCAAATGCAAAACATACATTTCCAGACAAAGTTAAATTATATGTGAGGCTGATTTAGGTAATAATCTTTAAATTTTTTCTTTAAGTTTATAGCTGTCAGTGAGTTCTTTCCTCAATTAAACTGGTTGCATATATTTTATCAAGGGATCTCTGTGAATATTCAAATATTTAAGATTTGACGTAGGATGAGAAACATTCAGATGAGTGACAAAAATTATTTTTAGGTGAAAATATACTACAGCTGGCTAACTCTCTGTAATACTACATTGAAACAAATAAACCTTATCATAAAAATCTTTCTAACCACTAGAATTGTCCAAATATGAAATAGTTCTTACAGAGTGAAAGACAGTTTCCCATTTCTAAATTACATAATCACAATCTGAATCATTTTCATTTGAGACATTGTAGGAACAATTGTTGAATCAAACTTGGATTAGATCAAAGGATGACTGTTTTATCATAAAATTATGTCTTGTGGTAAATTAATTTCTAATTTTTTAAGATATTAATATTATAACAAATGTAAAATTTCTGTTATTAAATGATTTTAAGAAATTTATTTTTGAAAATCCAATCAAATAGTTTTTGTTTGTTTCGTTTTGTTTTTACTATGTGATGCCACAGAGCTACTAATACAATAATATGCATTAGGTAGCTCTTAGATGAGAATATACTGTGACTAAAGGGTTTCTCAGATACATTGACATGGAATGCAGTTTTTAGAGAGCATCTAATGAGAGTAGTGCTCCAAGGAACATCTTTAGGCTAATACAGTAGTTGAAGAACTCTAAGTCACTCTCTAAAATCCTGTTATTAGGTGGTTTTTAAAGTCTGTTCCTTAGAGCCCAGAGAGTAAGGTGGTTTTAAGCAGCTCTATCTCTGAACGATTCAACCCATTTCAAGCCAAGCCATTTAAAATTTTATCTCTTTTAAGTATTGGAGATCTGTCTAAGATTTTATTAGAAAAAAAAAATGGTTTGACAGTTTAAAATAAACACCCAATATCTGCAAATATGTTTTTTTAAAATCATTCAACAAAATTGTGTTTGTCACAGTAGTGTCAGTTTACTTTTATGTTATTTTCACTGCAAACAACATATTTTTGAGCTATTGTGCTGAATAACTTATGTGAAAACATCTGTTTTATAATCTAAATCCAGAATATATCTATGCATCTTCATTAAACTAATTATGGTTATTTGACCTACTACTGTAAATTTGATGATAAGAGTATCTTAATTTTAATTATAATAAGCATACTGGTCATTAAAAGTTTTATACATGTACATAATATATTTAAATTATATATATATGTATATTTAAAAGACTTCCTTATATATTACAATTTTAAGAAAACAAAACAAATCTCACTGCAAAGTTTCTCTGTATAGGTTAGAAATGAAATATGTAAACTTATTAAAACCTGTAAAATAAATATTACTTCAAACACAAGTTACTTTTAATGTCAAACTGCTAATTAGAATAGAAAAACCAAACAATAATGCTCTAATGAGTGGGAAATGAAAAATAAAGCCACAGTATTAGACAGCACACACTGTAATGTTTTTCTGTGTCACAAGACCTTACCACAATCCTGAGAAAACCTAATTCATTTGTTAAAAGACAGAATTTTAAAAATGATTGCAAATGACAAATGTGCATTTTGAGGTACTTGGGAGTAAATACAGAAAGGGCAATCATATCATCATTACTTTGTAAAGAAATATGTATTGGAAATAATAAATACAATGATACTGATAATGAACAAATTAAATGCAGATACTATATAAGCAGAATGTAAAGGTTTCTAAGAACCAAAAATCTATATAAATACATTATAAAATGCACTATACACTATAAAATACACTATAAAATGAACGGGTAAAACTCCATTATAAATAAGCTTCCTTTTCCCTAATATCTGCCCCCTGGTTTGTAATGTGGTATTTATGCTTGGTGGTCAGGCCACATCACAGCTCTAGCAATGCAACATAACACTTACCAAATTATACAAATTTCAATATACTTGGCACTCAAGGTAAGTAATGACGGGCCTCTCCCAAATCATCAACTCCATTTAACACTGTCAAATAAGCATTAAGTGGTTTGGCAATGTGTGGATTTTCTTTTGTTTTTGCTTTAAAAAGTGGTCAACAGAATGGTATTAGTGTAATTTATAGTCTCCAAGTCAGTGTGAAAGATTAGAAATTAGATTGAAAGTATTTTTTAAATATAGTTTATTTTTCAACTCAACCAAACAAGGAAGTTAGAGCCTTAATTGAAATGATTATTTATATACAATATTAATGTATTTATGGTTAAGCTTCTGTCAGAATTTGTATCCCAATATCCTTGTTCTAAAAAATAAAGAATTATGCTTCCAAAAAGTAATGACAAATTTAAACTTGAGATAATCAAAGTGTTTTTAAAAACTTATAGATTTTCATAAATTCATGAACATTTAGGCAAAGATAGTTCAATAAAAATTCATTTAAAAGTGGAATACAAAGATTTGCTAATCTTACTGTTATTTGAGAAAGTTATCCAAAGCAGATTAGATACACATTGAAAACTACATGCTAATTTGCTCATACTTGCTCCAGAACTTCTTATACCATAACATGTCAGTGCTATGCACAGAACTATAGAGAAGCAAATGGAGAAAGAGAAACACGTGTTATAGGCTTACCCCTAAACCATGTAGAGCATCCATTGTGTCTATCTCCCTGGCTTTAGTTTGGTAGTTCTCTAAACTAAAGTCTGGTCTATTTATGATTTAGGATTGAGTCTGGTCTATTTATGATCTAGGGTTGGTGGAAGGAGTTAGGAGAAAGTTGAAAAGGTAAAAGAAATAAATAGGAGAAGATTGGTTGATTCTTCTCCTATTTATCCTCTGATAATAGAATCAGCAAAGCTGTAATAACTAGGCCTTGAGTTAGCTCGAGGCACTAGTAAGACATTAATGAGAGCAAATAGCTTCCTAATTCCTCTTCTAAAAATTTCAAACTATTCAAAGTAGACTAAATTTAATATCTGGTCAAATAATGCCCCAAAACCCTAGAATCGATTCATTATCACCCCCCACCACCACCACCACCATTTTCCTTAGATTCATCCCAGGGTCAAAAATCCCAAGTTCCATCACCCATCCAATACTCAAGAAATAATGATACCCACTCTCAGAAATGGAGAGTGTGAAGACAAGCACAAGTATCACTGCTACAGTTCAGTCTTAGTGTTTTGGATACTATCATTCATTTGAGTGGGGATGAAATTGATTTCCAATTCTTCCACCAACAATAGAAACATTAATGGAAATCTACTATCATTGGTCTACATCAAAAGAATTCTTTCGTCAAGTTAAATGTAATAGCAAAAGAACTCAAATTTGAATCAGATTGATCCTACACATATAACTACCAGTTTACAGCAAATCAAAAGAGAAAAACATGTTAAATTACATCACAGGATGCAGTCTGCCAACTACAGAATGTAAATTCTACAAGACACAAAAATTTTAAAAAGGTCATAAAATAAAGATTAAAAAGAAACAGCACTAGATTAAAACATACTTTAAATATACATATATATTATATATATATTATATACACTGTTTTATATATATATATGGTTAACAAAACAGGATTTTATATATATATAAATGAATCAAATGCAATTTGTTTTTTATATTGATTTAACAAACAAATTATAAACATACTTGTGAGGCAATAAGGGAATATTTAATACTAAATGTGTATTAGATAATGTTAATAATAATTAAAAATTTTTAAGGTTTGATGATACTATTGTTAATATTTGTTAAATCCTAATTTCTTAGGATTTAAAACTTATGCTGAAGTTTATGGATTTAAAAATATGATCTGATATGCACTTTAAAATAACTCATTGGTGTATATAGGTGAAATTAGATTGACCAATTATTGATACTAGATTGTAAATAATATGTGTCTCTCTGTTTTGGGTATGTTTAAAATTTCCCATAACACAAGCTTTTAGTAAATAGTGGTGATGATGGCAAGTGTGTTTTTGTGTGAAAATGTCTGTGTGTGTGTATGTCTTTGAGTGTTCATACTATTTTGCAGTGAGTAATCAACAGCTAAGCTGAGAGTTTCTCTACTGTAAGTGAGCTAACTAATTTCAACAACATGGTTCTTTGTAATATTTGCTTGGCCAAATTAAATCTATATTAGAAAAATAAATGTTAAAAGTTCCTGATGCTGAAAATTGGCTCACAGAGATGAAGCAAAGAGGAGGGAGGATGACCTAAATCTAATAACTAAGTAGAGGTTATACAAAGTAAACTTTACGTTAAAATGGGAATGATTAATAAACCTATAGCAAACAACATATTGAAATATGAAAGACGGAAAAGTCTTCCTCAGACATGAAAGCAAAAATAGGGTACCCGCTATGACCACTTTAACACAGCATTGTGCTGGAACTTCTAACTGGTACAATAAAGCAAGAAAAAGCAATGTAACAATGTTAGGATTAAAAAATAAAAAATAAACAGTTTTTTTAATTAGAGATGACACACTTGTTTATGGAGAAAATCCAAAAGAAACTTAGTGGTAATAGCATATGTATCAAGGTCACTGAGTACAAAGTCAATATATAAAATCAACTGTATTTATATATATTAGCAACAAACAATCAGAAAATGATAACATAATGACATAAAAAAACATAAAAAACTCTAGGACTAAATTTAAGGAAAAACATAGACTAATGCTACATTGAAAAACTGAAAACATTATTGAGTACAATTAAAAAAATTAAATAATTAGAGGAAATACCATGTTTATGGATTGGAGTACTGATTCAATATTATAAAAAATGTCAGTTTTTCTCAGATAGATCTATCTACTCAAAATATATACCAATCAAAATCTCAGAACAGTTTTATTTTAATTGAAAAGTCAATTACAGCATATTTTAATCTGATTCATTAACTAGTTTTTTTTTTCCTTTTTTATTATGAAACATATTAGTATTTCAAAAAAAAGTTGTTTTTGTGGGGCAAACACAATTTTAAAAAGTCAACTTCAAAATGCATATAAAAATGCAAAAGGACCAGAACATTCAAGACAATCTTCAAGAAGTACAATGCTGGAGGATGTTCACAACCAAATATAAAGATATATTATAAGTAATAATGATTAAAACAGTGGTACTAGTTAAAAGACAAAAAGACCAATGAAATTGAATGGAAAGTCCAAACACTGACCTACATATATGGTAACTTGATTTATAACAAAATGGAATTGCAAAGCAATGAGTAAAAGATTATTTTTTTAACAAATGATGCTGGATCAATTAGATATGCATATTAAAAAGAGTGAATCTTGACCTCCTACCTCATATCATACTCCAAAAAACAATTCCAAACATTGTATAGATCTAATGTGAATGTAAGAAAATAAACTTCTTAGAAGAAAATGTGAAGACTGTTTTCATGACCTCTGGTAAACAGAGTAGAAAAGCATGAACCATAAAGAAATAATTGATAAACTGGATTATACTACAATTAATAATTTATTTTTCATCAATAGAAACAATTTAAAAGGTAAAAAAAGCAACCTAAAGAATGTCAAATTATATCAGAGAGAAAGAGAAATAGATAGATACAGATATCAGACAGTGCATTTGTAGTCAGAATATATAAGGAACTTCTAGAAATCAATTTTTATAAGTAGAAACCCAGTTAAAATATAGAAAACCATGTTGATTAGGCACTGCTCAAAAGAAAACAACCAAAAGGTTAATAAATATTTTAAAACGTGACCAACCACATTATTCAACAAGGAAATGAAATTATAACTAAAATGAGTTAACACAACACACGCGTCACGATAACCATATCAGGGGTTGATGCGATGTAGAGCATGTAGGAGTCTAAGGTGCCACTATTATTGGGAGTGTAAACTGGTACATCAGTCTTGGAAAGTAGTTTGCAAGTACCTATTAATGCTGAACATAGACATCACCTATGACCTAGCACTTCCACTCCAAGGATATGTACACCAAAAAGTATGTCAAGGCTGTTTGGAGCAGCATTATTCATAATAGGACCAAAGGGGCAACAACCAAAAGGTACAAAAGTAGAATGAAAAAATAAACGATGGTATGTCAAACGATGCAACACCATATAACAATGAAAATGAATGAATCTTACATATAAGGTGGAGCAGAAAAAAAACCAAAACACAGAAAAGTACATACAATGTTATTCCACCTATGTAGACTTCAAAATCAGGCATAACTGATAATATGGCATTGGAAGCCAGAATAGTATTTATATTCTTGGATGGTAGTGACTGGTGCCTTTGGGTGCAAGTGATGATATTTCCTTGCTCAGAATTTTGATTGTGCACTTACCTAAAAAAAAACAACAACAATCCAGTAGTACATTTACTATTTGTATGTATTTCTGCTATGTATATTATCCTTGAATAACAAGTTTAATTTTTTTTTAAATGGGAACAATAGTTTTGCAAAGGGTTGCTACATGTTACCCGATAAGTAGCAGTTATTGTTAAATTGTCAAATATTAAACTTGAATCTTTGAGGCATGATAAAAAAAACAATATGATTGGAGGAATACTGGATCATGTGAAGTTACAGAGCCCTGCAGTTAGTTCCATGAAATACTTGGACAAAATCCTCCATAATTTCACTAAAAGCATATATACAGATATTGTCAGATTGATTAACAAATATTACATATGACATCAGGAATTACCCTGATATTTTTTCTAATTTAGGTATGCACACATCTATTTATTTTTCAGGTGAAAATATTAAATAACAAATGTTTATTTTTTAATCTTTTTGTTTTTGCATCCTTTTCCTTTACTTACTCTACCAAATTTAAACGTGTATACTTCTTTTTTTTTTCCTGTTATTTTGTCAGGCCTCCGAAACATTGACTATGCCTATTGATCCAAACAGATGGAAACTTTTGGGAATAGCTCCATATTCTATGGCAAAAAGATGTTCAAAAGCAAGAATACGTTTTTGTAGCTGGTCTAATCCTGGTGCAGACAACATGGCACTCATCAGTAGTTGATCTTCTCGTGGTGCTTAAGGTCAAGTGCTGTATTTATATAGCTGTGAATTCCCTTTTCAAATAGCTGCTCTGTTGGGGTTTGTCTTGTCATTAATCAATTTCGTTTCTGATCAGAGAGAGAGAGTGGGGATTTCGATCAGGGCAGAGTACTTTTCCAAACTTCCTAAACATTACTGACTGTTCCATTTCTAGTCTAGATATCCTATGATCAATTATTTTACCATTTCCAGCCTTCACAATTTTTAAGGTTTACATTTAAATACATCTTAACTTCTGTGTAAATTTTCTTTATGTAGCAATAAGCATAGAATCTGAGAGATACACTCTACACCCACTGGCAAGACAAAATGAAAGTACTACACGAATGCAACGCATAATTATATCATTATTATTTAGAAAGTATCTATTCAACATCCTCTTTTCTCCTGAGCACTGAAGGCAAAACCTATACTTCCATTTAGCTTTTGTTAATGGCTTTTAGTAATATGATTTTTGTTAACTATATGAGAAGCTATATGTTTTTTTCCTAAGAGTGGTGAATAAAATACAATATCCCAAGCCAAACATGAAAATTAAACTTATAACGGTGTCATTATGCTTCATGTTTCTTCTTTTTTGTTCTTATTAGAAAATAAATATTAGATATATACCCTAATTTATCTCAGTTAGTATTGTTGGTAAAATTACTATTTTTAAGAGGAAATCTTAACCCTCTCTTTAAGTCTTCCTAAAATGTGGAAAACTCTAAATTATACAGAAACAAACAAGCAGTGTTGTTTTTTTTCCCAGTAAGTAGGTGGTTTGATTTCCTAGAGGGCAGGTGGTGAGTGCAAGAAGGAAGTGAGGCAAAACTTTGTGGGAATTATCTGAACCTTAAAGAAATTTAGAAGGTTTGGAAGTTAAATAAGGTTCAAGTTGGTTCTTATTGTGAATCTTTAAACTGTTTGCTCTTCCTTGGTGAAGTGCCATAAAGTCAGGTGTGAATACACTGTGAAATGGGCTTTTCTTGTGCAGCAAGCTTCAGCCAAATGGTGATCTCATATAAACACATATGGTCGCAGCCTATTTTGTGTGAAAATTTCGTTTGTAAACCTGGGGGGGTTGTTCAAATGGAAATAATTCCTTAATTGTATCTAAATCATGGAATAATTATTAATTTTCTTCAAACATATTAAGGTATTTTTTTTCATAGTCTAATTAGTAAAGATTTGAGATTTAAGATATACTATGTACACATATATTCATATATTTACATATATTTAAATACATACATATACTTAAAAGGATGTACTTCAATTTAATATAGATTAAAATCTTTTAAATCATAGACATTTACAGAATAAGAAGAATGTAAACTCTAAGAGCATCAAAGTAAACAAGGTATAAAGAAATGAGTATGCATTTGTCATAACTGATCACTCATTACAGAAATGACTATACAACAACTAGGTTGATGTTTTCAATTTAAAGAAAATGAAAAAAACAAATGTTTGTATGAGTTTTTTAAGTGAATATTCCTTATTGGCATTTCTGGTTTATAAAATAAGGCATGTTTATTATAAAAAAAAAAAAAATACAGGTAAAAGATATTAAATGACATGACCTGGGTGCTTTCTGTCATTGCATAAATTCTCACAACAACTTTATGAAGTAGCTATTAATTATTTAACACTTTACAGATGAGGAAACATTCTCACAAAGATTGACTTTTATCCATGTCACTCAGCTACTAGGTGGCAGAGCTGGGACTCACTTTCAGGTATCTATGACTTAAAAATGCAAATCCTACTAAACAGTAGGAAAAAAAGAAAATAATAATCACCTACAATACCACCATTCTGCTATAGATAAATATATGGACATGCTCCCACATAAAATCTCCATAATTCAGTAGGGGTAAATGGTGCTTATTTATTTATTTTTTTACTTAAAAGTACATTTTCTTTTTTTTTCTTTTATAATTTCTTTTTTAAATTTATTGGGGTGACAATTGTTAGTAAAATTACATAGATTTCAGGTGTACAATTCTGTATTACATCATCTATAAATCCCATTGTGTGTTCACCACCCAGAGTCAGTTCTCCTTCCATCACCATATATTTGATCCCCTTTACCCTTATCTCTCACCCCCCACCCCCTTACCCTCTGGTAAAAGTACATTTTCTTATGAGTTCTTCTTATTCCAACTTATCAAATCTCTATTGTGAAATGTTATTTTGAAAAACTTTATCAAACCAAGATATTCCAATTCCTTATTTAAAAGCCTATATTCTTCAGGAACACATAAACATCTGTTGGAGGAAATGAAATTGCTACTTTTCTTCTTACTTTTTTCATGGATGTAGTAATGAGCAAAAGACCAGTGGTATTAAAACATAGGCTGGTTTCCTTTTGGGACCATTTTATGGATCTGCATCCATTAATGATGTTCTTACCAGTCTGAATATAGACAGTCCAGGAATAATATATGATTATGAATCATCAGGTTTGATTTCCTTGGCCATTAGCATGTTCTTTCTCTCTCAGACATTGGTCACAATATGCTCTGAATTCATACCCTTCACAAACTCAATGTTGGTTTTTACATATACATTTAATGTTGATTCTTGGGTGCTCAGAATAATGCACAGCAAATTTCAAGGCAACAAGATTGAACTCCTCACACTTAAAACGTTTGATAATTTCTCAAGCAGCTCCTTGCTGCACATTGTTTATGAACTTGAACTGTCTAAGTTCAGTGTGATGGTTAAGAAGGTACACTGATTGTTGGCCATGGTTCACAGAAGTCCAGCTGATGCCTTACTGGAGCCATTGCCAAAACCACACAGGATCTAGGAGCACCTAAATATAGAGAAAGTCCATGAGGAGGTTGAGTCAGTGGGTGCACTTATGTGTTTTAAAGAAAGAACATTTTTTTTTTTTTACTTTCAAACAAATTCAGTAGTGTAACACTGATGCTTGTGAAATTGTTTTGTGAGAGAGCAGCCATACCAACCATTTATACTTAATGAAAATATGTAGATTTATTTTGTCTTAACACTTGAATTTTCTGCTTAAAGAGATATCTAAGAAATTATAGCATGTGAAAAAATCAAGAAAAACTGGAGAGGAAAACTCAGGCTTACTGCACCAAATGAAGTCTTCTTATATTGTATTAGTTTATTCTTCTTGCTTGTAGAGTTTTCTGTATTATAACCAATGAAATCACAGTATTTCTGACACAAACACTAACAAATGAGTACAACTATATAGCATTTTTCTGGAGTGTATTTCTTCCCCAAAAAATTAGCAGATAGTGGTGGGAAAAGTTGGAGGCCTCAGCCACAATTCTACGTCCACCACTGAATCATGAGGACAAGTTAATTCAATAGTCTACATTATTTCCCTGAATTGTAAAGTAGTTACAGTTTGCTAGTTTCTACCAATATTATAAGGATATAAGAAACAAATATGTCATTTTTGTTTTCAGGGGAAAGATGGTTAGTACTCTTTTTATTGGACCCGAAAGTCTGAGAGAATGAAGTAGGCAAAAATTAATAATAACTCTCTTCATTGATTTGAGCAAAATCATTCTATCATAAATAACCACAAAACTATGAAAGTGAGTGTGTGAAAGAGCTGGTGTCTTCTTTCTCTCATCTAGCCTAAACAGCAGTTTAGCACTCATCCTGTTTTGAAATGAGAAACTGAAAACTCATCCATGTATTTGATTATAAATGTATTCGGTGTTTAGATAAATGAAAACATTTGGTTCTCCTTCTTAATTTCTCAGGTTTTATTGGAATATTTACTTCACTTTAGGTGCCACCACAGAGCAGAAGTCAATATGGCAAGACAGGGATCTGGAAGCTAACACTCTGGAAAGCTAATAATTTCACTAATTGACCTCGTAAGCCCCCCTTAAATCATTTACCCAGATGGGACTTCAATGTGAAAGGAACTTGTATATTTACTGCCCCTTGTTCTGAGAGAAATAGTGTCTCCCTGTGGAATTGGGAGAAAAAGGGCAGAAGCCATCTTCTGTGGGTTTATATAATTGTGGTTTCTGACCGTCTTAAAATCACTAAATAATATCTTCCCCTGTTCTACGAATCATACCACATTTTCTCTTTAGAATTTCTTAAATCAGGGTTTGACTTTCTTCACTTTAGAAAAAAATCTCTTTCATTTTTTTCATGAGAAATTAAGTAAATACCATCATGCTTAATATCAGTCATCTACTCTTCTGCAATAGAATATGTCCAAACAAAATATTTGCATGAGAAATTTTGTTGCATGAGAAATACAGAGATGGGCTCAGATACACAAATTCCATTGAAGACAAATGTTCTAACTCTAATAACATCTGTCATAAAAAAGGAAGTAGATATTAATCTGCATATCAACACAGATATGTAGATAAACACATTTGTCTTTTTCTGAATTGTTGTCACTATTATAGTCATTTCCTATTGTTCTGTGTTTTCTTCATTTCTCCTGCATTAATAGCTATCTTAAAATAACTAGCCACTCACACTAAAAACAGAAAAAAATATTCAAATTTAGGCGAGGAGAGACTGCCAGTTTGATCACCAAGTCTTATCATGTATGTTACTAAATATTCTCATCAATTATCTTTTATAATAGTTAAAACTTACCACAGTGATTGTGATATACAGAAAGAGTACATAATTTACTAAATGTCACTAACTGGGCTAGCCTTGTGTTCTTTCTATCTTTTTCTGAACTTGACTTATAAAAAGGGGGAAAATATCGGAAATAAATAGTGAGGATGTTTTTACTCACCATATAATTTTAGATACTTATGTAGTCTTTTAAAAGGAAATAACACATCAAGAAGGGATAGTCTCCATATGTCCCTCTATTAACAATTTTATAAGGTACCCGAGTACCAGTACAAATTCAAGGCATCCTATTTGTGGCAGATGAGCTTCTCATTTTTTTCAATGTGGATTCCATCCTTCTCCTATAGGTGGTAAAATTTACAGTGAGCAATTGCCTGCCTTAAACCACCATGTGCATAAGTCAAGTGCAGATTCGAAAATAGGACATGAATTTCCTGACCCTTAACCTCTTCCTCCATCCATAGCACTGATTTTCTCCCTGCTCCATGGTGGCAATAGTGGGCATAGCCAGATGCCAAGAATTTGTTCCTTCTGTCATCAAGAAATAAATTTCACGGGTAAGGGAGCTCAGCTAGTCACTGATTGCAAAGCACTTTGAAAATGGAAAACCAAATACAGTGTAAGTGCTAGGTGTGCTGCTATTATTCAAAAGGTAAGAGACCGAGTACAGAGCTATCATGATTATTTGTCACTATGATACAGAAGAATTTGGGAAGGGGAGCAGGAAGGGTCATAGGTAATATGACTGAGCAAGGTCAAGAAGATTCACTAAGAAACTTTAACTTATTTTGTGAGGCATGAGATACTGAAATAATAAGCTCTGATGAAATTAACAGATTAGTAGCATTTTTGTTCTCAAATATTTGCCAGAGCAATGATGAGCAATGATAAAATAGACAGTGTATTTTCCCATGTCATTCTACAAATAAGAAACAAACTTCTAAGTAGAGAAAGGCAATGATCCTTAAAATAGAAACTTTGATGAAGGAACTGGTAAATCGAGTAATAATTCATAGTACTTAGAATAAGACATTTAAACAAACTCCTAAATTTTTCCAATGAACATGGAAACTCATTTAAGGGAAAATGATATATTGAAGCATAATTATAAATAAAGTTTTGGAGAGCCAGCCTCATCGTTCCATCGTACAAAGGAATAACTGTAAAGTAAGACAAGTTGAAAGTGACGTCATTTTCATCTTAATGTCTTCGCTTTTGTTTATATGACTTCTTTTTCACTCTTGACCTCCCTTTTTTATTCCATTTACCTAATCTTGACCCTGTTTTGACAGCCCAACCAAAACCTAAAATCTTCAATGCAGCCTTCCCTGGTTAATTTAGCTCACATTGATGGTGCCCTTTGATTAACTGGTAACAACCAGTGCCCAATATTAAAATATTTTCAGCTTTTTATTATAATTTTTAAACATATACAAAAAGAATAGTTCAATAACTACCCACATATTCCCCACCCAAATTCAACAACTGACATCTGAATTCTTTTCAAACGCACATGAAGCATTCACAAGATGGACCAACTTGGGGGCTATAAAACAAACCATAACTTAAAAAAAAAAAATTAAAGCCATAGAACACATATTTTACTCTAAGGATATTAAACTAGAAGCCAGTAACCAAAAGATAAATGAAAAATACATGAATATTTTGAAAATAAACAACACAATTCTAAATAACCCAAGGATCAAAAAGAAACTCAAAGAAAATTAGAAAAGAATTTCAATTATGTGAATGCAGCACAATATATCAAAATTGCAGGATGCAGCTAAAAGAGAGTTCAGAAGAAATTTTATATCAATAAATGCACATATTACAAAAGAAAAAAATCTCAAATCATTATCTCAGCTTTTACCTTAAGAAAGTAGAAAAAGAGAAACAAATTAAACCCAAAGCAGACAGAGATAAAGAAGCAATAAAGATATAAGTAGAGACCAAGAAAAATAGTGCTGAAAGATTAAGAAAGCTAAAAAAGAAAACAATTTTTAAAATTGGCAAGTCTCTTTCAAAAATATCCAAAATATACACATATTTGCCAATGTCAGCAATGAAAAGAAAACAGCATTAAAGATCTTTCAGACATTAGCAGGATAATAAGAGAATATTATTTTAAAAAGGTATGCCCATAAACTCAACAACATAAATTAAATGAACCAATTTCTTGAAAAACACAAAATACCAAAGTTCACACAAAAAGAAATAATCTGAACATACAAAACAATTAAGGAAATTGATGGCAATTAAAATCCTTCCAAGAAAGGAAATTATAGGCTCTAACAGTATCACTAAAACTTTTTACCAACCACTTTAGAAATAAATAATTTAATTCTACACAAACTCTTCTAGAATATAGAAGAGACAGAAGCACTTCCCAATACACCTTACGAGGTCAGCATAATCCTGAGAAAGAGATTGTAATAAAAAATGTTACAAACTAATATCATTCACGAACAGACACAAACATCCTCAAAAAGTTAGCAAATCAAATCCAGCATTATATTAAAAATATATTAGTACCTACATTAAATGTAAAATATTGCACTATCCAATGAAAAGATTGTTTGTCAGAGTTGTTTAAACAAAAATTATATATATATGTATATATATATATGCGCATATATAGCACACACACACATATATGTACACACCTCTCACAAGAAACACATCTTAAATAATACATGACACATAAATTTTGAAAGAAAAAGAATGGAAAAAGGAATACCATGCAAGCACTATCCAAAATAAAGCTCGTGTTGCTATATTAATAGCAACAAAATAGGCAAGAAGCATCACTACAAACAACAACAATATCACATAGTAAAAAGATGAATCTACCAGAAGACATAAAATTTCTAAATTTGATATTGCCAGTATTAATTATGGATTGAAAGTATATAACTGAAAAAAAAATTAGACAAATCCGTAACTACAGTGGGGGACTTTAGCTCTCTGCTATTAATAACTGGATAAAGGAGAACAAAAATAGAGAAGGATATGAATGAGCTAAAAAAATATATATAAAAAGCTGCTTTGATTTTCATATATAGAACAGTATAGACAGTGATGAAGAATACACATTCTTGTCAAATGGCAATATTTGCTGAGTATTAGATCATAAAGTAAACTTCAAGAATTTTTAAAAATGGAATGTAATCATGCCATGTTTTTTACCACAGTGGAGTTAAGTTAGGCCTCAAACAAAGAAATATAACAAGAAACACACACAAAACACATGCATATATCATTGAAAAATAAACCATAAGCTAAAAAAATTGCAAATCATAAGGAGTATTAGAAAATACTTAGACTTGAATGATAATGAAGATACTACCTATCAAAATTTGTAGGATGTACCTAAAGCAGTGCTTAGAGAAAAATGTATCATTTTAAATGCATATAAAACAAAAGACTGCATCAAAATACCCATCTTAGGAAGTATAGATTAAAATAAAACAGAATTCAACCCAAAAGAAGAAAAATAAGGAAATAACAAAGATGAGGTCAGAAAATAATGAAACAAACAAATACAAAATACAAAAATCAACAAAATGTAAAGTGTCCACATTTATTTTACCAAAAAAAAAAAAAAAAAAAAACCTAATAGAAATTAGGCACTCTAACAGGACTAATCAAGAAATATTACTAGGGGTGGCCCATTAGCTCAGTTGGTTAGAGCATGGTGCTAATAACATCAAGGTTGCCAGTTTGATCCCCACATTGGCCACTGTCAGCTGCACTCTCCTTAAAAAATAATAATAATTAAATAAATAAATAATATATTACTAATAATCATAAATAAAACATAAAACTATAGATCCCACAAGTACTAAGAAAATAAAAATTAATTTTTATGAACTGTATACCATTAATAAAATGGATTAAATCCCAGGAAAAAATAACTTAGAATAACCAACACAGTAAAAAATAGATTCTATAATTTTAAATCTGAAAAAGAAATTTATCTCTAGGACCAAAATAAAAAAACAAAATTTCCAGTGTCACACAAACTCTTCAAGAGTTCAGAAAAAAAGGTCAAAGTTTGCAAGTTTTATGAGTTAAATAAAGTCTTTACATAATTACTTTACACAGACATTCAAAGAAAGAAGGAAAACTATAGAAAAATATAATAAACACAGGAAAAATCTCAAACAAAATATCAGCAACTTAATGCAGCAATATATAAAAAGGACAATACAACACAATGTGGTGTAACTATTTTAGAAATGTAAAGTTGGTCTAATAATTAAATTCAATCTGTAATTAACTACAATCGCAGAATAAAGATGAAAAATCATAATCCATCTCCACAGAAGTAGAAAATATCTTTCATAAAAGTCAGCACACTTTTATTACAAAATTCGTGGCAAATTGACCAAAAAAGAAAACATCATTATTCTGATAAAGGATCTTTCAACAAACTTATACTTAATGCTGAAATATACAAAGCTTTCATCCTGACATTCAATTTAAGACCAGAATACCACTGTTGTCCTTTTTATACAACATTTTACTAGTGGTCCTAACCATTAAAATTAAGAATTACAAATAAATAAAATACTTAACCTTTGGAAAAGAAGAGACAAAATCTCCATTATTTTTTGGTAACATGATTTTATAGTCCAGAAAATCCAAATGAATCTAAAGAAAAACCATTAGAATTAATAAGAAATTTAGCAGTCTCTGTATACTAACTCAATATAAAATATTAAATGTGTTTCTATATGCCACAACAAATAATTAGAGCATAACAGTTTTTTAAAAGATACAATTTAAAATAATCACTAAAATATTAAATACCAGAAAAAGAAATATCTGAAAAAATGTTCAGTATTATTATATAATAATCTAGGATATGTTACTGAAATAATAAACAATGAAAGGATATACCATATTCATTGATTAGAAAGCTTCATGCTATAAATATATTGACTCTCCCCAGATTGATTCATATATTCAACAAAAGCCCAGTAAAAATGAGGGTAGGGTTTTTTCTTGTGTCAGCATTTGACAAGCTGTTTGTAACTACATATAGAAATGGAAAGGGCCAAGAATAGACAAGATGATCTTGAAGAAGAAAAGCAAAGCTCTAGGACTTTCAAGACGTAGTAATGATAAAATTTTCATTGTGATATTCAGATAGACTAAAATACTAGAGAAACGTTAATACAGAGTCAGAAAGACCTACACTGACACAGTCACTTTAATCATGGTAACAATTCCATGGCAATGCAGATTACCACAAATTTTGTAGCTTAAAACAATATAGATGTATTATTTTATAGTTTTGGGGGTTAGAAGTCCAAAATGTGTCTTAATAGGCTAAAATCAAGATGTTAGTAGGCTGCTCTCATTCTGGAGTCTCAAGAGAATTCATTTTCTTGCTTTTTCCAGCTTCTAGAGGCCACCCTGCCTTCTTGGCTCATGTCCCCTTCCTCCATCAGCAAAGCCAACAGTGTAGTGTCATCAAATTCCTCTCCTCTCTGTTCTCTGCTTCCGTCATCTCCTCTACCTCTAACTCTCCTGCCTCACTGTTTCCCTTACAAGGACCCCTTGCTATTACATTAGGCCCACCCAGATAATCCAAGAAATATCGCAGGATATTTAAGTTAATCAACCTGCAAAGTCCCTTTTACCCTGTAAAGTAAAAAATCCACAGGTTCTAGAGATTGGAACGTGGACATCTTTGGGTGGTCACTACTCTGTTTACCATAACTTCCGAATTGATTTAGAAATTTAGTACAACTTAATTCTTTTTAACTTAACAGAGTGATTCTAAAATATAACGAAACTCAAACAAATAAAACTAATTCAGAAATTTTATAAGGATAATAAAAGGAAAGAACATTTATTACCAGATATGGCACCATAATAATTAAGGCAATGTAGTAGTAGCATATGAATAGTTGTACCTTGGAAGATAACATACATATGTGCATATATATATATATATATATATATATATATATATATATATATACACAGACACACACACACATATATATGTAATTAGTGTTATATTACATGATAAGAAGTGACATTTAAGAATTGAAGGAAAGGGCTGATTATTCAGTAAATTATGCTGGGTGAATAGGTTAATTATTTGGGAAAAATGTTGAGGTTAAAGTTAGATATGTACTTCCCACCACACATCAAAATGAATTCTTGATGGATAATAGCAATAAATACAGAAAAAAATAAACCATTAGGTTTGAAAGTAAAATGTGGTGAATAGTTATCTTTTGATGAATTGAGTACAAAAGAACTAAGTATATAAAAGAGGAAGAAATAAAGAGAAAAATTGATAGCATTGGCGACATTAACACATAGACACACAAACTTGCAAATATCAAAAATACCATGAACAGACATAAAATAAACATGAAAATAATAGGAAAATATATTTTCAGTCATATGACAAACAACTCTGATAAAGTAAAAAACAAAAATCCCATTCAAAAAATAGGCAAAGAAATTTTTATGACTTTGTTAAATTAACATTTGTTAAGAGGACCACAAGATAGCAGATAGTGAGTCAAAGTTCAACAATGGACCACAAGAGAAAGTGAAATGGAGAAGTTTATTAACCACGAGTCCTGGAGGAAATGCCTTGAGGAGCCACACAAGGAGGTCAAGTCAGGGTGGAGAGGGAGAGAAGGGAAGGAAAGGGGAGGGGAGGGGAGGGGAGGGGAGGGGAGGGGAGGGGAGGGGAGGGGAGGGGAGGGGAGGGAAGAAAATATCCTGGTCACATGCTTTTACTGGGATCCTTGGATCAAGTGATTTGGAGTTCCCAGCCAATTTGGTCAATTCAAACCAAAAGAGCAGGGTTTTGGTAAGCCCCTTCCAGGTCTTATCAAAAGGGTGCACAAGGTGAAGGCTCTGGAAAGCAGAGGAGGCTGGTAATCACAAGGACTGCTGGTGAAATCATATCAGGAAGTTAACTTTGCTTGTGTCTCTGAAGGTTGCTACCTGGGGCATGCGATTACATGAGGGGCTAATGCAGGCCACTTGGCCAAATAAATTGGATACCAAACCAGCAATACCATGGAGTAACTTAGCTAAACTCTCTTCAGAAATATTAATTGGCAAGTAGAAAATGCAAGTGCTCAACACATACATTTTTTAAATATTCAAATTGTGTTGGCAATTAAAGAAATGCAAATTAAAATATGTATACAATGCCATACTTCCCCATCAAACGAGCACATTTTTTTTTATGGTATTATCCATTGTTTCCATAAGGGTAGAGACATGAATACTTAATACCATTCTAGGATAGACATACATGGGTACATAGTTTCTTGAATATATTTAGTAACTTTTTAAAAGACTTAAACATTATATAGACTATAACCCCAACATATACAGAAATGCTTTTAAAGAAGGATGTTATTCATAATTGAAAAAAATAAGTAATAGAACAACCAAAATTTCCATCAATAACGGATTGGCTAAATTGTTATATTCACAAGAGTAAATATATGTGGCAATTAAAAATAACATTTTATAAGCATATTAAAAATATGGGAAACTGTTCATAATATATTAAGTGAAAAAACATGTCATGAAACTTTCCAGGTAATTTTTAAAGTATATAAATGCATTATATTTAAGAAAAGGCTAAACAGAAAAATATAGCTGTTTTTCTCTAGATATTAAACATTCAGATTTTAATTTTTTTGTTTTTTCTTTGTGATTTTTCTCTCTTTTCATTGTTAGGTTCCACAATGAACATTAATTGTTCTTGTGATCATAGCATAAACAATAGATGTTATTGTTTTTAAAATCATCTTAGTAATAGAGCAAAAAAGATATAGAACAATTAGATTGCCTTCAATCAAGTCTA
The DNA here is from genome assembly GCF_036562045.2 of Rhinolophus sinicus. NCBI lineage: Eukaryota > Metazoa > Chordata > Mammalia > Chiroptera > Rhinolophidae > Rhinolophus > Rhinolophus sinicus. Next base: position 150,769,424 of record NC_133751.1, on the reverse strand, counting down.
ATTTTTTTTTTTTAAATTAATCTTTCTGGCTTCTCCCTACCCCATGTGAAGTGATTTTACTTTAATGTTTAAAATGTTTAGATCACTCTGGACTGATAATACCTTGCGGGGATCAACCTGGTCTCACCAACACAGATGCAGTTTTACACTTCCTACCAGTGAGATTATCTTTCAGTACATCTCAGGCAGGATTTGAAATGAACCTTCCCAGCTAGAATGATAATTTCAAGAGTTTGGGACATGTTCTTAGTTCATACTCCTTACATATTATTACCGGACCCTGGAACAGTGCCATAGCTATATTTGTTGTGGATGACAATATAGGATCAGCTCAACTCAGGTCAGCTCCAGAAAGAAATTCTTTAAAATAGACAATAAATGAGAAGGAAAAGTCTGAAAGAGGATAGGATCCTGGTTGAGTTGACGGTGTTGAAATTTGTTCTCTAGCCTTAGCCTGGCTTCTAATACTGACACTATATCAGACATAATTTTCCTTTATGTCAGGCTCACATGGCTTCCCATGATTGATCTGATTCTCCACAATCATGTTTGATTCTTCCTCCATGTTTGCAAATTCACATTAATTTACTTTTTGACTATTTTCCCACTTTGAAATCCTTCCTGTGTCCACTTACACATAGTCATCTAAAGATATCTGCCTTAGTAGTTTTAATTTTAAAAGTTAAAATTAAGTATCTACTTTGTTTGCTTTTCCTTTATATTGCTCAGTCTACAAACACACAATATTGAAAATTTACAGAATATGCACTCCTACTCATGTATGGCTCCTCTGTATCAGGAAAATGATCACAGGCCACGATGTGGCTTCCATATGAATAACATTCTCACAATTATTACATGTAATTAGAAAGTACTTGGATGTTGGCACACCCAGCAGTGAATGCCATATACATTTGATATGTATGGGCTGGAAAAAAACTCTGATATATAAACAAGACTCTTACTTTGGATAATGAAATGGTGAGTAGTGTAAAAAACAAAATGAGTATGGCAGGAAGATAAATAATCTATCATGTGGTGCTTGGTTGAAAGAGGCCATAATTTTTATTCTTAATATTAGTTCCCACATTTATTTGATTCATATCATCTCCTGAAATATCACCAGAACGTATTTTTCTTTCATTGTCCTTTCAATTTTAGACATAAACTCTCAAACATTTAGTGAAAAAAGGACTTTGCTTAAGAAACTTGTCTTGGAGAATAGTCTCAAACATGGTAGTAGGTATTGCAATGTGAGATATTAAACTATTTAATGGGTAACAGATATTTTTAAACTAGATTTTCCTTTCTATTTTTCCTTCCTTTATCACCCTTGTCTATTTCTAAACAGAATTTTAGGCCGGGTTTTGGAAGCCTAGAGCCTTATACAGAAAGCTGTAATCTGTACATATAAGGAAGAACTTTGAGGTCATGGATAAAATAGAATATGAGCTAGTTATTTAGAAAGCTTACAGCTTTGGTGTTTTTTTTCTCTTCATATGTTTGTTTGTCTGCTCTTTAATTTCTCCTAATATAGATCTAAATAAACTGGTCAGTTCATTCAGTTCTACTGACCAATTAATTCATAGCCAGTCAATGTAATCTGAATAGTGGATTTGTGTGAAAGGACAGGACGTAGTCAAATGCAAATTTGGATGTCATCCAGCTAATTTGATCTGAGAACAGAGTAAGCAGTTACCATTAGCATGGAGTTTGGGATTTGATTCACATAGCCAGGCTTTCTACATTGGTCAGAGTAAGATAACTGCCGAGTCCTAAACGTTGGTCTGTTGTATAGACACAAGAGGTTTCACATGGCTTATGCATTCTTCCGCTCTCCACTTCTAGAACACTATACTCTAAATTGCATCCAACCTTTTGCACATTTGTTCTGAGTTCTTTACATTGTAACTACAATACAGCACATTTGATGTCAAATCTGTACATTCTAATTACACAGAACCAAAAGCAGACAGGCCCCTGTGTGCTTATGAACCAAATACAACCAAATGTTTCCATTTCTAAGCCCAAGATTACTGGGGAATTTCAAATATTTCTCTATTTCTGAATGATAAAAGGGGCATGCTTTCAGAGCTAAGGCAAAGTCTTTTTTAAATTTATAAAGCTTGTGATAAATAAAAAATATTTCTTTGTATGTGCTTGTTTAGAGTCTGGTTTTAGGAATTTTTTACAATGTTTTCACTAGAAGTGTTGTACCTTAGTTTCGTTCCCTGGAATCTAAGAGGTGAAACAGACTAGCAATAAAAATTAAACTGACTAGTCCAATTTCATTGTCCAAACTAAAAGAAATTTGGGGATGTAGTGAAAAGCAGAAAAGAATGCTAAAAAACTACATTTGTATTTTAAAAGTCCATTTTAATCTTCTAAATCCTTACTGAAAACAAGGCAATAAAATTTACAGGACATAAATATCTATGTAGTCAGATATTTGGGAATAAAAACAAGCCTGGCACTGATTTATGGAATTCTTTGTGCTTTGACGTGACTAAGGGTGAAAAGGTTTCTTTTGCTAAAAATAATGGCACCCATACCTAAGAAAGCATCTGGATGCCATTCTTGGAAGTATAAGACTTTTCTAAAAATCAGGCCTGTGACCCTGGTAACCAATAAGTCAGTCCATAATAATGTTCTTTTTTTTTTCCACAGATTTTTTTTTTTTTTTTAAGCACCCTTCTTAGTTGTAGTTTTGCTTTTGAATACTGAGTTTTGGTGTGTGAAGGGCCATTTCACATGTGATGTTTTCTGTTATAGAATTGCATAGACAGTTTTTACACAATTTTAGATGACTTTTAGATGAGAGCAAGAGTGGTTGATGGTGGTGTAGGAAAAAGAAACATAAGATAGACTTTTCACATATCTATTTTATGATATTTATGATGTATATAAAGTTTAAGGAAAGCAATATTTAATTTCATATTCAAAGCATAAAATAAATTAGAGAATAGATAAAGAATATCAGGCAATAGACTTTGAATGCTATAAAGCATTACCTACCTTATTTTTCTCTAGTAAGATTTTGTTCAGGAGAGTGTGGGATGTGAAATTTTGTTCCAGAGCTGTATGAGTGAATTGTTGTCCTAACCATATTTTTCAGACTCTATATTTATTGTCTAATTAAGTAAGTAAATGATAAATAAGTATGACATGACAAAAAAAATGTTCTCTCAATTTCATGCAATATGCACAGTGGAAGGCTTGGCTAATTTTCCTAATTTTTAGAGATCACAGAAGAAATAGGAAATTTGAGGACTGATGTTTTATGTGAATTTAAAATAGACAAATTAGGGTCTTTGGCATTTTTAGCAAATATTTATGGGGGAAAAAAGATAAATTATTGGTGATAGGCTCTGAAATCACTTCTTTTTTTCTGATTTTTGATTTTACAAACTCAAATCATTATGTTTTTAAGATATATATAATTAGAAAAATGAATATAATGTTGTTTAAGTAAGTATAATATTTTATGGTAATATTAATGACAAAGTTTGCCACTAAACTTTGATAATAGAATTTATATATATGCATATATGTATATATATATTATTTTGTTTACATATTTCTCTCATATATTCATATATTCTTGAATAGTTCTCTTGGACAGAAAGATGCCATCATTTTTTTGGGCAAGAATGCATCTTTTAAAAGCATATATTACCAAACAGAGAAGGAGGGACAGGATGCTTGCATGGCAAGATAAAATAAGAGTGATCTCAAGTGACTCTCTTACGCATTCATATATCTATTATTTGTATATCACTAACTACCTACACAGCATTTTTTTACAAATCCAGTATCTGGCATGTTGTAGGTCCTCAATGCATTCATTAAACAAATATTTATTGGGCACTTACTACATTCTAGGCAATGGTCCAGGTGCTGGTGAGACAGCAGTGAACACAACAGGAGAATTTCACTTGTAGTAGTGGGCTGAATTTTTCCCCCTCCCCCGCCCAAAAAAAGATTAAGTTCACTGTAAATCTCAGAACATAAACTTATTTGGAAAAAGGGTCTTTGCAGATGTAATTAAGGTAAGGATCTCAAGATGAGATTAGGGTGAGCTCTATATCACTAATTTATGAGACATACCAAGAGAAGACATAGAGAACCAGACTGAAGACGCCCATGTGAATACAAAGATCAAGACTGGAGTTTTGAAGGCCCAAGCTACAGCATGCCAAGGGTTGCCAGTAGATAGCAGAAGATATAAGAGAGGTGTGGAACTCATTATCTCTCAGGACCTGCAGTGGGAAATACCCTTGCTGATACCTTGACTTTGGACTTCTGGATCCAAAACTGTGAGTGTAAATTCTGTTGTTAAAGCCACCAGTTCGCAATGATTTAATACAGGGTAACCCCAGGAAACAAATCCACCTGCTTTTGTAGAATTTAAATTCTAATATGGGGAGACAGATCAAAAATAAATAATAAATAATAAAATATAAAGTATGTCCAATGGTGATAAGTGCTATGATGATCACAGAAAAGAGGGATAGGAAATGGAAGTTATGAGTGACACTTGTAATAAGAGTTACAGATGAAGAGAGTTCAGGATTGGTTTGAATAATAAAGGAATGCTTCATAGAGGAGAAGCACAAAGGGTTTGGATTTGAAAGATGGGCAAGATATAGGTGGGGGGGAAATATCATGTAAGAAATTTCTAAAGGGTAACATAGTGCTGATGACTTTGAGTACAGTGTATAAAGGCCACTGTGAGGAAGACATTTTTTCTGTCAGACTGAGTTAAAGAATGTCTTGGTTGAAAGAACTTCGTAGTTCATCTGATAAAACTTTGAAGTTCTTGAATTACCTTCAGTGACAAGGACACCTCAGCTCACCATTCAACTGTACTCAGAGTTAAAAGGATAAATAAGAAAGAACCAGGATTTATTCTCATTGAGCAACTCAATTTGTAGATTTGTTTCCAAGAATTCCCAAGAGTTGTATATCTAACTTCTCACTGACATTATGAGTTCTATTCTCTTTACCTACACAAAGTACCACCTTTCACATAATAGTCCTTTGAGCATTTGAAGATATATGGGTCTTTTCTTCACCAAGTGTACAATGATCAGGTTCTTTTATTTTTCTATCTGTTGATTATATGGTTTCCATGCCAACCACCTTTTTGCCCACTTTATCCCATTGATAATATAGTTTTCAAATCCTTCAAATGTCTACCGTATTGCAAGACTTCATGCCATCATAAAATAGAGCAGGACTAACATCTCACATGCTCTTAGAGACTGTGCATTGGTAATGCCATACATCTATCAGAGTAAACAATAAACATAATAAGTTTTTTTGGACCGTCAATACACTATTGCCTAATATTGAATTAATAGTCACCTAAAACTCCAAAGTTAAAAGAATTTTGAGTACGTGTGTTGTTATGTAGCTACTATATCTGCCACTTTTAGTGCTTAGTGTTGTATTTTGCAGTGAATTGTTCCAGCTTGCCAAGGTCTTCATAGACCATAATTCTGACATGAAAAATATTAACTATTATCTTCAAATTTTCATCCAGAAATTTAGCAAACATGCAACTGTTGTATTTATTTAATCCACTGATAAGTCAAAGCCCAGTGCAGAAAGCTATAGTATGCCATTTCTACCGTCCTCTAAGTTGGCATTCACTAATTTATCATTAAATTGTGGGTGTAGTCATTGAAACCAGTATGAGTCTTTTCATGTTATTTTAAAATCCATATTTTTCTTATTTTCCACAAGAATATCATGACGTTGTCACTTCCTAATTTAAGTATAGATATGATACATTTATAATGTTTCCTTTGCTTACCAGTTTAATACACTTTTGTTTTTTAAAGAAAATTGATTTGAGATAGCTTGAATTACATTCTTAAAGCCACTCCCACTTCTAATGATTACTACTCTGTCTGAAAATGTGTAAAACATATATTTGATCAACTGTAGTAGAATTAGTCTCAGGAATGTCAGTGTGCTTTTACTCTTTATCTAACATTTTGTCAGGCTTTTTTAATAATAGCATTTGCCCTTACTTAGTTTTCTGGCATCTTTCAGTTTCTACCAATACTAAGCAGTACGTGTTTAGCAAGCTCATCTGCAAGTCATTTCAATATCTTGGAGAATAACTTTAGAAAGTGAACAAGTTTGTCAGAAATAAAAGCAAAAATTTGAGTTAATTTTTAGTCCAGAAATAGGTGAATAGGACCAACACATTTGAATGAATACATAAAATCTTGGCAGAAAAATTACTGTTGTACCAAACTGCAGGAATATACTAGATACAGACACAACCTCCATTCTACAAGAGAGTTATGCACTTTAAATGCAAGTTACTAAAGAAGACTCTGACAAATTCTGCATATTATTTAAACTGTGGGAGAAATGAGGACTGTGACACTTGGAAACTACAGCATTTCCAGGGTTTAACAGTAGGCTGGAAGAGATCTTTTTCTCTAACCAGATGAGAGTTAAGGGGGATAGATTTTAGACGTAAGGGTACATATGAGAAAGAAGGAGATAAAATTTTTGAAAGCTACTGTTGTACCTGTGGATTTATAGGTGTATGGCACATGTTTGTAGCAAGTGTGCATTTGGTGTGTAAGGTAACTCTGTATATGTACATTATAGGAAGTAGTGTGAAACAAAAATGTATGTCTCATCATCATATGTCATCAAACAGATGTTCATGAACTTCAATTTTCTCGACTTCCCCACATTGTGGGAGCCCCACAATGGTTCTTCTTACCAGTTTATGCCAAACTAAAGGCGTCATCTAAAAATGAAGGGACTTCTTTGCAGTAGTCAGAGAATGCCATGAACAAATGAAGGTCAACATTTCACAAAAGAGATTGGGTAGAGTTACGTGACTCCTCAGTAACATGATTAGAATATACAGGAAAACTGTCACAAGTTGCTGGTACTGGAAGTTCTAGTAGAGATTAAAAACATTTCCGTTCTCTCCATCTCACTATAAATGACTAGAAAAATAAAATTTAGAAGAAAATGTATATTAACAACTTTCAGACAGAAGACAATAAGCAGCACAGATTGGAATTCCTGAAAGAAGAAAAAATAAGGTAAGCTTTAAGATTGCCCCAGCTTACTACCTGGAGCCAGGTTTCAGGCCACAGCACAGGAAACTCAAACAAAGCCTGGAGTAGGGGCAGTGAGTTAAGAAGACAATTATCAGAGCTCAAGGAAGTCAAGAATGAGATTTTACAGAGCAGAGGAGTAGAGTAGTGGAAATAAACAGGATAAAGCTTGGGACTCTGCAGGAGGACCTCTTTAAGGCTTTGGCTGATCTGCCCATTTGTGAGGGGAAAAAAACAAAAAATGTCCCAGAGTCTGGGAAAAGAACCATTAAAAAAAGTATGAAAGCAGTTGGTTGAACAATTCTCAGATTTCAAACATAAGTAGAGATAGTTTTATTCCAACAAACCAGTGTTTTTGGAGAGACTTTAAAATACACAAGACATAGAGTAGAGTTCCTAGAAAGGTCACGTTAAGTACTAGAACTAAGTTAGCTCCATAAAAAAAGCTGTTCTGGATCTGCTATAACAAAACTGAAAAGTAAGCCTCAAAGGTGTCATACTTACCTAAAAGTACTTTCCTATGTGCCAGAACAAAATCCAACACTCTTTAAAATGCTGCAAGCAGCAGTGAAGCAGGATGGTCTACCTTCTGCTTCCCTGGAAAGGATGAATTTTCATCATTTGACAAGACTATTTCAAGTTTTTTGTTTGTTTGCTTGTTTTGGTTTTTGCAGCCTAAAATAAAAAAAATAATAATATAAAAAAGAAGACTACAATAAAATCCAGCACTCAACAATGTAAAATCCAGCATATAAATCAAAATTACAAGGTATGCAAAGAAGCAGGAAAATATGACTAGAAAGGAAAAACATAAACAGACCCAAAAATAACAGACATGGTAGAATTACTAGGCCACAACCCAAAAAAAAGCTCTTATAAATCTTATAAATATGCTCAAGGATTTGAAGAACAACATAAGCATGCTGAGAAGAGGAATTAAAGATATATGAAATGTCTAGGTGTAAAAAATTCAATATCTGAAGTTGAATAAGTCAATATCTTAAAAGTAGATTAGACACTGGAGAAGAAAAGCTCAGTGAACGCAAAGAAATATAAACAGAACTATCAAAAAAGAAGCACAAAGAAAAAGTAGAATAAAGATAAATAGAGATTATCTAAGCTTTATGACAATATCAATTAGTATAACATATGTGTAATTAGAGTACAAAAAAAAAAGAGAGAGAACAGGAATGGAGCTCAAAAATATCTGAAGCTATCAGATGTAAACTTTTCTCCAAATTTCTTGGCTACTATAAGCCTACAGATCCTAGATTCTCAATCAACTCTAAGCAAGTAAGTAAACAGATAGAAATATAGATAGATAGATAGATAGATAGATAGATAGATAGATAGATAGATAGATAGATAGATGATAGATAGATAGATGGAACCACACCAAGGCTCATTATAATCAAATTTATGAAAACCAATCACAAAGAGAAAGTCTTAAAAGCAGCCAGACGAAAATACACATTACATAAGAAACAAAAAATAAGAATTACAGCATAGGGGCTGCCAGTTGACTCAGTTGGTTACAGTTCAGTGCTCATAACACCAACATTGCTGATTTGATTCCCACACGGGCTGGTGAGTTACGCCCTCCACAACTAGATTGAAACAATGACTTGACTTGGAGGTGATGGGTCCTGGAAAAACACACTATTCCCCAATATTCCCCCCCAAAAAAAAATTGAAAAATGAAATACAGCATATTTCTTAATAGAAAACTTAAAGGCAAGAAGACAATAAAATTCTAGGTAGAATAGAATGCTAGAATGAATGAAAGTGTTGAAAGAAAAAAAAAACTGCCAACCTAGAATTCTATGCCCAATAAAAATATCTCTATAGAATAAAGGAAGAAAAAATTAAGATATTTTTTTCTCTAGGCAAACAAAAACTGAGCGATCCATTGGCAGAAAAAAATGGTACAACAAAAAATGTTAAAAGAAATTCTTCGTGCAGAAAAATGATACCAGGCAAAACATGGGAATAATAAATATGTGAGTAAATATAGAAAATTTTTCTCAATTTTTAAACTTGTTCAAAAGATGCCTAATGAATAAAGCAATGATTATAATGATTATAATGATGCATCTTGGAGTTTATAGCATTTGAAGAAATGAAGTGTAGGACAATAACACAAAAGATGGTAGGCAGAAATTGAACAATAATATGTTTCTTGTACAATCTATGAATTAGTATAATGTTATCTGAATGTAGATAGTGATAATTTAAACTCTAGAGAAACTACTAAAAATAATCCAACTGGAATAACTAACAAGCCGATACGAGAGATAAGAGCGATAGTCATAAAAAGTACTCAATCTAAAAGAAGTCAGGAAAGGAGGAACAAAGGAATAAAGAACAGATGGAAAAAGTGGAAAACACAGGATTAGAGAATAAATTTAAACCAAACCATATCAATAATTATATTAATTATAAGTGGCAGAAATCCTCAGATTGTGTTTTTTTAAAAAATCAAGATCCTACTATATATTGTCTAAATGAATAAACAAACTGAACAAAGTTTACAAACTTTGTTACCCCAGCCTTCTTGAAATTTTCTCAGGTTATTAAATGAATAAATAAACCCTCAAGTTAAAATACAAGAATAGTGAAGGAGGAGGAGGTTCCAACTGTTGCTAATTAAAGACACAGGATTTACTCTCTAAATTTTTACTAAATAATTATTCTACATGGATATATATGCATTCAATGAGCAAAACAGAGAAAAATTAGGAAAATAAAACAATTTGAGGCTTATAAAAATCTGCAAGTAAATAGAATAATATAATATGTTAAAGATAGGTATAGAGGTTATTTTTTAATTTTTTATTGAAACATAATATACATATAGAAAAGCACACAGTTGAGGTCATTTTTAATCATTTATCGTGTGAAACTGACAATTTTTACAGGCAGATACTATTTTCATTCTAAAGGAATTAATATATGGACTCTATGAAATGATAGATAGAATTAGATACATTAAAAAGAAAAGAAAGTTAAGGAACTAATGTCAAAATTTAAGGACACTATTCCTGGTTTCTGGCTCTGCATGACAGGAGCTTGGAAGTTGCAACCATGTCCTAATAAAAGGCAAAAAGCTGAGCAGACTAAAAAATGCACAATTCTTCTTAAGTCCAGAAGAGAGCAGAGGACACAGAGCAAATCACTGCCTCCAAGATAGGAGAGACAGGTAAATATAGGGAGTCATGGCTTACCTGAGCTGAGACTCACAGAAATTGTCATGGGAACAAGTGAGTTAGGGACAGGAAAACCCGAACTGCAATTAATGAACTCCCGGAGGCTCATCATGGGCAAGTCTGAGAGTAAAAACTCCAAGGGAACCCAGGGGAACCCACACTTTTGTGACTTTTATCTCCAAGAGCTCAACCAAGTATTCACAGCATATATTGGAGAATGAAAACCTCATGCTTCCAGCAGGGGAAGAGGAAAAGGAAGTAATTTGAAGTAAGTCACTACATTGTGCTTCTTAACAAGGTCTGCCCTGAAGAAAGTAGTTTCCCAGAGCCTAACTTACTGGGGGTATTAACAGAGCCTAACTGACTTCACAATGTTTACGTCCTATCCATAATTTTTTTTTTTTAGAAAATCAGGGACTTTCAGATGACATGATCACTTTTGCCCTTCAATTTTCTTAATTTTCACTTATCTAATCAATCCTTCATTATTGGTCAAAAGTACTGCTATGGCCTGAATGTTTGTGTCCACCCAAAATTCACATGTTGTAATCCTAATGTACAAAGGACGTTGTTAAGGGGGTGGAGCATTTGGGAGGCAATTAGGTCATGAAGGTGGCAGTCTCATAAATGGAATGAATGCTCCTATAAAAGAGATCTCACAATGCTTCTTAGTCCCTTCCACGTGTGGCAACAGAGCGAGAAGTCTGTGATCTGGAAGAGGGCCCTCCCCCACTCATACTGGCACTCTGATCTCAGATTTCTGGCCTCCACAACTATAAGAAATAAATTCCCATTGTTTATTTGAAATCAAATCTATGGTATTTTCTTATAATAGCCCTAACAGACTACATTCAATAAAATAGTTTCCTCATCACTTCCTATGTTTTTGACAGATATAACCAATGCTTAGCATTTAGAGAGATGAGTATTATATAACTAAAAGTCATCTCCATCAGTCTATTAAAATAGTTGTTTAATCTTATGATGTGTGCTTCTTAGTCGAAGCAGTCAGAAAAAAGAACTATGGTGAATAGTTGTGTTGGTCATAAGATGGTATTTTCATTAGTTTTATAGTAACAGTATATTAAATAAATGATAGGTTACCATCTCTGAAACTCCTGAGTGTTTAAAAACATTATTGGACTTCTAAAAGCTGAAAGATACTTCCATTTAAAAATAGTACTTATCACAATTACAGCAGTCCTCCTTATCAGCAGTTTTGCTTTCCCCAGTGTTAGTCCTGTGATCAACACCAGTCGGAAAATATTAAATGGAAAATTCCAGAAACACACAATGTATGTTTTAAATTGTGGGCTGTTCATAGTAGCATGATGCAATTTTCAACTGTCCCAGTCAGTTTAGAATGGGATGTGAATCATTCCTTCGTCCAGCTTATCCACACTGTATATACCGCACACTTCTCAGTAATTTAGTAGCTATCAGTTACCAGATCCACTGTCGTGGTATCACAGTGCTTGTGTTCAAGTCACCCTTATTTTACTTACTAACGGCTCCAAAATGCAAGAGGGGTGATACTGGCAATTCAGATATGCTGAAGAGAAGACATAAAGTATATATATATCTTGTTTGGGTTTATATATATATACAGGAACATGCTATATCTATCTATCTATCTATATAGATAGATAGATATGGTTCAGTATTATTTGTAGGTAATACAGGCATCCACTGGGTGTCTGGGAACATATCCCCCATAGATAAGGGGGCAATGACTGCACATATTTTATTTTATTTCTCTCCTAGACAGTAAGACTCGAGAAGTGGTACCACATAAATTTGGGGATGGGGATTATTCCAATAATGCTAAAAATATACCTGGACTATAGTATATATTCAAAATACGTATTCACCAGATTACAAATTAATAATGTCTATAATTACTGGCTCTGATGCTATCATGTTCTTGTCTCTAAACTAGTCTTGGGCAGGATCAAGGTGAGATGGAGGATGGAATGCACTGACAGATTTAGGCAACTGTGTCATATGTTTCATCCTTGGAATCATAGGTCAATCATCTTCAGCCAAAACACATCTACTGGGAGCAGAGAAAGGTTAGTATCTTGTTTGGGTTTCCTCTAGAAGCCAACTCTAAGACAATGATTCAAGTCCAAATAGTTTATTCAGAAGGCAATCTAAGGAAACACTGATGGAGAAGTGATAAGGTTAGTCCGAAAGGAAGGCAGCCAATAAGTGGTAACTAATTAAGCAAGTCACCGCTTGTGGTAACTGGACCTTATTCTACTGAGAAACTCCAGTTACCCCATCTGAGAGAAATGGGAAATGTATACCCCAACTTCAATCAGCCATTCATTGAGACACACTCCTAAAGGAGTTAATTCCTCAGGACTCTGTCCTGCCAGACACACAGACAGAAGTAACTCTGGAGACCAGTGGAAGCCCCTCAGGCAGAGATGTATGTGCTGGCTGAGATGGTAAAATGCAACGAGGCTTGTATTGGGAACCAACAGCATCTACTACAGGTGGCCCCCACAAAGAATAAATGGGGTGTAATTGCTTCAGTAAGGAGAATGGAGCCTGGGCAGCAAAACAACAAATGAAAAATCACACTGCCTCTCTCTGCTGAACACCTGAATTTGACCTTTGGTGTCAGAGTATAAAGAAAACATTAACCCTATCGTCTCTTGGGAGAAACCATGACATAAGCATTGACCTGAATGCAGATGTTCTTTGACTAAAGAGTGGAGTGTTCTCTTTAATAATATAAGTTGTACATTAGCTGTCTCTGAGAGCTATTGCACTGTGTTAGGGAAAGGTATGATAAGGACCAGAACTTGCATCTTTTCTCCAAAGAATTAGACATCACCAAATTCCCATAACAGTCCTGGGGAAGGTGGGTCTCAAAAAGAATATGAGTCCGCCTTTAATTTAGGTTAGGATTCAGAGTCGTCTTTCTGAAACTGATGGCAGTAGGCCATGGACTCAGAGGATGGCTGGCATGTCACATGGCACTCCAAGTAAAATGGAAAACCCCTCTGTGGGCCAAGGGCTAAAGTTAGAACCAATCCTATACTGACAAAAGTAATAGCTAATTTCTTTTAGTGTTTTCTACACATGAGATGCAGTAATGCATTCTTATATTTAATATTTTCTATATATTTTTAAGGTAAGCATTCTTTTTATTCCAATTTATATTAGTTTTCTATAACTGTTGTAATGAAATACCAAAAACTTAGCCACACCCCAAAAACACAAAGTGTATCTTCTTTCTATAGGTCAGGGTGTCTAAGGGAGAATCTATTTCCTTGCTCATTCAGGTTGTTGGCAGAAATCAATTCCTTGTAGGTGTAGGACCTGATATACCAATTTCCTCAGCTCTCCACTAAGGGAAGTTGCCAGCTTCTAGAGGTCACACATTTCTTGGCTTGTGGCCATCTTCTTCCATATGCAAACCCAACAAGTTGAGTTCTGCTCATGCTTTGAATCTCTCCTGTCTTTTCTTCTGTTGCACCTTTCTCACTGACTTCTGCCTCCTTCTTCCACTTTTAAGGGCCCATGTTGTTACACTGGGCCCATCCAGATAACCCAGGATAATTTTCCTATTTTAAGACCCTTAGCCTCAATTTCATCTGCAAAGCTCCTTTTGCTATGTCAGAGAATATATTCAGTTTACAGAGATTAGGTCATGAACATTTGGTGGCAGGGAGGGGCACTATTGTCCTGCCTACCACAGTCCACACTCTGGCTCCCAAAGATTCATGTGTGCCCCACATGCAAAATACCTGGTGTGGACTGTGTCATTATTATCTTCCTATCCCAAGAGCCTGGGACATTTTTGACACTCAAGAAATTCGTAAGTGAATCATATATTTTTTAAGTTCTTGCTTTGCGTATTGCACTCCATAAAATAATCTTCTTTTACCTTCTTAATAGTGTTGGAAAGATTAACACATTGAGGGACTGTTATTTTACCTGTGAATTAATCGGATTGCTTCTTTTCACATTAGGTGCCCACGCACTGAGGAGCAATAGAAGATGAGAAAGAATGGTCACTAAAATGGAAGTTAACATACGGAAATCTATAACCTTGCAGAATTTTCATAGTGCTTCCTAGAAATAAAACTAAAATGTATTTAAATCTACATTGTTTCCATCGGTGGAAACTCTACTACTTTAGTATAAACTTTACTCCACTCCAGAGATATAGAAGGGGGGCATAAAATTCTTCTTTTCTTCCCTTATGACTTTTTAACCTTTTCAGTTACCCAATCCAAAAGCAAGTCCTATTGATTTTGCTGCTAAAAGTTGGCTGAACCCGTCCCCTTTCTATTCCAACTGTCATTCTGCTAATTGAAGTACTCTCACCTGGACTAGTAAAACTCCATAATTTGCAGGTTTGCCTCACATCTCCTTGCTCTTCTAATTTGATCCCCACACAATGACCCAAACTCTGTTTCTAAATTATTGATCTGGTCATATGACTCTCCTGCTGAAAATTATTTAGTACTTCTCCAATTCCATAAGCATGCAATTCATGGCTTTTCCAACCTTGTTTTAACTCCACTTGGAGTTCAGGCTTTAGACACCAGTAGAACTGGTTCAAAATTTTAGCACCACTACTTATTGTCTAGGTGGTATCAGGCAATTCATTTAACATCTCTAAATGTAACTTTCTTATTTATATGAATGATACAATACAGAGTTTGGCCAAGAGTTTGAGATATAGGTCAAACTCCTGGCACCTAGAAAATGTTTAATAAGTTGTAGTTATCACAGGAACCTTCATAATCTCCCTCCCCTATGCTGCTTACTATGCACCCCAGCCTCTAGCTGAATTGGACTTGGCCCTACTCAGAAAGATACACACACCTCCTTATGTTTCCAAGCTGTGTTAATACAACTTGTTTTAGTCTAAAACCTTTCTACCCATATTTTAATCTTGGCAAAATTCTGTTCATCTTGTGAAACACTGAAGTTTGCCATCTCTCTAAAGTTTGCCATCTCTCTGAAGATATCCTGATTTCTCATGATTCATTGGACCAATTTATTTCACTTCCATGCTTCTATTATACTTCTTTCAAACCGTTGGCATTTGTCGACTGTGTCAAAACTTATTGTGTGAATGAGTTCCTTTTCACCAGATGGTGAGTTTCTTTAGGCCAAGCTTGGGGTCTTATTCATAATGGTTTCATCACTCCCAAGTACAAGGCTGGACTTGGGTTTGGTGTTGAGAAAATACTTGTGAAATTGATTGACATAACAGTACCTAGACAGAGCACTGATGCTGGTCCATAACACTTCTCCCAGGGCCAAAAAAATTAATCTAGTTATTATTCAAAGTATTTATTCTTACTATTATTACAAGTAATTATTTAGGAGTCTATATATTATCTTGGGTTCTCTTTTTAAAAGTACAATAGGCTAAGTACTCACCAATTATGACTTTCCTAGAGATTTCTTCACACTGAATTCAATATTTTATGCATATTTTCTTCCCCAAACCAAATGCCCACATTAAAAATGTATATATGTAAGTAAATATGAATAGTGGTATTCTTATGAACAATTCTATTATAAAAGGAAGTTAGATGGCAGAAGGATTTTGGTTAGAAAACACATTTTACAAGTAATCTTCTAAGGGGTTATTTTAAACAACACTGAGGGGAAAAAATTATTTCAAACAGATGAAAAATACCTGTCTGCTGTCCCTCTAATGAATGTACTTTAAAGAAAGCCAAGGGGAATTTTAAACTCCACATACATTTTATGAACATTCAAATGAATATCTATGACTAATCTCAAGTGCATTTGAATAAAAAATAGAACAATTTTGATATTGCAAGTTGAATTATTAAGTAGAAATATTCAGTTATCAGATAGTTAATTAAGTGGAACTAACTGTATTCATTAAAATATTTGTTCCAAACAAATGTATTTAACATTCAGATATTATGCAGAATAGGTGACAATTGCATATCTCCATGGAGATCAATAATGGGATTCAGATCATTGTGTAAAGAGTCTGCAAGTTTAATGCAGAGAGAATGTCATTATTATTTCTCTCTTAATGATGGTCATTATGCGCAAACACTGATTGAATTCCATTTGTTACCTGCATTTGAGCTGAGAGGAATAATTACAATTTAAGTGTCTCCATTAAAATTCATAAAAGAATATGAATGCAAAAATTATACTTGAAACTGACAAAATATACTTTGAGGATATAAATTGTGTTTTCTGATAGGCCTCTTAAAAGTATTAAAAATAGCTTCATTTTAATAAGATGGCACATAAAGATCATGTGTTGTCCTCACCTTTATGTTAATTTCAATGCTGCAACCCATGACTAATAATAAAAAGTAAAGAAATTAACTTTTAAAAAGTAAAATCAATTAAACAACATGCCAGTTATTACACATACTTTTGAGGATTGGGTCATTGTCATCCCTTTTTGAAAAGTGTTTTTAATTGCTGTATGATATTAAAATTATATTCTCTCATTCCATATATTGGTGATATCTTTCTAATACTTCCCACTGTTGGTAGCTAATAGATCCAAGGTTTGGACTGACGTAAGTCAAGTGTGCTGTGTTCTCTTGCATTTGTTTGGCATATATTTATTTTGACCTGCTGTGCACTGTTCAACATCTATAATTTCAGATGCTAATAGTTATTACTTTATGGGCTACACCAACCCAGAATTTTCAGTTGATTAACCTGCACTTTTCCCAGAGTGAAATGAAACATATTAAGATGCCATACAGGCATTTAAGACCACTGAGTCTTAAAAGTCCTGCATTTTAGTAGCCTGAGTTCTCTAAGTCTGATGAGAGAAGGTTTAGTATTTAATGCTACAGAAACCACAAGAGATATGATGGTGTGGATGTGTGAGGCATTTAGGCTCTCATCATGTTTGGAAAAGTATCTGAAGGGAGAAATGATGCTTTCTTCTGTACCAGACACTTTTTCTAACCTCTCGGTCACAACTTCAAATTGCAGTGTCTTGAATTTAAAGTGTTTCTATTACACAATTATATGTTTTTATACCATTAAGCAAGAACAAGGAACAAGGAAGTCATATAATTTTTGCCTGTGGAGATCTTTATATCTCATCTCATCCACTTTCATCATTTTACAGATGAGAAAACCAAGGTTTAGAGATGCGTATCATTAAATATTTTTAAATGTTAACGACAAACTTAGGACCAGAACTCCAGTACCTTGCCATTGACTACAACATTCTTTACTAATAATATATCCATATATATTTATTTTATCATCATATATGGAATTAAAAAAAACCTGTTCATTTAGAGTATCAGTTTTTGAATAAATATCATATTTGTGACTAAGTTTATTATGGTTTAAATGGCTGTAAATGTAACAAAAAATATCTGTGTTACAATAAAAATTGTACATTATATTTCTCTAAATGTATAAATATTGTTAGACTACCCAGTTTGGTATACCAATAATTTCCTTAAGTATCTATGTTTCCTATCTTGCCAATTCATTACTTTTAGGTAAAATACAGATATTAGAATTATAGTGGACAGTATCTAGTCACTAGCTATAGCACCTGGCAGTTTTTCATGAGATTTTGATTCTCTTGAATCAGAAGGAAAGACAGGCTTATGGAAGGGGATTGACAAGATTCCCGTCAAGCATTTGTCCTTGCTGAGGTGCTTACAACCATTTAAAAAAAAAAAAAAAAAAAAATGGAGCGAGGAGGGAAAGAGACAAAAGGAAGAAAAAAAAAGAGAAACAAATAAAAGTGAAAATAATGGACTGGAGATCAGTGACTTCATGCTGAAATAGCAGATAGGACACACTCGCGTTGCATTTGTGTTTATTTATGCACTCTATTCTAGAGACTAGAACCTTGAGTCAAAAACAACCCTCTCTTTATAGACTAAACAAAACATCAAGATAGTATATCACCCAGCTACTAAACACTGGGTGGAAAGCATTAGAATTCAGTCTGACATGAATTAGCAATGATTATAGTACTATCATTTTAAATGGGGGAAAGAAAGACCTGTGTTCCTTTTAATGAAATGAGTGTACTTACCTCAAAGAAGCAGACCAATGTTGAATAGGCTAATATGTGAATATAACCTAAGCTTTGATTCTATCAGTATCTACTAATAGCAGTTCGGATCAACTAGGATTAAATCATAAGTATAAAAAAATGCATAAGGAAAATAGCTACCAATTGAATATCTTAACTAGTTATTTTTGATTGACCTCACACTCTGCTGTTTGAACTGCCCTTCCTCAGGTATGCAAATCTCACTGGATACTTAAGTATCCTGCTTTTTAAATCTGCGGTAAAACTTACACCAATCATTTTCCAGCATGTTCAAGCTAATCAAATGCTATCCTCTGTCACACCTTATTTCTCAGTTCTCTGACATGGCAAGAGAAGTTCATGGCAACCATAATTTGTCCTTATAATTCTTTTGGAACTATTCAATGCATGCAACAGGAAGTAGACAGTTTCTGGAATGAAGAATCAGGCTTAATTGGTTAAAAAGATTGAAATGGCTAAATTAAAATCAAGTCATATACTGCAGCCAGGAAAGGGAAAAGGGGAAAGTGTTCTTGTCTGATGTTATCTTCCTAGGTTTTGCATTGAGGAGGGGGAGCTCCAAACATGAGAAATATGCCTTATGTTGATTATCACCCGGTGAAGTAAGAAACCATAAATAATCTAAAGTAAAGGGCATGAACTTCCCCACAAAGTCAAAGCTCCTCTTCACGCAAGGTGAACTGTTAAACGGAAAAATTCGTTTTCAGTCGCTATTCACTTTATGTAAGCACTGACGTGCCTGTGTCAAAATGCAAGTTTCCTGCACTCAGCAGGTCTTGAGGGATAGATAAAATGACATATATAGATAGGCAACCTGATTTCCAAACCGTTTTTCCCCTGCTGGATCTTGTGAAAGTAGATGCTATATTATTACAATGGAGCTAGCTTACTATAGTTATTATTAGACATAATTCACTATTGTTCAAATAACGTTTTACTAGATATATTAATTTGCATCTACAAATGCAGTTCATTCTGGTTTAAGGCAGTATGACTCTATAGAATAGCTGAGTTTTCCCAAGTACTACTGTGCGTGGAAAGTCTTTGAGCTTACATGAGCAATGCACCAATATAATGCCACTCTTTGTCAGTTGCTTATAAATCTATGAAACAAATGATACAAACAAAATCTCTCTCTCTTTTCCTCTTTCTCCTCTTGCCATCCCCCTCCATAAAATGCCCATCTTTGCAAGAATTCACTAACTCATGGAATTAAAATAAACAATTTTCATTTGTACTACTTTTCCATGTTTTCAGAAAAGTACTGTACAGCCTCTTTATAATTGGTATTTTCTGTTCCATTTACCTTGTACTTTTCATGGTGGGCAGCATTGTTTCAATTTAAAGTTTGGCCATGGCATCTGAGATTTGCTCTGATACAAATTAAGGTTTGTTTCCCCTACTGACATTAAATGGCATGAATTCTCTCCAAATACAATAATAATTACTTTTATTCACCTTTGCCCACTTACAAAATTAATCAATTGACTGAAAGTGTTATTTGAAACAACAAAAAACACCCTTTGCTTCTTGTAGGCTCACATAGATTTCAGCCAGGTATGATGGGAAATTAACCTCCTAAAATAAATATGTAAATACCTCTGCCCTAATTATAGCTATGAGCACTGCTTCAATATTCTCTCTTCTATGTTGTGGAATTCATGTACTTGTTTAATAGCATGCTTAATTTAGACAGGCAGAGTGATTATGAGTGGGTCCAGCATTAAGCCTGATATCTCAATACTTCTATGATTAGAACAGTGGCTTACTTCCTCCTTGGCTTTTATGTGTGCGCATAAAATAAATTGTGGTGATTGGGACTTTTAACTACAACCCACTCTGCCAGCAGCAAATGAAAACTACATATGATCCCAAATGTCTTTGCATGTAGAGTACCGTTTCTTGGCTGTTAAGATTTGTTGTTCTGTCATCAATTTATCAGTTGGGGCCATTTAACTCATACTCACTTGAGCAGAATTAAAAGTGTTTACTTTCCTCATAAGAGGGCAGTCACATATGTACCAATTTTATTTTAACTGTGGAAAGCAGGGAGCTGAAAACAGAGTGGAGACGGGATTCAGCAAGGCCTAATCAATCACTGACAGATTACAGCTAAAGCCACTTCCATACCCATTAAAGCAGGACAAATGCAGAATTGCAACTGAACAACTTCTAGTTTTAAGCCAACAGTGGGACTTCCTAGTTATTTATCAAAGTCATTGCTGGTAAGCAGCATGCCTCGCTGCTCGATTGTACTTCACAGCAGACAGAGCTGACTGAAGCTTCAGCCATGAAAGAAGTGTTTATGCCCTCAGCTGTGGTGCTGTCAGCCCTCTGGAATTTACTGTAAATCACACAGCTTTTATTGCAAGATTTAGTAGCTTATCCTCTGTGGGCTCTATTCACTGCAAGCTTGTTACTATTTGGATGTTAGCCTCAGTCCATAAAGGGACTTGCTACACATCATCAAACAGCAGCGAAAAACCAAAGGTTTCATTTTTCAATTTTCTAAACCCTAAACTCCTCAACAGTCATTGAATTTCATTGCAGAAAGTGGAAGTCTACTTTATTATGGTACTCAATTTCCCCAATGGAGTTATACACTTATAACATTACTTTTATTTCCAATGACAGGATCTGGCCATCTGTCCTGGCTATAATTTCATAACACACTCACTAGTTTTTATTTTAAGGGAATTTCTAGATATTACATTGAGCTTGTGACAAAATTGTAACGTATATATAAAGACCACAATAATGATAACTATATTTAGTACTACCTAACATCTTAACAAAATAGTTTTTTCTTACTCCAACTATGGAAGAGAATTCATGAGCTCCTAACACAATTTAATTGACAAATGATGGTGGGGGGGAGGCAGTGGCTAGAAGAGCAAGTTTTAAAGAGACAGAAATATAGACAAGAATGGGATTACTCAAGTCAGATCCACACAGGACAATATTATTCCATGGGCAGTATGTATTTTATCAAAAGTGGTGTTGCATGCTGCTTTTATTAGAACTATTTCTTCTAGTATCAAAGAGTGAAAATGCTAAGAAATCTTACAGTGTGTGATAGAGAAGACTGACTTTATAATGAAGAGGGTTTGCCCCATAAAAGCTTCTTAACCTGACAAGATATTTAAAGATATTTTGTCACTTGCTACAAAATATAATGGGGTCCACTTACAGCATACTCAGATCCAGCAAAACTCTGACTAGAAGTGAAATGGGAAAAGAAGTCCTGCATTGTTTCAATGCATTGTAATGTGCAAATTACAATTCCTAGAAGAGAGAACCTATACTACATAGAAATTATTTTGTGGGAAGAAAGAATGACCTGATGACAAGTGCCATTTGAAGGCATGAGGTATAAAGTATGAAAACACTTTGCCTGTGGGGCTTTGTTGAAGAATTCACAGGAAGCAATGGTGGTTAAAAAGCATTTGAGCCAAAACATATACATACACACACAAAGGAGCAAGATAGCTTTAAACTAGGAAGCCAACTGTGATTAGCTGGTAACAGATTAACAAGGAAGGAAGTGCATAGAGAGGAAAAGAATAGAGGTATAAAAACATAAATAATAAATGGAAAGTACTAACATTATGCCAAGTTTATACTGAAAATTTTTTCAGAAGCTCTTACCAGAATAAAAGGAGACTGGAATTTAGATTTTTCAATGGAAACATATAGCCAGACTTTATGGCCAGACTTTACATATCAAAAATTATTCAACAACTTCTGCCTCTGCTAGGATGAGTAAGTCACCGGATTTACTGAGCTCCCACCAGAAAAACAAATTTAAAGCCACACAAAAATATGGAACAACAGTGTTTAGACATTGCACATCAGGCAGCACATAAAAGTGACCACTGAGAGAGAGGAAACAAACAAAGTAAGCCCTATGATTGTCCCCATTTTACTCCCTCGGCAAAGTTTCCAGGCTGCTGCACAGGGAGAGGGAATCCAAGTGAAACCCAGCAATGTCCTAGAATTGAGGAGGTATCAGACTTAGAAAGCCAAAAGAGCTGGAGGTCACAGGGTAGGATACCAGAGAGGAGAAAGACACAAAGAGAAAACTCCAGAGATCTGCAGAGCACCCCCACACCCTTTAAAGCTTTGATTGAGCACTGAGCAGCACATGCATGTGAGGAAATTGTCCAAGGAAGGAGATAAAACTAGTCAAAAGGAACAGGAAAAAAAATCACTGGGACTCACACAGGGCTGGAATTAGTTCATATTCCCACAAAGAAAACTGTAAGAACCTCCTAATTCATAGGACATCAAGTAGTATACACAGAAATATATTGCTTCAGTAATAGGAAAAAGTTAACCCTTTACTAAAGGCTGTTCTGGACCCATCCACCAAATTCAAAAGCAAGCCTTGACAGACTTAAGCTTGTTTCCAAGTAACCTAATTGAAGTCCAGAACAAACCTCAAACCCCAAAAAAATTTATAGCAATAAATCTAGCACCTAACAAGTTAAAATTCACAGTATCTGTCATGAAATCAAAAAATTCCTGATACATATCAAGAAACAGGAAAATACGACACATGGTGAGGAGAAAAATCAATCAATAGAAAAAGATCCAGAAATGACAGATAATACAATTAGTATGCAAGAACATTGAAACAGCTATAACTAAATTCCATATATTTAACAATGTAGAAGAGTGAGAATCGTAGAGATATTGATGGTATAAAAGACCCAAATCACATTTCTAGAGATAAAAAAAAAACCAAACAAACAAAAAAACAATGTAATGCCTGACAAAACTTCACTGGGTAGAATTAACAACAGATTAGACAATGAAGAAAAAAGATTAGTAAACTTGAATACATTGCAAAAAAATATTTGATATGAAAAATAGAGATAATAAACTGGGGGAAAATAAACAGAATATCAGTATGCTGTGGGATAACTTTAAGCAGTGACTGTAACAATATTTGGAGTCACCACAAAGGAAGAACAGAAAAAAAAAATTAAAAATAATGGCCAAAAGTTTTCTAATTTTGTTGAAAATTATAGGCATACATGTTCCAAAAGCTCAGCAAAAGCCAAGTACAAGAAAGATAAATTAAAAGAATACTGATACATATCATAATTAAATGGCTTGAAACATGTAATAAAGAGAAAACTCTTAAAAGCCATCATAGAAAAAAAGACACATTATATAGAGGAAAAAAGACAAGACTAACAGCACACTTCTTGATTAAAACAATGCAATATAGAAAACAGTGGAGAATTATCTTTGAGGTGCTGAAAGAAAAAAAAAGACGTGTCAATGTACAATTCTATACTCAGTGAAAATATCTTTCAAAAATGGAGGAGAAATAAATAATTTTATTAGACATCCAAAAGCTGAAAAAATTCATTACCAGCACATCTGCATTACAAGGAATATTGAAAGAAGTCCCTTAGGCATAATAAACATGATACCATGTAGTAATCTGGATATACACAAAGGAATAAAAAGCACCAAAATGATTTGTCTGGGGGTGAATATGAAAGATGTTGTTTCTTAATTTTTATTTTTTTAAAAGATAATTCACTATTAAAAGCAAAAATGTTACAATGTAATTTTTGCTTTCATAACATACATATGGTACAAATAAAATATATGACAATAGCACAAAGGCTGGGAAGAGATAAAGTGAAATAGAATATTACTTGAAGTTTGAATTATGATAAATTGTAGATGTGTATTATATGCACCCACATATCCATGACTAATATGTGAGTAATCCATGATTAATAATCATTTTTATGAAAACAGATTAATATCCCTACTACTTCCTGAGTCATTTGTTTTACCTGATTTTCTAAGGCTTCTTGCAAATTCATGTAGTGATAATATGCACTCCAGGATGATACTCAAAATATTCAACAATTGAGATGACAAGAAATTCTTCCAATCAGAATGGACACTGACTTCTGCTAGTACAGGGTTCTAGAGACTCTTGTTTGTCAATTTTACTCATTCACTTGCTAGACTGTGGGGATGCCCTGCATTCCCAAGGAAGGGAGTGGTATTCAGAGAGCATCGCAGAAGGGGAAGTAATTCGGTATTTAAAAACCAGTTTGGCTGGACCACTGCACACTGGTTGGCTGTCAGTTCTGTGTTCAACACAATTTAGTACCTCATAACCTTGGGTGTGTTCATTTTAGTCCCTCTTCCATATAGACTAAATTCTTTGAGAACAAGAAAAATATCTGATATTTGTTAGATTTGTTTTGTTACTGATAATAGTACCTGGGGGTTCAATAATTGATGAATAATCTATTCCTAAATGCTAAAATATTCATGGGGGAAAAAACACATTCTCCAGTCTCATTCATTCATCCCACTAATTTTTATTAAGTGCTACCAAGTCCTAGTCACAGAACTGGGTGCTAGACTTCGAGAGAAAAGACAGATACAACTTCATGAAGACCATCAAGTTTATTTAAAAAGTACTCAGATCTTATCTGCCTAAAATCCTAAACAGACAAACACACACATACCACACACACTCAAAACAGCTGGTATGTTTGAGCATATAGGTCTAAGAATGTAGGAAAAAGCCTTTGAAAAGCACAAATTTTGAGGAAAGTATAAGGCTCAAAATAATTGTTTCCTCTCTTTTCAAAGTCACTCGACTTCCCAACAGAAAACTTTTCATATTCATTGCTTGTTCTTTGCCCTCCTTGTTGTCTCTGTAGTATTTGACACTGGTTACCATCTACTTGATATTATTTCTTCCTACTTATCTAACCACTTCACTGATCTTTTTAGTGGCTTTTCTTCTCTTCCTGAGCCTTAAAAAGATGTTTCCCAAGATTTTGATGTAAGCACCCTTATTTGTGCAATCTTTCCTTTGACGATCCACCCACCACTCTACCATCAATGATTAGATGTTGCATTGGCTCCCCAAGGGAGAGGCCTTTCCAGAGCCTTTCCAGTTTTGTCCCGCAGTTTCAAATTTTCACTGCTATCTTCCTCCCAAACTAGTTTCTACAACTATTTATCACCTGCAAGCTAAGCTTCTGCCTGACTAAACTACCTCTGATCATGGCACTGCCACCCTCGAGTGCTGTAGCCTTGAATCGCCAGCATAGTGAGGTAAAACACCTGAGATCAGGAGTCAAGTGATCTGGGTTCAAACCTAGGAAGCACCACTTACTAGCGAGGTGAACTTGGGTATGTTAATTAACCCTGGAGTCTAGTTCCACCCGTTATAAAGCAGAAGCAACATTTCCCAGCTATGGGAACTAAATGAGCAGATGTATATAAAATATTTGATGCACAGCAGTGTTCCTTTGCCCTTAAATTCATCTATGAAATCAATTTCACTATGTAAGTGCTGCTGCCTCACTCTTCAAATCTACTTTAAACCATTTAAAATTTTTCTCAATTGACATATTTCACTTCTCTGAGCCTTAAAGATTTTTGTTTGTATGTATCTAGTAGCATTAACCTTATTTTGAAATTGTTGGTACTTACTTCACAAACTGGATTTTTGGTTTTTTCAGATTTGCTCTGTCCGATATGATAGCTACTCAAATTTGAATTTGTGGTTATTCGAGTTTAAATGTAAATTAAATGTAACTGGAAATTAAATCATTTCGTTTCTCTAGCTACATGTGGTTAGTGGCTACTATATTGTATGTTATATGCTATTGTGGGTCATAGAATATTTCTATCATCAAAATTTTAAACTCCTTCTTTGATAGCAGGGAAAATATCTCTGCATTTCTTCATTGTTTTATTCTCTGTGGTCCCTTGTAGTTAGTAGGCACTTAAAAATACATATTGTAAAATATTTGTGAATTTATAAAATTTGTAAAAATCACTACATGCATGGATATCCAAGGGGTGCTTTTAAAAACCTCTAATATTATGTACCATTGATTATGAATCAATAATTACTCGTTTGCTTTGTGTTTGCCTTCTGCGGAAGAGGATCATAGAATGGCCTTCTCAGTTTCTTGCCCACCCCTCCCCCTCTAAGTCACATCCAGACTAGCTAGGCTGCTTCTGGGACTTTTAAAAAAGAATGGGAGGAAAGAAAGTAAATATAATATAGATATTTCAAAGCAAGTCGGGATTTTTGGAGGGCAGCAGTTTAGAGGTTGCTGAAGTGTGTGAGGATAGTAAATTTAAAAAGAAAAATGAGAATTTTAACAAGTATTGCAAGGACCAATGTGCCCGCTTCCCTGCTTGGAAGAAATAAGAAGCAAAGACATGAAATATTCGAGTTATCCATTATTGCATGAACTTTGATTTTTTTTTTCCAGATGAAATTAAATTAATTTAATTTTTTTGACATTCAACATTATTTTATATTAGTTTTAGATGTACAGTGTAGTAGTTAGACATCTATATAATTTACAAAATGATCCCCCTCGTAAGTCTAGTACTCACCTGGCACCACACATAATTAATACAGCATTATTGACAATATTCCCTATGCTTTACTTTACATCCCTGTGACTATTTTGTAGCTACCTATTTGTACTTCTTAATCCCTTCACGTTTCACCCACTTTCCCAACCCTCTTCCCATCTGGCAACCATCAGTTTGTTCTCTGTATCTATGAGTCTGTTTCTGTTTTGTTTGTTCACTGTGTTCTTTAGATTCCACTGGACTTTGTTTTTTTAATTACAATACTATTCTATGTTTGAAACCATATGAATCCTATTTTTATAAGCATTATAATTATATAACATCACATTACAACTTTTTCCTTTCATTTGCATAAATTTTCTACTATGTGACTTCTATTTCATATAATAAATATTTATGCTCATAGTTACATTTTCATACTCATAAAATAAGTCTAGAACCATATGGGGTAAATCGTATGACTTCCCCATTTTCATACCAGTATGGATCATAGGTAAATCAAAGAACTAACCTAAAGCTATATAAACATCTATAAGTGATACTGGTTAACACTGGCATTCAGAATTTCTGGAAAAGGAATGGACTTCTTTCACAGCAGGCAGACACAGGTGCATTCTCTAAGAGGGGCATGAGAAATAGAGCCCCTTGACTCCTTCTGACATTAATGGGCGTCCCACAGCCAGATCTCTGTGCCCTGCCTTGAGATTTACCCAACTGTAAAATTACATCCTACATAGTTTCATGTAGGAAGATGACGCATGCCACTCCTGGAAACTATCACACATTCTCTATAAATTATGTCGCTAAACAACTTTTACAAAGGGTAGTCAGTTTTGGCCTTAAGATTTTTTTATCTTCAATTCAACCTCCCAAGAATGGCAAGGAAACATATGTTCACTGCTGCAAAATCTGTAATATGAAGGGAAAGCAAACACTGCATTACTGTTGCTTTAAGATTTTTTTGGTAGCAAGACAATTGGCATATTACTTGACCTGATGCAAAATCAATCATGAGCAAGCACTTTGACAACTTCTAACTGAAAAGATTACTGGGCTGGATACGTTAAATGCTCTACATGGCAACACAAATGTTTTACATGGTCAATTCTTCTTCATCTGGTTTTTTCATTTGGTTTAGGATGATGCTGATCAATGTTATGATTTTCATAGAATCAATTTTCAATTAATGAAATATGGATTCAATTATAATACATGGTAACAGCAAAACAATGTGTACAGACAGGTCATGCTGCTATGCTTGTCTTCTCTATTATAATGAAGTCAACTAAACACTCAAGCTGATTTTCACCTTTTTAAAAATTTTGTTCTATGGTCGTTTCAACCGAACAGCTGTGTTCTTCCCACTATACCACCATTGTCATTAACCAGTTATATGACTTACTTAACTTTTCTAATGTTCATTTTTGCAGATACAATGTGAATGGTGTATTAACCACTCCACAATTGCCTGTAAGAATTTAACAAGATAACATACAAGAAATCACGTAATGCAAGATTGGTGTATAAGAAGTGCAGGAGGCATACATTAGATCTTAAATCAGCATAATTTTAATATATATGAAGAAGATCTTTCAGTCAAATCCATCTTCTTATTCCTTTCCCCATTCCAGCTACCTTTTTCCAACTTCACTTCAATGTATAATAAACATTTATAACCTTTCTATTATTCTGTTGATTTTTTTCTTTTGTTACTTTGGTTGTATACTCATTATTATTTTGACACACGTAAGATGACATTTCAGAGCAAAACATTAAACATAAAAGCAATTCAGATTTGACATCCTATCAACTTTGAATAACTGTAAAATTCACTTAATTATTAGTATTTCGCCAAGTTCAGAATGAATGGATTTAAAGTGAGGACTGGCAAGAGGCCAAAAATGTGTCTTTTCAGGAAAATGGTGGAGACATCACTCTTCAGAGCAAGACCTGCAAGAGACTGAGATTTATCTTCAGTAAGCCAAATTTCTTTTGGTTTCATTGGAAGAAGCATTTATTTCCTCATATCTATTTATTTGTTATTATTTCCTTCAACCTAAATGTAAATGACAGAATCTGATTCCATCTCATACAGCATCTAAAATACTAAAATAGGGTTGGAAAAGTTGAGGGTGTAGAGGTGGGTAATTGTCTGCAAAGGATACTCATTAAGGACACCTCCAAGACCTGGTAGAGTACTAGTTTTTACACCATGGAAGTTGCTCCATAAATATGTGCTGAACAATGAATAAGGCAGAACCAAGTGGTACATCCTGTCTTTCTTATCTCACAGAACTCAATAGAATACTAAGTACAAAAGAGGTGCTCAATAAATATTTGATTAATTGAATGTCATGTTTATTGAGCAAACCATATTCTTTGAGTTATTCCCCTTAAGTCCTTACGCTGGTCCCTGAGGCCAATTTCACTGAATTGGGATTGAGAGCTTTAGTTTAGGAGTCATCCTGACCTGGAAAAGTCATATTAATTCATATACAATAGTTTGCTTTCTTAAAACTGAAGCCTGAGTCTAAGACATATTATTTCCTTTACAAACTTTCTATCCTTGACAAGCAATCTAATAGACCTTGTAACTCACCTACTTCCCACTCGGAACACATACAACTAGAGCAGCCACAAGGGTTTGGCCAAATTAATTCAGTCTTTGGAACATGCAGAGTCAAACTCTTTGAATCTTGATGTACAGCTTGAATTAAACTTTTAACAATTTGATTTCTCCTTCTCAGTCCATATTTATCCCTCATGATGCACCATAAATTATACTCTCTACTTAAAGGACATCAGATTTCTCCTTTCTCCCCAATAAGCAACAGTCATTCATGTCTTTGGTTATTTCTTTCCCATGAACTGATATAATCTCCCTTTTTAACCTTGCGTTCTGGAAATTTCAAGGCTCATCTTCAATATATAATTCCATGATACCTTCTTTAACAAGATAGGTTGTTTTTTTTAATTCATGCTTGCCAACTTTCTTCCCCTAGCTCTTAAGACTTCAGAATATTTTGACTGGTGTAAGTAAATGCTGTTGTCCAAAGTTTAATGATCATAGATTGAAAGTAATTTGAGGGTAGAGAACATATCAGACATTTCTGTTTTGGCATAACTCCTATAATATCTATCAGAGCACCCAGTACTCTGAGAGCTCAAGGAGACTTTTGAGTTTAATAGAATAAAACAGAATTGAGTGGTATGGTTATTTAAGGACAGACAAGAGAGGAAAAGATTGTAGGTAGAGAACTATACTAAAATTATTCATAATAACCAAAAAGGCTAAATGTAAGGGAAATTACATTAGCCCAATTACTTATCCCAAGGCTAAGATGATTAAATACCATATAGTTGAGTTATTTTTTAATTGTCATTTTTGTCTGACCAGAATGCAAGCTTCATGAGGGCAAATACCATTGTAATATTTTGTTCACTGTTTTATCACCAGTACAAAGAATAGTACCTGGTGCATAGTAGATGCTCAATATACATATATTTATTGGCTAAATGAATTAATGAACAAGTGAATTTAGGAAACTAATTTAAAAATAAATGGTAATGATTCTTCTTGGTTTATATAATGGTATACACATTCCCGTCGTCATCAGAATAAAGTTATTTGAAGCACCTTTCACCAAAACCCCTAGACTTTCTTCCTTACAGGAGCTCTCTGGATGCAAAATTCTAGAAGAAAAACCTAATAAACAGGAAAGAACATTGGTTTTCTGTGACTGAATCTTAGAAGAGAAAATGAAAGTATTCGTCACCTAATTGTTTTTTGTGTTTTTCAAAGTTTTCAAATGTCATTTTAATTAATTCCATTTTTTTACACAACTCAATTCAAAAGAGTGTAGTAAGATGGAGTAATGAATGCAGCATGTTACCTGCCATGCCATTTTTCAGTCAGTAATTACTGAGGACTAATGTGCTATTGTCACGAGAAGTGGGTGGAGGACATCATAACTCTTTTAGCAGCAAATAAAACTACACACAAAGTTTGAAGAGAAAATATAGTACCTTACATCTTCGGATAGCAAAGGTAGAAAATGATCAGTTTTTTGTTCATAAGACGTAAAAGAATGTTCAGATTCATAGGCTCCTGCATCCATCATTATCTACTCTTTTTGGAAAAGACGACGGATGATACCAGCCACCCCGTCACCACCCCAGTTACTTTCCTTTGTTCCTCCATCCCTCAGTAACATCGACAAAATCTAATATTAAAAAATGAAACCTTAGGCCATTTGCAAAATTTTTACTAAAGCAGCAAGCGACTATAAGTTAGACTCCTTGCAGAGTGGGATGGGCCAGAAAAACCAAATCGAACTGATATTCAGGGCTGATCTTATCATTTCTAGTCATTTTCAGATTTCAAATCACTATCAATTGTGTACTTATGTATTTGTCTGTATTTCTCTCATATTATTTTAATAAAGTGCACTGAACCACAGGAACATACATGTTATTTGAAAGAAATTGGAGAAAAATTATTTGTGGTTATTTTGAAGCATATCAGCTAAAAATGAAAAGAAAGCAAAAATGTTAATATATTTTATTAAGTATTAAAATGTTTCTGTTATGTGGAATTTTGTTTTTATTTTAAGAGGTTTTCATTTTCTTGCTTATAACCTGCCATGAATATTTGATAAGTCATCTAAACTCATTTTTTCTAAAAATAGATCATGTTTTTGTAGGTATGCTTTAAACTTACTTGCATTTATGATAACATACAGTTTTGTTTTCTTAAACAAACAGATTCTTTAAGAATATACTAAAATTTAATGCAATATATTGACCACCTACCAGGTGACAGGCTTTTGCATTTCTTGTCATATTTTGAATTTAAATTATTCTTTTTTTTATTAGAAACTTTGTAACCTCACAGTTAACATGCACTGCCATTTAACACTTGAAGAGGTGAAATTTAGGATTCCCGTTATCCCAGGCTCTCACATGGGGCAGAACCTTACAGGTCATCTCATCCAATCTCTTGTCCAGCCCTAAAACACTTCTACAAAATCACTAAAAGGTAAATCCATGGGAATGTACCCTCTAATCATAAATTCATACCCAAGGTAGCCCACTGTATAACTAAATAATTCTTCTCGTTACAATGTTCTTTTCTACATGGCTGGAAAATAAAGTCGTCTTTTTCTTGTTGTTTTTTGTTTGTTTGCTTTGCTTTGTTTTGGTTTTGCTTATATTTCTTGTCTTTCCCTTTTCTCACTCAGGGAGATTGCTCTATATGACTTTGGGAAAAGGATATACGGCAAAGTAGAACTTAGAAATCGTTATGGCTTTGTTTTTTCCAAAGCTTGACTTTAGAGGAATTAAAGTTAAGGTCTTCAAGAACATGAAAGAAGAAATATTTTCCCGATATGAAAGTGAGATTTCCCAAATCCAGGAGAGAAGAGTGAAAGGGGCAACTCCTTGGTTTCCAAAGGCAGAGGAAATCTGTACCCCACTTCTCGCTAAAACGATTTGTGAGGCAGCCAGATGCCAAGCAGAGACAGTTGAGTGCTCTATCGAGAGATAATGCTAGATTCATCTTCATCCCAGGTTTCCCTGTCTTCAGGTGACAAAGAAGAAGCGAAGTATAGCTAAGCTGAAAGAGGCACCCTTGAACAACGACGATCTCATCAGTTGCCTGTGTGACTAAAGACTGAAAACGGTACAGCCCCACCGTTAATACAAGGACAATGCCTAAGACCCTAGAATTAAGTAACTACATGGGGAGGAGGCTTTCCTTAGTTGGACTAGGATTCTTTCTACCAGCACAGCAGAGCAGAGGCTAAAAGGCAGAAATTACATTTCTACAGAAGATTAAAAAAGCGTGTTTTTCACACCTGAGTTGTAGATTGAGTTTCATACCGATTGAATTTATTAAGCTTCTTCCTATGATATGGTTTCCTTCACTGAATGTAGTTCCCTTTACCAAAGTTTAAACTTTGGCAACCAGAACGGATTATCATCACCAGGGTGTGATTTTATGAGTAGAGGTACCCTCTAAGCTTTCTCGTTCTAGTCATTATATTTTATTGAACGGAGCCAGAGTTAGACTTTCTTTGGCAGCTACATTACAATTATGATTCAAGCTATAGACAACTAAAACCCCAAGGCTTTTTTCATTCATATCTCCATTAAGGAATGGTTTTCTCAGTTACATTTGTACCAACATTTGGGGCTCAATATTAATTTCCAGTAAATTCAATTACTTTTTTCTCTTTGTTTGTATATTTTTTTCTTTGGAGCTCAAGTGCAAAAAGTTGTGATGTTCACAACTTGGCATGTTCTCATCATTAAACCCTATAATGCCGCTCTTTTGTTTTAGTTTATTTTATTAATATTCTTTTATCCCTGAATTCTCACCACCATGGCCCCCTATAGGCACCTGTTCAAATGTATATAAGCCCTTAGGTAGGTATATATCCTTAACAACTACATAAAGTTGTTTGGATATGGGTACGTGGGAGGCTTTTTATTATCCACATATTTTACACATACGTTATTGTGTAACCTTATAAGTTCATATGCATTACATTAGACCCTGTGATTTGAAGGGCTCCTGATTTGGTGTGAAGTATTTTAGCTATTCCACCTTGCTTTTTGGCATCTGAAAATCTCCTAAAAGGGATTCATGATGTACGATTAAAGATCTTCTCAAAGGTTAGCATCTATTCTTTTATCCTCCCACTTTGAGTTTCAGCACGCCATTAGTTACCGATCCACCAAAATATATCATCTGGTTCATGTGATGCCATTGGCTTCTGGGTATTTGTGAGATCCTCAGTTATGTCTATGTGGCGAGCTTGGACACTACACAAAATAAACCAGTTTGTTCAAAACACTCAGAGTTGAAAATAATGCTTGGGTTTTGGTGTCTTTGTTTTAAGAACAAATTTTACCTGTGTTCCTAAAAGACTACTTCATGTATCATAGAAGCAAAGAAACCCTTTTATCTAATCATCTTAAACATCTTTCCTGCCTAAGACACAACATAGATGGCACAGGATCCACAGAGGATGTGTGCATAGGAAAAAAATGGAACTTCCCTCTATGTCCCTGCCTTTCCCATGAAGCTTGTCTGCCAAGGTAACTTGATGATACTAGAAATAATGCCAATATAATTGGTACTTTCTTTGTTCTAGGTCTCTGTATCTTCAACTAATTGCTTTCTTTTGCTTTTTCTTACACTAAAATCGGCCACAAGACACATTATTAAACTGAAGGTTTTCCTGATTAAACTTAGCCCATCCCCACCAAAAATACACACTCATATGCCCACAAATATACACCAACACCAGTAGGGCATCGGTAGCTGGATCTTCATACTTCTCTGCAGCTAATTTTCCAGCATTACCCTATGAATACTCTGGTATTCACACAGCCCCCTAAACGTGACATTCCTAGTCAACACTATGGGGGACAAAGAGAGTAGCCCTTAATAGCATTTTGAAACTTCCACAGCCGCATATAAAAACCATGAGCATGGCTTATTGTCTTACTACAGGAGGAGAAAAGAAACTCTTTGTGCTGTCGTTTATTATCTACATCCTGATTTTGATGGGGAAATGTTGCTTAGAAAAGTAAAATCAACTCAATGGAAGACAAAAATGTTTAAATGTTAAATGCTGATATTTATTGATTTTAACTGAGGCAGAGAGAGTGATGGAATCAGTCTGCACTGGAAAATAACTGAAAGTGATTACAAAGAGCATTTTCCTAAAAGTTAGCACAATTCCTAAAAATACTGCAAAGGATTCACTGGGATACCTCATCTAAGAATTCCCAAACAACTAAATCTAATCAGACCTTCCATCGGGAAATGTCACACTTCCTTTTTATTCTGCTGCTCATCTTTATATGCCAGACTTGACACTGGCCCCTAACTTGGTTTTGGCCCTTTGAACTTTCCTTGCAGGCCTGGGATCCTGCCTGTGGCCACTGTCCCCATTGGGACTCTGATCTTGCCTCAGGCCTCCTGGCTTCCAGCCTGAACTCTGCTCTGGTCTTGCCCTGCAGGTCTTTTGGCATTCCTGGGTTGACTCTGGAAAGAGTCCAGGCTTCCCTGTACTCTGGGACACTTTACCTAGGCCATGTTTTTTTCTTTCTAGCTGCTAAAGTCTTTTTTAGAATTCCATGAAACAGTTTCATTATCTTCCCTTCCATTGAGTTCTCATTTCTGAGAACTAAGAAATCATTCACGCATTTATTTACACAATCAAGCAAATATTTAGTGAGCAAATTCAATGGCTCCAGAACTGTTAATCACATGCTGAATATGCCCTAACAGAATGTATGGATTTTTTCCAAACTAGCATTTTATAATAAAAATTAAAATTTGACTTTATGTTCTTTAAAAATAATTTTAAATTACACAGGTCAAAATAAAGAGTAAAAATATTTTAATCACCACTCTCAAGTCTTTGCCACAATTTTATTCCCCAGTAAAAGAAATTAATGACATTAAGAACTATATATAAACCTTGGCTTTCTTTGAAACACATAGATGGGATGTGTTTCTTTGAAATTATTTACAAAGAAAGTTCAGGAGTCATGGAGTGACATATCTCACACGGGGAAAAAGAATATAAATCACAGTGCTATTTCGTTTTTAATTAAAATTACCTCATTTCTCCCAACCTCAATCCAAACTTAATCAATTGAACCAAACTCCACTTCTCATTAGACAGTGATGAAATTAGGAGAAGGTTGAAGGGGAAAGGTTTGTTACCTTTGATTCTTTCAGCTGTGCTAAGATAGGTAAAACAAAAGGCTTGATCCAACTTTACCTCATGGATTCTTACACATTTTACTTTTCCTTCACAGTGTTTTTAGATTGAAGAAAAGCCAACCAATTTAAGACAAAAAGACTTTTAGGGATTATATGAAATTTATATATATGACAACAGTCCTCCCTTCGCTATCCATGACATATGTCAGATCTATGTACCGACATATGTCAGATCTATGTACCAACATGTTTTATTTTAGAACATTGAGTTTTGTTCAAGTGGCTTATTTAAAAGGAACAAGTTCACTTGTCAATACATGGCTAACTCAGATTAAATTTGTCTTTGCCCTTCCACACTAATAAGCTTGGAATATGAAGATTTCTTTTTCATTTTCTCTTATTTTCCCATGACCCTTCACTGA
This sequence comes from Rhinolophus sinicus, assembly GCF_036562045.2. Classification (NCBI taxonomy): domain Eukaryota; kingdom Metazoa; phylum Chordata; class Mammalia; order Chiroptera; family Rhinolophidae; genus Rhinolophus; species Rhinolophus sinicus. The sequence goes on along the minus strand of NC_133751.1, from coordinate 150,733,494 downwards.
ACTCAATGTGGCATTCTCTGTGAGTAAGTAGTGTGTGTTGGAACTTACATTTATTTACTCATTTAACAAATAGCTATGAACTACTAACCATGTATCCAGCAGTGTCCCTGGTGCTGGGGAGATCTCAGTGAAAAAAAGACAAAAATTTATGTTGTCATGAAGCTCACAATTTACTAGGGGGAAATAGGGAAACAAATAAATAAATAAATACACCCAACAGTATGTCGGGTGTATTGAGTATAATGGAGTAGGGGGAAAGCGGGTAAGAGGCAGAGCAATTCAGGGGTGAGGATGGGTGATTGCGAATTAGGTGGTCACGTTTGAGCTGAAAGAGACAAGGAAGTAAGCTATACAAGTATCGGGGGAAAGAGTGCTCCAAGAAAAGGGAACAGCTGATGCAAAGGTCATAAGGTGGAGTATGTCTGGCTTGTTCAAGGAAGAGCAAGGAAAACAACTTGTTTATGGAGTAAAGGGCAAGAGCAGGTAGGGCAGGGATCTGTAGCTCCTTTGAGGTAACGGCTTTGGACTCACCTCTGAAGGAGGCAGAATACCTCTGGGGGGTTCTGAGCAGGAGTGACATAATCTAAGAAATTTTAAAGGATCAATCTTGAGGCAATGTTGAACATAAACTAAGAGTTTAGGCGTTATTTCTAAGGTCTTTTCCAGGACTGTAATTCCAAATATTTTGATATACCATTGAATAAAACTAAGCACATACACTGAAAAAAAAAAAGGTAAATTTGCATCTGCTCCTGATGAAGAATAAGTTGTATACATGATACTGAAAAAAAAAAAAAAAAATGATAGTATTCCCATGTAAATACCACTTTATCCCACCATAATGGATGATAATCTTCAAAAAATGAAGGATTTATCAAAATTAAAATACAAGGATTTACTTCAATTTCTGAGGACTGGAAGTTCAGTCAGTTATAAAGAATGGAAACATCCTAGGATCCACGAATTTCAATTATTGTAAAAAGAATGTATCACAGAACTTCAAAGGTTATCTCTTTGGAAACTTTTAAAATAAAATAAAAAACAAGTTAATCTTATACAAAATATATCTAAAAGAAACAATGTGTCCATATTAGTGACCTAATATTGTTATTAGTATAGGTGCTATCTAACTCACTACACGGATGCTTTGCCTCTTCACTTTTTATCTATTTGTTATAAAATTTTTTCTAACAAAATAACTAGGATTCTATACATTGATAGGTAACATCTAGAGAAATCAGTTTAGTTTCAATTGAATTGGCTTCTGTTTCAAGCTTTATAACATCATTGTCAGATGTACCCATAAGTCATTGTTTTCAGGAATGATAGCTACAATGTGGTGGTCCATTCCATCCTTTGGGTTACAAAAAATGGTTGTTACAGATGGAAAAGATAAACCAATCCACAGAAGGCTCATGATCAACACTAAATCAAATTGATTTGACAAACAAAAAATGGTAGGAAAAGGAAAAGCATCTCATCTGTTTTCTAGGCTCCAGAAGAGTCATAACTTGATATATTCCTAAATTCTGCTGAAAACTTTGAGAAATAGAAATAATGCAAAACACCATATAAATATTAGAATTCTCTGGTAGAAAAAGATACCATCAATGAACATGATGCTGAATGCATAGAAAATGCATAGCCCTTTGCAAATGAGCAGGTTGTCAAATGAGAAAGTCACATATCAGACAATGTAATGGATTTAAAATATTAAATATGAGTGCATAAACATTAGTTTTCTTGTTGCTTAGTTCTTCTCTTAGGTATGACCATTTTCTTTATAAGAGCACACTAAATGCATCCTCCAGTTGACTCATTTTCACATGAGATAGCAAATGTGTGGGAGAACCAAAAAACCAAACAAAAACAAAGCCTTTGATTAAATTAGTGAGAGAGGGACACCTGATTTATTTATAGGATAATAGAGCTATATTTGCTATATTTGTTTTAATGATGGAGCTATTAAGATTGCATTTCCAGTTATTTGATTTTAGATGGTGCTTTTGGAGCTCCTATCGAGAAAAATCAATAAAATTCTTGAACTGAAATAATCCTTTTTTTCTAACCTTAATCTTGAAATCAAGAAACTCTCTATACTATTAAGTGGGGTAAATGGATGGGAGTATTGGAGGGGACATAAAGGAAAGGCTCAAAAACAAAAATATGCCATGTCCAGGGAAATGGTGAGGGCTAGGAAAAGTGTGTGGCATTACAGGGTTTAGAACTCAACCCTTATGCATGAACATGAAAACATGGTAATCCATAGGTGGTCAGGCAGATCTCCTGGTGTACATTATCTGCGCGATTCATTTTTCTTACTCGCACATTTATATATTTTGTTGGCCCAGAGTGACCTGTTGAAAGTTTCCTATTAGAACATAGTATTATTCAACTTTCTAGTCTAATATGCTCTTGAACTTCTCTCTTCCTTTTCTCTTGAGGAAACACTGAACCAAATCATGTTTGCAATAGTTTCTGAGAGTTTGCAACAGGATATGAATTTCAGGATATTTGAAATTTGTCATATGATGAATAAAAGAACTTCCCAAGTTACATTTCATTTCTGATATTGATTTTTTGCCTTTATTATTAAAATGGCAACTGATACAAGTGTAGGAATGCAATTTAAACATAGAATAAATGTCTTTTCTCTATACCATTGAATACCCAGCACTCAAAGTAAGTATCCAAACACTGTGCATCTTACCCCCAAAGATCATTAATATAAATTATACAAAAATAAAAAAATAATTTAATTTTAACATTAGTAGCATCGTATTAAAACCACACTGATTTATAATAGTTCAAATTACAGTGGCTAGTCTGGCATTTGGGAGTTATTACAGGTGTGCCAATGACAATAATAAGTACAAAGTATGATAAGTTTTCTGATTTAAGTCAGGAATATTAGACAGTCTTGAAATTCTTGCATAGCATGAAATATTTTACCTAAATATGTGGTACTTCTTATTTGGTCTTAATTAAATGTCATATACAGATGATGTCTAAACATTACCAAATGTTAAACCAAAATGTGAAAATTCTGGATTGTTTTAGTTTGAACTTTTCTTATGAATTTTGGATGCAATAAACTCTGCTAACATAAAAACTTCTTAATTATTTTGTTCTACATATTTGGCTGTGTCAGGTAATTTAATGAGAGAACTGAGTTGAATTTATAATGATCTAATTCACCATGATACTGGATTGGGAAAATTGAAAAGTCCAGTTTGACTCCTTTGTGGTTGATTTAGTCATCAAGGGAGGAACAGGAAGGAAGGAGCTATGACAATAAACAGGCCATTGAATCACCCCACTCTGCTGAGTGAACAAGCAAACAAGTAAACAAACAAACACAACTTAGGAAGGAATTCTCCCTTCAACTTTTGCAAATGTATTAACTTCTCTGAGACTCAGTTCTCTCACCTGTCAATGGAGATAATAGCGCCCTCTTCATTTGACTACTGTGAGAATTAACTGAGATAATACAAAGCATTTAGTATACAGGCTGGGAGCTCTAAGCATTTAACAAATGTTATTTTCTGTTTACCCTCTTTTGTACTAAAGAAACAAAGTCCAATTTTTTCAAAGCCTTGTATCATGTTAAACATCAACTTTTCCTTAATGATTAAATGCCTGTTGATCTTTTACGCCATGATGTTTGTGTTTAATTGAATAGTGACTCAAAATATCTACACACAACAATTACAGATGACACTATAATCGAATGTAGATCCTTTCCTCTTCAGGAACGGTTTGTGTTCAAAAGCCAAGTTGTTGATCCACTATTAAGAATCCAAAGCCTATAGACCTAAGGAAATAATGCTTATTTAATCTGTCATTTACCTGATATATTATACAAACAACACTGAAGAATTTAGCAACTTTCAATAACATCGTATGGGAAAATACATTCAAAATTCCAAGATGAGACTTTGGTAATATATGCCCCCCACAGGCAGTGAGCATAGAATTTCTGTTAGCTGCAAGCCACTGTGGATCCTCTGCAGACTGGGGCAGTAAAACTTTGGTCAAGGGACTCCTTGCCACCTCCATCACCATTGTCTTTTTCAGAAACCATTAGTATAGCTTCCTTACCTTTAGTCTTATCTCTCCACTCCTCCTCTACACACACACACATACACACACACCTTTACTGTTTTCCTTTAAGAACAATCGACTCTCCATTACGACCACTCTTGACCACTATTTTTTTCTCTCCTGGTCACCACAGAAGTTAATGCAAACCCATGCTCCTACATTCATCCCCCATAAGTCACTAAAGTAAACACACAACCTTTTTGATTTGGGGGCAAGGAAGAGGGGATAGCTAGGTTTTGTAATGAGGAAATGCATGGAAACGTAATGATCATCAATTATTCTAGCTTATACATTTATTCTACACCATGCCCTGACCTCATCACTTTTCTCAGTTTTGTTTTGTTTTGTTTTTCATTTAGGCTATTTAGAGAAAAAGATGTACAAAAGATTGAGAAAACAAAGTCATCTAAACTAGAATTAGAAGAGTTGAGATTTGATGGATAAATTGGAAGAGGAGACAAGGAACAGGACTAGATACCTAATAGAGATAGAAGATCAGGACAGTGGTAGAAAACATCTCTCAGTAACTGGTTGATGAGTAAATGCTTGCAGGGAAACAGAAATGATTTCCTTGATTATATGTGCGGTGAAAACTATAAAGCAATATACAATTGGATGCTGCCTTCCCACCTGCCTGGTCCAGCCTGGCAAATCAGAAGGGTTAGGGATTACTGGAGGGTGCATTTGATATTACAGCAGGCAAACAGATATTCTTATGTCACAGTATTCATAGAGGTAATGGGGTATGGTGAAAAGAGCCTTTAATTCAAGTCATCTGAATTTAAGGTCATGTTCCTCCACTTCTAAGTCCAGGTGACCTTGAGTAATTCTTTCACTTTTCTGGGTCTGTGTTCTAGTATATGTGAAGTGATGAAACTGGAGTACTAAATGAAAAATACATAAGTACATTTTTTAAATTAAATATATATATGTGTGTGTGTGTGTGTGTGTGTGTGTGTGTGTGTGTGTGTCCTGCAACTCAGGTCATTAAAGAGTCTGAACATGGGTGATTTTTCTAACTGTTTCAGCAGCATTGTCTACACAATGAGGGACACCCACAGGAATCCAAGACATTTAGTCAGCCATCTGGATGACTCCAGACATAGAGGTGTGTGGCATACTGCCATCAGGGCGTCTGTATGGCTTTCCTAACTGAATGTTTGGGTATTCTGGTGACCCAGACTAACAAGGACCCAATTAGCTAGTACTGTTTCTCCACTGCTGACCTTAGTGGAGAGCCTATCCTGAATAAAGGAAATAATAGGAGAATCATTTTGCCTGCACTTCTATTCAAATCAAGTCACTGAAGGCATTCACTTGAACAGAGTACATCCTTTATTGAAGAATAAGGAAGATGAACACACATTTTTTTAAGCATAAAAAACTCTGGCAAGGGTCAAGTAGCACGTTGCTAGCTGAGTTGGGGCCCAGCGTGGTTTCTTATGGCTATTTGCTGAGAGACCTAGTATCACGTCACTTGGCGCATTTTTATACTGTTTTTTTTTGTTTTTTTTTCCCTCCCTAACAAGTGCCAGACATGTGAGGCCATAATGAGTTTAATTAAAGTCAATGGCAGCCAATAATTCAAACTTTATAAATGTAATTTGGGAGCAAACAAAATGCCTAAGTCAAAACATGAAATATTCTACTCAGGTAGAAGTTTTAATCATGTTTGTAAAATAAAATTGCCAAGTATATAATGGACTCATATAGTACAAAGATCTGATTTCCAGTGCTGCATTTAACTCTAGCTGACTGTGTTATTTTGAGCAGGTAAAATCTTTAATTAAGAGAACCTTTTTTAGCACTAGCACCATGCTTGTACATAATTGGTATTTAATAAATATTTATTAAGCACACGAGTGTTTAAAAATGTACAGTGCCAGAAGCAAACAATAGGGACAATACAAAAAGAAGACAAACATCTAGAGTGGAGAAAATACAGATAAAGGAGGGGAAAGAGAATTACATCATTAACTCACAATTTTTGTAATTCTCCTATGAAGCTAGATTGTCACACATTCCTAGAAAGATTTAATGTGAGTTATAATGAGTTTAAATATTATGAAGAATTTATCACTTTTGCAGGATGTACCATTAAGTGCCATACATAATTAAAAAAATAATTTGGAAATGATACATTTCCAAAACAAATGGAACAAGTCTATAAAAGGATTCAAGACTCTTGATTGCTATTTGTAGGGTCCCTCTCAAATGTGTAGCATTTAAACTCACTGAGATTATTCTTTTAACAAAATAAATGTCTTACTATAAAATTAGTAGCTAAATGTTTGTATTATTTGTATATCATATTAATAGAAAGTTCTTGTTGGATCCATTCTCATTCTCACCCAAATTATTTGGCTTTCATATTCCATTGAAATCTAGTCTTCTGTTTGAGAGAAGTTTTAAGACTTAAATGACAAATGAGGATAACAAATCACAACGGCCACACTGCTCACACCATCTTTACTTCGACCACAGTTGTTTTCATTATTGCTGGGCATCAAAAAACAATATTCACAATCACCTTTTATAAGAAACCAAAACATGTTGTTGAAACACGTAAGATGAGAAGATGAAGCAGGCAATCAATTTTTGAATCAAGAAGCTTACATGGTTAAATTCTGACAAACCAACCACCTAGCCTTTCTCTACCAGTAAAAATGATAGTTTCCTTAGAGAAAGAATTAAGCGTTCACTTTGTTGAAGCGTACCAGAGCTCAGTCTAATCTTCTTGAAAGATATGTGATTAAAAGTCTGAATTTTGAAATATTTAAAATTTGGCTCCGTGTCACAGAACTCCAAATACCTCTTTGATTACATATTGATGTTTTAAGGTAAATTTATTATGTGTTGTTTATATACATGAATATTTTGAACACATTCTTCATATTCCATCATAAAATATTTTACATAATTTTTGAATAATAAATGATGAACTATGATCCTCCTCATGCATAGTAAATGTTAAATGCTGCATTGTTTGCAGACATTAAGCCATAAGTGTTATTTGAGATGTTGCAAAATCCTGACCCCTTTAAAAGCCAAACAGCACTACAGCAGGCCTGCCCTAGCAACTGTATTCATAATGGCAATCTCCGACAGTCAGTCAAACTAAATAAACCATCAAGAATTCCAAGCTAGAAATGAGTTGTTGAGGGCTCCCGTTATCATGTCGGGACTGAGGTCATGGAGGGAACCGGAATGTTATTTTCACTAGTGCTGGCCTGCCAGTTAGTGCTGGAATTAGATTTTAGTGAAGGTGAACTTCACCATTGCTGATACTGGCAGAAATGCACTCAAAATCCTTGTAAGGGCATCAGGAATGTTTGTGGATTACAGAGAGGTGAAGCCACCCCCTCTGCTGTTTTTCTGTTCCTTGTCTTGAGTGTCTCCTGTTGATCTGGGAAACCATTGCTGTATATCAGGGTTTAGGATGCACTATTTGCCTGCACATGCTGAGAAACAAAACAAAATTTCCTGAGCACAGAGCATCAGCACACTCAAGAGGTGTAAGCCTCGGTGCACACTCGTTAAGCAGGACAATCCTTAGTAAGGTATTATTTAAAGTGAGATGCTTAAAAGATTATGTTCTTTGATTTTACAGTGTAGTTATTTTATTTTATTTCAATGCGAAAGTTTAGAAAACATTACTGTTAATAACATGTTGGATCAATAAATCATAGCAACTAAATAAGGCATGCAGTGCCCGTTCTAACAGTCTTCCCAAGCACAGACCTTGCTGCAAGTGGCGTAGGACTTGGGGATGGACAAGTAGAGTGTAAACTTTCACTATACACACAAAAGTTGAAAATTAACTGGGCGCCCAGACTCTTACTATATTTCTCTTCCTTCTAACAATGAAAACTGACTCAGTAATCTTGATTTGATGTCTGTTATTTTAACAATGGAAACTCAAAGGAAAAGATGAAAGTCTACATCTAGATAATGTCATTTGTGGCAACAGCAATGAATATACAAGTTGCTATTAGACTATAATTGAACTAATGGCTTTCAGTTATATATAGACTATGTGGCTATAGGATACTGTAGCATATATAACCAATTTTTTTCTTCTGCCAAGGAAAAGAATGCAGGGATGGTATTTAAACTCACTAGCAAGTCCAGAAGAAACAGATTTGCATCTCACTTCTATAAGACCATCTGTAAAGCGTAAGTTAGATGCAAAAGCCTATATTTTCTTTGCATTCTAGATCAAATCCCAAGACAATATTATTTTTACAGAAATAAACCCTCACAAGAGATCCTATGAATTCAGATTAATGATGGTCTTTTCTTGTAGCTGTATTAGCTTTAGCCCTGCTTTCGTACAAATAGCCTCAATGTATCATCAGGAATGCATTATTTATCACAGTTCCAGATATTGTAAATACAGTGAGCAAGATGGAGAATCTTTATTGACATATTGATGTAACAGAAAATTAGTACAATTAAGATGAGCCTGGCATGGAATAAGAGTTTTTGAAAGAATGAGGTTGAAACAGATAAACAAGATTTGGTGGGGAGCAGTGGACCTCTTCAGGCAGCTGAAATGTCAGGCCAGAGGCAGGAGCTTTTCTTCTACCTCCTGGGTTGGTGACAATAAGCCAACATAGACTGGAAGGCTTGACAAGTTATAATATTTTATATTCTTATTTTAAGACAATATTTCAGAATTATTTATTACTTTCTATTGAGCTTCATGGAAATAACCTTTGTCCTGGATTTTGAGCACTAAGAGGCATTTCCATATCAGTCTAACATCAACATTTGAAATACACCCAAAACCAAATATTCTCAAGATTAGAAATAGAGCAGACTGTTGCATCATTTCCTCAAAAAAAAAAAAAAAAAAAAAATTATAGCCTGAGAAGCAAAGGGTCTTCTCTAACTGATTTCTGAAGGTTATGGTTTAAAAAAAAAAAAAGGAACATACAAAAATAACTGGTCTCTAATAAACATCATTCTCTCTCTTGGTCTACAATGGTCAGCAGGACACACAGCGGTTCTGCTGCTTATGTTACTAACCTGGGCAATGGGTCAGTAGGCTTGACCCATTTATTCTGTGCATAATGTTAAATGCTGTGGATGGCACTGCTGTCTGGATCCTGCCACTGGTCCCTCTTCACCTCCAAATCATGACCAATCGAGTATGCACACACAGTACTGAGCCACGTAAGGCAAGGCACCAGTCGGCTGTATTGTCTAATGTAGGGAGCTACAGGTAAAGCTGGGCTAGAGAAGGAGGCAAAACTTCCCTCTTGCCAAAGGCAAAAGCCCCGCCTTTCTAAACATCCAACATAGGAAGAGGAAAATGAGACTCCTTTTCTCTTACAAGTTAGTGATTCAGGGGAGAGGAAGGGAAAAACCTGTTTCCAGCTTTGGGCTGAAGAATAAACTCACACACTGGTAACAGGACATGGCCAAATCAGGGATGTCACACGTGCCTTTGGGATGAAGCAAATACCTGGGTCGGGAAGGGGGCACTTATAAAGAGACAAAGTGGGGCATCATTGATGGATGTTCCTTCCTTCTATGGAAACTAGAGTAAACAAGTATGATTCTTTTAACACATAAAAACTCACATAAACTCTTTGTACGTTCAAGAATCAGTTCTGCTTTTCTCACTTGTATAATTTATTAGGGTGGTGCAAAAGTGATTGCGGTTTAAAAGGTTAAAAATAATTGCAAAAACCGCAATAACTTTTGCACAAACCTAATAACATAGACTTCTATAAGAGGTAAAACCTTTAACATAGCGTTACCCTGAGCATGATCCCTAAAACATTAGTTTTTTGTGATGTAATTATGAAGGACAGTGGATGAGCTCAGTAACCAGCTAAGTGTGGTTAGCATTGAGTTAAACAAAATATTGAATTAAACCATTTTCTTTACTAAAGGACTTCTCAGAGCTCTTACTATGCCAATGGGTATTGTGATCATAGGAGAGGGGGAATAGTGTGTATTACCTCCCAAAATTATTTGATAACCAGATCCTATTTTTTAGGAATATCTCACAGGACTAGTGTCCATGAAAATGTCCTTTGGGAAACATTAGTCCGGTGGATATCCTCTCACTTTCACTTCCAGAATACCAAGGCCACTGAGTAAAAATAGATCAGAGAAGACTAGCAGGACTGAGGAATAAGAAAGCAAGGTCATGTTGGGTCTGGAACTGAATGGGTTGATGCTAGATTCCAAGACTGTGAACTGGAGGCTCTAGACCTGAATTCAGTTCCAGGCTGGATATTTTTAAAAACAGATTATACAATGTGATATATAGATGACGTATTACAGAATTCTACACTTGAAACCTATGTAACTTTATTAACCATTGTCACCCCCAATAAACTTTAAAGAAAAAAGAAGAATTAAACAGAAAGTGTTTAAAATAAAATAAAACAGATTATAAAGAAAATAGGAATGATAATGCTTTTAGAGGGGCACATTCTGTCCAAATTTGTTTCCCAAAAATACTTCATACCTGGCACATTTAATTCACTTATAATGCCTGTTAGACCCCCTAAAGGCATTTGAGTTTGTAATGCCTCTCTTAGATTCTACAATCTGACCAAGAGGAATGCTGAACTGCCAAGTCAGTTCCTGAACAATTCCAGGCTCTGATCTACAGGATCAGCAATGACTTTGAGTTTGCCATAGGGACTATTGGTAGGTGAAAGATGCTAGAGCCTATCTCACTAGACTCACAGAAGTCTGGAGGGTAGTCAAAACCAGTTGTGTTCTCAAGTGCTAATGACAGGGCAAGTTTTCCTGGACACTAGTAGTTTTGCTTTATCTGCGGCCATTCCAACTCTCCTCTGCACTGAAATTCTAAACATGTATTGCCACTCATTGTCACTTCTTAACTAATACCTGCCCAAAATGTTCACGGATTGTATCATTGTAGATTAAGTTTTGTAATAGTTTAGGTTTCATCATTTAATACTTTTTAATGATTTGGGAGAAAACTCTAAAATAGGTTATAAATCTGCCTGCTTTAATAAATAGATTATTTTGATCAGAATCTACATGTTTCTCAATACTTTGGGATTATTATATTGAACATATTATTATATTGGCCGAGTGATCCATTAATTTTCAATTATTATATTGTAATGTAATAAATAAGGTTGACAGAACCTGAAAATGCCTATGGGATTGTCCCTACACTAAGTGATCACAGAAAGAAACAAATTTTCATTTATTGTATTACTTTTTTTTCCCTTCCTCTCTCTTCTTTTGTTTTCAGGTTTTCAGTTGTTATTCTCACTACCATCAATATGCCCTACTAATCTGTGCAGACTGGAAAATCAAATAGATATGATCACTACAATTATATGATGCACAGGAGATAATAAGAAACTGCGTGTATATGTTGCACAGACTTTGAAACCTCACTTTGGGTTGGCAAAGGGTAATGTTCACTTCTTTGTTGTTGACTGTGTTTTAGGTGAGAAAATATTTTTCCACTTGCTTATAAACACATATAATATCCAAAAGTCTTCAGTTCAACTGTGAACACCTTGAAAATAAGTAGATTATCAGATACTTAAAGAATATTCTACATGGTAGCACACATTAAGTGCTCAGTAAATACCTGTTGGCCGAGTGATCCTTTAATTTTCCTTGCTACCTGTACTCGAGTAGCCCACACTGTCAGATTTATTCTGACTTTCACTAGAATGACTTAAAATTTTATTTTAATTAGAATAAGCATTGCAATACATATTATGGGATTAATTGTGTCCTCCTAAAAGATATGTTGAAGTCCTAACCCCAATACTTCACAATGTGATCTTATTTGGAAGATAAAATATTTAGTTGCTGTAGATATAATTAGTTAAGTTAAGCTGAGGTCATACTGGAGTATGGTGGGCCCTTAGTCCAACATGAACTGGTGTCATTTTAAAGAAGAGACACAGAAAAAAAGATGATCATGTGATGACAAAGGCAGAGATGGAGTGATTGATCTATAAGCCAAGGAACATAAAGAATGATTGGCAAACTCCAGAAACTAAAAGAGGCAAGGAGGGATGTTCTCCTTGGTTTCTGAAGAACCAAGGCCCTGCCAACACCTTGATTTGGGATTTTTTGGCTTTTAGAGCTGTGAGACAATAAATTTCTATTGTTTTAAGCAATCCTGCTTATGGTCTTGTGTTACAGTAGGAAACTAATACCACATTTTTGTTTTTATTTTAATTTCTTCTTAAGTTTAAGAAGAAGAAAGGACAATGAAGTGAGACTAGCTCTCCCTGGTTGTTACCTGTGAACGAGCAGAGATCAAGATGGTAGTTTTTTACAAGGCAATGATCCATTCCAACTGTTGTCACACCAGCAATGGAATCTCTATCAGACATTCATTAAAGTGAAAAATCAGAGCAACCCATTGTGTAACAAATGGATTAGGAGAAATATATATGGTCCTGGGTGGGTGAGGGGATGATTGGGGAGGGTGATATAAAAATCCAAAAATACCTAAGATCTTACCTTTAAAATTCTCCATCAGCATATTCAGTGACAGCACCCAATATTATCAAGGAATGCCCATATAAGAACATTATAGTAATAGAGGCATTTTGCAATGGTAATTCTCAGGGACACCCCCTTCTTTTTGTGGATAAGGGAGAAAGAACAAAGGGAGAAAAGAAGGAAGGAAAGATGGGAGGAAAAAAGGAATGAAGGAGAGACAAAAGGAGAGAGGGAAAGAAGGATATACCATAAGAAAATGACCACTACTACCGTGAATAATAATGACAATTAAGCAATTAAGTTCTCAAACTTGTTGCAATGATGTTGCTAACCTTTTTTAATATCCAAAGTGTTATTCATTATGAATTTGAAACAACTGGACAAGCAGTTAACCAAGTTTACTATTTGGAAGTCCTGAAAAGGCTGCATGTAAAAATTAGATGACCTGAACTTTTTGCCAACAATTCATGGCTCTTACATCACGACAATGCATCAGCTTACACGGCACTGTCTGTAAGGGAGTTTTTAGCCAGTAAACAAATAACTGTTTTGGAACACCCTCCTTACTCACCTGATCTGGCCCCCAATGACTTCTTTCTTTATTCTAATATAAAGGAAATATTGAAAGGAAGACATTTTGATGACATTCACGACATCAAGGGTAATACAATAACAGCTCTGAAGGCCATTCCAGAAGAAGAGTTCCAAAATTGCTTTGAAGGGTGGACTAGGTGCTGGCGTCGGTGCACAGCTTCCCAAAGGGAGTACTTCAAAGGTGACCATAGTGATATTCAGCAATGAAGTATGTAGCACTTTTTCTAGGATGAGTTCGTGAACTTAATTGTCCAACCTTGTATACTTCAGTGGGCAAATGTTATGTGCCTGCACTGCACCGAACACTTTAAAATGAGTTATCCAATTTAATGCACACAAAAAAAACTCACTGTGATATAGTTATCATCTCCCGTTTTACAGATGAGAAGACTGAGGATCAAAGATATTTTGGGCTTGGCCCCCATCACAGAGCTCTAAGAGGAGTTGCACTCAGCCCAAGTGCATCAAGCTCTAAGACCCATGCTATTAACCATTGTGGCTCTGTGCTGGTAACTCACTACCTATATGCTCTAAAAATGTACATTCCATTGCATTTCTGACAAAAATGAAAAAGAAAATCACTAAAAAAAAAAAAAAAAGCGAAAGCGAGAGCGAGAGAGAGAGAAAGAGAGAGCGAGAGAGAGGATTTGTCAAATTAGTGGAGATTTATTGAGCACTTGCAATAGTCCAGGCAGTGTGCTGTAACTTATAAAGATTCAGGGAAATATTTGACTATTCTCCTGGTGTCAAAAGTAATAAAACACTCTCTGTGATATATGTGAATACTACCTCATTGTGCAAAGCATTGAATAATTGCAGGTGTGTTTAATGTGTTCCTTGGCACCCTTTCATCTCAACCAATTTTTTTCTTAACTGGGCTTGTAAGATCCCTGTCCAAAACCAAATCTGTCCAAAAATTTCATTGTAGGAGCAATAGCTCACATGTATATGACAAATTTCTTTTACCTGTTTATATAGACTTTTTTAAACAAATTTTACTAGTAAGGTTAAAATTTTCTAACTTCAATGAACTGATGATTATCTCACCTGTTCACCTCAAAAGCTTGTGATATAAGTGTGGAAGGAATATCATCACAATTGTATAAAGGAGGATATTAATATTTAGAAAGGAATAGGTTACTTTTAAAGAAATATCCATCTATAGGAAGCTGAATTAGGGATTTAAATAAATCAGAGCTCTTCTAAAGGAGAATTTCTGCTATTCCCATGTTGCTGTCTAATGCCAAATCTTTTCCTTGAAATTTTTTCTCTTGCTTCATCTTAAGGTATTTTTAAAGTCTGTGGGTCTAAGGAGCAATGCTGAGCAGTGCTGCTTAAAAAAAAGCAATCAAGCCAAAAGTCCTACACAAAAGGGACACATTTCAGAGAAGCTACAAATATATATATTATAGATTGAACTACAAACTCTCAACAGTATTTTGTTGTTGTTTTTCAGGAAAACATTTGTTTTCCTAGAACTTGGTCAATACAAAAGGAAAAAGACAGATTTTTCTGGGTCTCTGTATTTGCAGTGAGTTAGATAAAACAGACCAGTCTGACAAACATCTGGGAAATGGTTGTGTAGAGCGTGCAGGGTTTTTACCCCCTTCACATACTGCCTGGAATTAACAACAGTGTCCTCTGTCTTCTAATGTGATTGGCTGCAATGCTTCCAGTAATTTAAAATACAAATAGTGCTGAGAAAGCATGGTGAGGATTGGCGTGCTACAGTTCTGGAAACACTGAACCTTATGAATGATGTAGCGGTAAAAGGAAAGAAATATTGCCAGAAAATATTGATAGTAGATTGGATCTAAATTCACAGGAGAGGGATTGCCTGGCAGAAATATGTGGACCCCTACCCTTTTACATTGCACTTTCTTAACTACTGATTTTCTTTAAGAAGAAAAAAATACTTTTTTGTTTTTAATGCATACCATCTCTTTTCACTATTTACCAACCAATGCTGTGATTCACAGATGTTGAAGCTCTGCAATTCAGAGCACGGACTTTGAAGTCAGATAGACCTGGGTGAAATCTCAGCCCATTCTAGCTGCCTTCAATCTGTTACTCTCTGTGCCTCAGTTTCCTCATCTGTCAGCTAGGTAAATATTGATACTTCTCTCATGCAATGATCAGGAGGAGTAAATGAGATAATGCATGTCAAAGACTTGGCAGAGTGGCTGGCAATCTGAATATCCTTAGTGAAAGGGAGCTTGCATTCATTTTTGAGTTTGCTTTTGCTCATACTGGATATGCTTGTCTAGACGTTGGGAAACCTACAAGTCTAAAACATCTCATAACATGACTGAAAAAAATTACCTCGTTAGCAATTATATACCAATTACTAAGAATTCTACACATTGTTACAGCTAGTTCAAAGGCAGTGGGGCCATGTGGAGTTCACAAGACTAAAATAATTCCTCTCTTATTTTTGTGTTTAGCCTGTGGAAGTTGCAAGGGAAGTCAATAATGCAAATCACGATAATGTGGTCTTTCATTCCATAGAAAAATTAATTAAATTTGTCCATATCAGGGAAAACTCTGAGATACCAAAAGCAAGAATTTTGGATGGATCAAAACTAATCCCAGCAATTTGCGGGAGAGGCCTACCCAAATCTTT
This sequence comes from Rhinolophus sinicus, assembly GCF_036562045.2. Lineage (NCBI taxonomy): Eukaryota > Metazoa > Chordata > Mammalia > Chiroptera > Rhinolophidae > Rhinolophus > Rhinolophus sinicus. Next base: position 150,717,701 of record NC_133751.1, on the reverse strand, counting down.
AGGTAGGTTTCCTGGGACCACTTGCAGGGAAGGATCCAGGAAGAGAAATAACCTTGGGAATATACACTTTTATTCTCTCACTCTTTTCACACATTTTTGCTTCTCCACCATTCCAGACCCAATCCAAAACACCATGGGGTAGAATGAGGAACAAAAATTTAATTTAAGAACTGAAGAGAGATTTCAACTACTAGGCTATCTACATTTGAATTTAGTTATTGACATAAAAAAATAAGTTCTTAAAACAGGAAGGTAAGAATTAGGAAGCACAAGGAGAACTTACTCACTATTGCTGGCCTGGAAGATGGAGGGGCCTATGAATCAAGGAATACAGGAAGTAACTAGAAGCTGCTAGAACTAACTAGAAGCTGAGAACAACCCTGGACCAAGAATGAGCAAGGGAACAAGATTTCAATACTAAAACTGCATGAAATTAAATTTTGCCAATGACCTGAACTGGCCTTGAAGTGGATTTCCTCTATGGACTCTCGGGGGTCCATAGACTATGCTTGAAGAACTGCTGGTTTAAGAAATAGTTTGGGAGAGATCCAAAATGGTGAAGTAGAAAAACACTTTGCCTGCCTACTTCTGTGAACTCATTATAGTTACCACTAAATTATAGAACAATCAACCTGGAGAACCATGTGAAGTCGAGCCAAACAGAAGTCCTATAACTAAAATTATAAAGAAGAAGCCACCTCGAGACTGATAGGAGGGGCAGAGACGTGGAATGGGTCCCAAATCTCCATGTGGCAGTTAAAATTAAGAGGGATATCTCAGTCGCGTAGGATCACCTCAAAGGAGCCAGGAACCCCAGTCCCAAAACAAGCTCCCAAACCCAGAGTACCGGTGCTGGGAAGAGGAACCCGAACAACATCTGGCTATAAAAAACAGTGGGGATTCCGACCATCCAGGTGGGAAAACAAGGCGTCCTCTCAAAGGGCCCGCAAACAGATTCGCTCACAGGAACTCACCTTGACTCCAGCAGAGGGATGGTGACTCAGGGGGCATCAGAGGCATCAGGGAGCATGCATAGGTGTGTGGTTGCAGGTCCAGGGCTGGAGGACAGTCCCCATTTTCCCTGTGAGGAGGTCCTCCTCCCATGCAGCCATCAGGCAGACGCCATCTTTCCTGGGTTGAGCCCGCCCCCACATGGCCACATCTGAATCTGATTGTTCTAGTGAGCTCTGCTCGCTCCACTCTGCTGACTACCTGGGAATGCACACCATCCAACTCCCCCAAAGCCAGAGGCACTTTCTCATTGGGCAGCCAGCCCAGCTTGCGTTGCACTCTTTCTTGGAAAACTATTGAACTCTAGCCGACCCCTGGCAGATGGTGACTGGTCTCGGTGTGCTCTGAGACTTTTGGTGAGTCATTCTAGGCTCAGAATTTAAATTATCCTGGTGACCAAAGCTCTTCCCACTCTAGTGAGTCCCTGAGACCATGCTTCACTCAACTAGTTTAACACATGAGGCTTTATCAGCAGTTGAACCTTAAGGGAGCAGGCAGGTAGCTGCAGGTCTTGGAGTGTCTGGCTTTTTACAGAGCTAACCCAGGCATGGTACTAGAGGCAGCCATCCTGGGTTTGCAGCGTTGCCTCTCCCATGTACCGCCAGGTTTAGCACAGACAACAAATATGTTAGGATCACTTTGTAGCTCCTACCAGATAGACCCAGGCTAGTCACAGGCAGTGTGTGACCTGGACCTGTGCCACAGCCCCTCCCATGAAGCCCCAAAACCAACATTTTGGAAATTGGCTTCAGAACACGATAAGGCACAGCCCAATTAGCCCTACAAGAGGCACACACAAAGGGTGGTCTCAACAGGTGCCAGAACCCACTGAGGCTAATCCCAATCAGTGAGTTAAGCCCCCCTGCACAGCAGCCTATAAGCTGTGGACATGGCCAAACCCCATAGCCAATCAGCCTGAGCATCAATCCTACCCAGTAATGTACCAAGGGCAACCAAGACTCAACTATAACAGGAGGACACACCAACCCACACAAGAGACATTCCTGGAGCAACTGGAACAGGTGACCAGGAAAACTGTGCCAGGGCCCCACAGGGCACCTAATAAATAAGGCTACCTGCCCAAGACTGGGAAACATAGCAGATCTACCTACTACACAGGAAAAAACAACCAAAAATCACATACACACAAAACAAATAAACAAACAAACAAATAACAACAACAACAACAACAAAACAGAGAGGCAACGAAAATGAGCTAACAAAGAAATGGGTCCCAAATGAAAGTACAGGAGAAAACTCCAAAAAAAGAACTAAACGAAATGAAGGCAAGCAACCTAGCAGACACAGATTTCAAAACAAAGTTTTTAAGGATGCTCAAGGAACTTAGTGAGAATGTCAACAAAGGGACAGCAACCATAAAAAAGGACATAGAATAGAAACCATAAAAAAGAACCAGTCAGAAGTGAAAAATATAATACGTGAAATGAAGAACACACTAGAAGGAGTCATCAATAGACTAGATGAAGCAGAGGATTGAATCAGCGATTTGGAAGACAAGGTAGCAGAACACACCCAATCAGATCAGCAAAAAGAAAAAAAGAACCCAAAAAAGTGAGGATACTTTAAGAGACCTCCAGGTCAATATCAAGCATACCAACATTCGCATAATAGGGGTACCAAAAGGAGAAGAGAGAAAGTAAGGGATTGAGAATCTATTTGAAAAAATAGATCACTGAAAATTTTCTTATCCTGGACATACAAGTCTAGGAATTAAAGAGAGTTCCAAACAAGATGAACCCAAATAGATCCACACCAAGACACCTTATAATTAAAATAGCAAATTTTAAAGACAAAGAGAGAATCCTAAAAGCAGCAAGAGAAAGGCAACTAGTAACTTATACGGGAGGCCCATAAGATTGTCAACTGATTTCTCAACAGAAACATTGCAGGCCAGAAGAGAGTGGCACAAAATATTCAACATTATGAAAAGTAAGAACCTACAATGAAGGGTGCTCTATCCAGTAAGGCTATTACTTAAAATAGAAGACCAGATAAACAGCTTCCCAGACAAAAAAAAAAGCTAAAGCAGTTCATCACCACCAAACCAGTATTATACTGAATGTTAGACAAACTATTATAACAAAGAAAAAAAATCAAAATTATGACTAATAAAATGGCAATAGCTACATATCTATCAACAATTACTTTCAATGTTAATGGTTAAATGCACCAATCAAAAAACACATGAGGGCTGAATGGATAAGAAAACAAAACCCTTACATATGCTGCTTACAAGAGACTTCAGATTGAAAGACACACACAAACAGAAAGTAAAAGGATGGGAAAAGATATTTCATGAAAATGGAAATAAAAATAATTTAAAACGCTGGGGTAGCAATACTTATATTAGACAAAATAGACTTTAAAACAAAGGTTATTAGAAGAGACAAAGAAGGACCCAGTAATCCCACTTCTGGGTATTTATCTGAAGAAACCCAAACACTACTTCGAGGGGACATGTGCATCCATATGTTCATTACAGTATTGTTTATAATGGCCAAGATATGGTGGCAGCCTTATGTGTCCATCAATGGAAGGATGGATAAAGAGGAGGTGGTACATATATACAATGGACTATTGCTCAGCCATGGAAGGAAATGGGTACTTGCCATATGCAGTGGCATTAATGGACCTGGAGGGTATTGTGTTGAGTGGAGTGTCAGACAGAGAAAGAAAGATGCAATGTAATTTCACTTATATGTGGACTCTAAAGAACAAAATTAACAAAACAGAAACAAACTCAGATACAGAAAACATTTTGATGGTTGCCAGCCAGGAGGGCAGTTGGTGTGGGTGAAAAAAGGGGAAAAGATTAAGAAGTGCAAATTGGTAGTTACAAAACAATCATGGGGATGTAAAGTAAAGCGTAGGGAATATAGGCAACGATATGGTAATAACTATGTATAGTGCCAGGTGGGTACTAGACTAGTCAGGGAGACCATTTATTCAATTATACAAATGTCTAAACACTATGCTGTACAACTGACCTGAAATTAATATCAGATACTATAGAACATCAACAGTAATTGAAAATTTCAAAAAAGCTGAAAAAGGAGAAAAAAAATTAGACATATCTAAGAACTACACAATATAATAATCCATGATGGTTGCCCTTTTCAGTTAAGAATAAATCTACATTATTAAAGTCAAAAGCTACAATCTGTTTGTTTCTTTTCATTTCTTTTCTTTTCTTTCTTTTTTTTTTTTTTTAGGAAATCTGAGATTCCAAAAAGTTTATGGTTGCAGAATCAGCTTAAATTTTAGATCTTCTTTCTTAGCTATAAGTATGTTTAGCAGAAGGAATGACTATATGTGCATAATTAGGTCATAAATATACCTAATAAATTAATGAGAAGGAAAGCATACTTGTAACATTGACTAATACTGAAGTTTTTAAAGTAACATTTCCTACCTCAGTAACAGGTTATGGTGTTTGGTAAGATATGAACGACAACAACCAAAATTGTCAGATTTCTCCGCTATTTGTTTTTCTTTTGGAGTTAAATTGTATTCAGGTCACAGGTTCAGCATTTTTCAGGGAGGAGGGGTTGGGCACGCTGAGCGCTTTCTCCTTGCTCCACATCTAGGCCCAAGGAAGGGGAGATGAGCGCACGGTAGCCCGCAGCCTGATGGATACTGAGAGGAGAAAGAGCATGTCAGAGACGGGGCAGCACTTCTGCTCTGAAGGGCTCTGAACATACATTTGGATGGTAGGAAGTGTGCAGCTGCAGCCCGGGGTCACCTTGATACCCTGTTCTGGTATCAAGGTAAAAATCAGGGTTTCTTTCTGCAACCTCTGAAAACTGGAGGAGACTGGTTGAAGAAGTGTGAGGACTTTATGTTCTTTCAATCCCCCCTTTCCACCCCGACTCCCATTCTCCAGCGTAAATGTACACACAGACATACACACACAAACTCACAACGAAGAAGAATAAACCAGAACAATTCCAGTAGCATAAAGGGAAAATAGATTAAAGGGCAAGTAACTCCCAGTTTTAAACCATCCCATTATTTGAACTCCCGAATAGGCATTGCTGGCATACAATTTCCTGGAGAAGTAAAGCTAAATATTCTAGTAATTTAAATCTAGGTCCTGCTCCACTAAGATTTTATTTGTCCACATGAAAGCATCACCAATGGCACCTTTGTTGACCAGTTTCAGCAAAACCACCAAGCTCTTAATGAGCATTTATTATTTATTTGACCTTCAGAGGTCTCAGGGTATGTGCACAGTTATAAAGTCATATGCATAAAACCAACACTGCAATAAATTAAAATTAAACTAACCATGGCAACGGTATTCTAGGAGCATAACCTTACTTACTTAGGTAGGCCAGGTGGAAGTGATGAGTTCTGCCCCATGTCCTGAAGGTCAAATGAACTGGATTCTGTCAAACGAGGGAATCCAGAAAACCGCAGAGTCCAGCAAGAATCACCCTGTAGCCTGTGGACTATCAGTAGCAGAATCTACCAGTCTAGCCTGTTTGGGAAGCATCAGGCTCAAGTCACAGCATATTAATGTGGGGCTACAGGAGACTGTCAGGGACCTGCTTCCATTCCCGCGGGTGTAGGGGCTCTAAACAGAGGACAGTCTTCTCTAGGGATTTGCATCTCTACTCCACATACAAGACGTTTTCAGTGGAGCGTATCAAAGATGATATTTTCATCATTTGAACATCCTGACAGTGAAGAGCATCAAATACACCTTCCCCAACTTAAAAGGGCTGCTCCCATGAAGAAAGAAAATGTCTTCCATGATTAAAGGAAAATAAATTAATTGAACGAGCTTCCAGTCATGTGGGCACCCCTAACTATGCAATTTAATACTGAAACCAGAGCCATATTACATATAGTTGGATGGTCAGATTGTCAGTTGCGAGGTTCGCCTCTTGCAAACAAACTTGAACATCCTCTTTTGATTCTCAGGAGGAATTCAGGAGCTAAGTCGCTCTACCTTACCTTGAGCTTACATTGTCTTCCGTGAACGGTAGGTAACAGGACCAGCAGGATAAGCCAGAAGTAGCTGACTCACTGAAAAACACAGAAATGTTCACTCGCATGACAGTCATTAAAGCCCACCTTGTCAACAGTTCATAGACAAATAGGACAAACTTCTGAAAACTGTTCTCCCGGTGTTACCATTTTATTGACCATACTAGTGCTCAATGAGTCAGTTAGCTTAAGAAAAGACAAGGCGGCCTTCCCCACTTAAGACATTTTTAAGCTGGTGCTACAGAGCTATACATTTGGGGTTCCTATACAGTATAACAAAAGTGCCAGTGTTTTTAGAAATGAAAAGACTTTGTTTTTGTTTAGTTTTGTTTCAACACAAGCATAGAAGCACGATGGAATATTTATACCTCCACTACTGGTAATGTTGCCTCTGCAGTAGGGTAGAGCAGGTCAATTAAACAGGCCTGAATGCCTAAGATAAATGGAAAGATAGACCTTAATTACCTTGTACAGTTACTTTCCTTTTCTTCTTCCCCTCCTCCAAAACTGCCTAAACATCACATTTGCTTTTGAAAATGTCTTTCCCATGATCAATTCAGAATCATCTAACTCGCAAAAGCAAATGCAGAGTCTAGGAGAGAGGTCATTTACTGGACTCTTTGTTTCTCTGGTTTGTTATTTTTAGGATGAAAAACTAAAAATGCCATTATTCACCAGTCACATAATGCAAGGTGATAAAATGCATTAGTTCTAGAATAACCCTTCAGAGCATCTCGCTTCTCTGAATTAGCAAATTAACATAAGTTAAGAGCAGTTGGAACACCAGGTAAAAAAACAAAAAACAAAAGAAAAAAACAACAGCAACAAAAAAACCCACCTGCCTTTATTTTTAAAAGCTGGTGAAGCTGAAGTAGTAACAATAACTATAAAAAGTGGTTACTCATCCTGAAAGAGCCAGAGGTCCTCGTTAATACCTGTAATCTAGCCTTTCAGCTACATACCTCTTTCAGTAAGGTTAGGCTCCTCATGCCCACTGCCCCATCTATGCTCAGTACTCCCTCTGCAATTCACTGGTGCGCCCTCCAGGGAGGGACAAACAGGACCTGCATTGTTTCTGACCACTCACAGTAGCCATTATCTCTACTTGTGTGTTGGCATTTCATTATATTATACTTAGCATTTCAGTATATACTGACTCTCAATTTGTTTTCTTTCATCACGAGCATGTGAGGAAAAGGGCACTGCACGAAGAAAGCTCTCTTGTTGAGAGCATGGGATACTAAGTCAGACAGCACTAAATTCTAACTCGTTCTCTGCCGTTTCTAGCAGTGTGACCCACAAAATGGGCATAGTGGTAGTTGTGACCTTGCTGGGTCATTACCTGAGATGATGCATGCAAAGCACTTAGCACTGGGAGGGCTCACAGCAAGGATTAGAGCAGTTGCGGGGGAGGTTATAATCCCAGTTACTGAAGATGTTATTGTTACAATTACCGGAGACGGGTTTGCATCTACTTACTACTAATTTGTATGACATAGTTATACAACCTTTCTGAGCCTAGGGCTCCTCATCTATAAAATGAGAGATTAAGATTGGACAGGCCTACTTTTTAAAATCTCTGATTCTATTGCGATTATAAAGAATCTCATTGAAGGCAAGACTAATACTCTTTTGCAATCAATTTAGCACCTAGTATCTCACATGTATTCAGTAAAGTATCTAAATGAACTAAAAATAGTAAAAGTTTAAACTTCACATACATGTGTTTGTTTGTGTATCTGCATGTGTGTCTGTGTGTGTAAGAAACTTTCCTCAGTGGAACATGGAGAACTGTGCACACGCAGTATTTTCCCCAAAGTGTGGTCAATTAGGAGCTGTTTTGGTCAGAAGGCAACCAAGAACATTAATCCTCTAGAAATCTAGAGGATTTCAATAGCATTCAGACACGTGAATGTGGTTTGAGGTGCAAATTACGACGCCCTGGAGCTCCCCACCTTCAGGAGTGAATGAAAAACTGCCCTACACTTTCTGACTGTGGCTTCAGACCAGCTTTCCTTGGGAGCTAACCTGGTGGGGACCTCAGAACTCTGCACACTCTGATGCCATGCAAGCCTGATGCAACTTGCTCACATTGGTCCCTTTAGCTTTTTGATGAATTTGATACTCTGAAATACAGCAGATTTTGGAATGAGTTCATGATTCTGGAGAGCCACAAGGAGAGTAACCTCTTGGAGAGTTCCTCTTGTAGTTTGCGAATCCCTGGCCATTTTGTTTTAGTTAATATGTTTATATTAATCTCAATGCATCACTTCTTTCCAAAACCATTTTTAAAGACATGTAGGAAAGCCTGAAAAGAACATAGATAGTCATGTATTATACGTTCTTTATGTTGTTGCTAAGAATGTTTGCCTGAAAACAAGCTCCTGGTTGCTTATGAGTGGTCAGCTCATGCTATTTCTACCTTAGCTGAAGTCATTGTTCTCTATGACATCACAACCCTCCCTACATCAAGTGAATGTGACCTCAGGTACACATGAAGCAGTGAGGTTGATGAACTGTTAAGAGAGAAAGGTTTCCTCATATTTAACAATAAAAAAGGAAGACAAATTCAATAACTGTCCTAGAAATTATATACATTTATTAATATGAATTTAACCAAAGTGAATTTGGCATTTTACACACTTGTTCTTACTTGCTGTGTTGTTTTTCTCTCTTCTTACTGTGTTGTTTTTCTCGCTTCCATCTCTAGATGTGATGGCTCCATATGTTTAGAGAAAGTTAATTTTTGTTTTTCCTTACTGAATATGACATAAAGTCTTCTAAAAAAAGCAACTCTAAGATTTTATATATTGTGGTTGATTACACGCTAATGACTAAATATGTTACCAGATGTAAAAAATCTATAAACAAACAGCTTTGGCTATTTGGTAAACTCAGATGTTAAAATTGTGGTTCCACTGGTACATAAGAATATTTGTTTGTGAGAACTGGCAAAACATGTAAAACCTAAGTATGCAAAAATTAAAACCATTATATGTGAAAGCAGAGAGTTTCTGCATCAATGAATAAAGTAAATTAAAGTATTGGCATCATAATTCAGAAGACACTACTACTAATTGGACTATATATGAAAAAAATTCAGATTTTTAGTTATTCATATTTTCTAGAATAGATGCTTATAATGGGTTTCAATTACTACTGATAGTTTAATTAAGTGACGTATTGACACGTTTTGTTTTCATTCATTTCAACATCGAAGCCAAAGCTTTTCTTAGCATCATTCACTTCCACATTAATTCCAAGAGTATTTTTCTGACATCTACAGAGATAAATGAGTTAAAAGTTATTTCCCCGGAGAAACTTGAGAGACAAGGTAAGACTTAAGGGAAGTCAAAACACACAAATATACAAATGATGACTGGTAAACCTAAGTAAGCACATGATTGTACATGGTAACAATAACCAATATTTATTGATTGATTACAATGTGCCAGGCACTGTGCTAGTAGCAATATATTATTTTGTTTCATATTCACAACTCTGTAAGTTTGTTACTAAGAGTTTCCCCAGTTTACAGGGACTAAGATGTTTAATAACTTGCTCGAGGTTAATTCAAGGGTTGAGATTCAAACCCAGGTCATCTGACACCAAAGCCCTTACCCCTGAGCACTTTGCAAGGAAAGCAGTTAAATATTAAGAAAAGCCTGGGATTTAGGGTCAGAAGATGTCAAGTCCTCTCTGTGCCACTCAGCAAGCTACAAGATCTAAGACAAATCACTTAACTCCCTTGAGTCTCAAGTTCTTTTTTTAAACAGAAATGGAGTAGATGAAGAAGATTTGTAAGCCCTAAAACACTCTGCAAACATCAGCTGCTCATATTTTCATTTCAACCTGCATATGTGTAGTAAAAGAATACCATATACTAATAAAAAGAGACTTCTGAAAAAAAGATGTTTCATTTTGGAATCTTAAGAATTTACTAGGAAAGGGTTGATGGAGAAGTGCCAGAGTTCATGTACTGTTTAGAACAGTACAGTGTGAATCTCCTTGTCTATATGGAAATCTACTGCTTGATATTTACAGTGAAATCATAGTCTCCATTACTAAGTCTACATAAATTCATGTACTAGTAATCACCAGCACTAACCCATCAGTAGAGACACATTGAAATAATAAGAATTTGTTATTGGAGCATTTAGAAAGATATTCGTAATGGCTATGTCAATATGTAACTCATGTCAAAACAGTTAAATAGGAGGGCAGAAGGCTTATAGAAAGAAACAAATGTCCCCCCACCCCAGGTTTGCAGTTTTCTAGCATTTCATAAGGAGTCAGAGACATAAAAAGCTCCTTGTTCAAAGTGTGCAAACAAAATGGGTATATTTAAACTTGTTTTGTTATTTGTGTTATTATTGTTATGCTTTCCTGAGGGAACTCTCAGTGGTAAAAACACAATTAATATGTCAACCCAGACAGTAAACTGATATGTGATGTCAGTTTCATTAAAGCTAGCCTCTACTAGTATAGTTTTAATCTCATTTATTTCTATTCCCGTTATAATAATGCTTCTAAAATATTAATCAGTGCTGTTTTACCTTAAGCATATTTAAAATTTTCCTGAACTTAAAAAAATTAACATTAATTCAATAATTAATATCATTTTTATTCTCCAATCTAATGTGTTCCTTAAAAGAGGAGCTGTATTGTTTCAATATGAAATTCAACCTATTGCCCCAATGAATGTATTTTTTTCTAAAAATATTGTTGAAATAATTCTAAAGACAGATAATGAATTTGAGAAATAATTTCATTCGCACATAATCACCACTCAGATTCCCTGGTCTCAGATTAGCCAGTGGTAATTTATCAGCTGAAAATTTGCTAATATTTAATAGAGATGAACTTAGAAAATAGATTTTTCTCCACTTGTTTGCCTTAGATATGAGCACTTCATAAAACTGAAACAAACCAACATAGATGTAAAGTGGTATATAAAATAAACACAAGAAAAATCTTAGAAGGGAAAACAATGAGCAATATAATATTCAGATCTACTAAGAGATTTTTTTAAAAGTGTGTGCCAATTTCTCAGCGTCATTGGTGACATATTGGACTTCACATTGAGATGAGCTACACTAATAAGAAAATGTCACTTTTCATATTATGTCACCTCCACAGAGGTTGGGGGGGGTCTGCATTGTGTTCTTCATCTCCTCTCACTCATTCAACAAACATAAAACTGGTTCATTGGCAGAGGAAAATGGGAAGAATCCAGTCTACAGCATTTTCTGAAAGAAAGAAAGAAAGAGAGAGAGAGAGAGAGAGAGAGAGAGAGAGAGAGAGAGAAAGGAAGAAAGAAAGAAAGAAAGAAAAAGAAAAAAGCAAAACAAAGCCTGGGAACCCATTGTCAAAGTCTCTCAACTTTATAGATTATAGAGCTTGGTAGAGGCAGTAGTTTTAAGATTTTTTTACTTAACATCTGTGATCTAAGTTGTGCAATGGTACTATTCTTAACTACGCTAATTACTGAGTAAATTACATTAAACATAAAAATTGTAAAAATTCTCTCGGATTGCTTCTTTTTTATTTTCCATGTGTGTGTTTTTCTTTTTCTTTTTTTTTTTCAATTTATTTGAGTACAAGTCCAATAGAACAATGTCAGAAATCTATTGGGCACAAAAGGCCAAAACCAATATGAAGCAAAGGGCTGAGCAAATTTATAGTCAACTGGCGCTGACCTGCACAGGGAGTCGTTCTGAATAATTTATGCTCAGAATTTCACTTTGAGACTCTAGTGGTCTAGATCAGTTGTCTATAATGCCTAAAATCACCAGGAAATTTCTCAGCTCTCCTCTTTTTGGGGGCAGCATAAATGTGGTCTACATATTGCCCTGTGGCTTGTCTACCCAGGGAAGATGTCATGAAGATCTAGCCCTTTTCCAATCTAGGGGAAAAATTTTCTGCCAAAACAGAGCTCACGGTTAACCTCTCCTCAGCCACTCAGGGATGAGAACTTCTGATGCCCAAATTTAATCTTTATATTCTCTTCTTCGGAACTGTAATCAACAATAGGAAAGTTAGCTGGGCTACTACTAAGAAGGCAAAGAAAAAAACAGCTCACAAATTTCATTTGAATGGTACTGTACAATTCGCAGAACCTCTCTTAGGCAGTGTCTCATTTCATTGGCACATAACTCTGTGAGGTACATACACAAATACCTAACAGTATATAATTGTTACCTCACTTCACATCTTATAAATGATAAAATTTAGGTTCAGAGAGGTTAAGTAATTTGTTCGTGGTCAACAGAGCCCAGGGTATCTCTCTTATGTCTTGCCACCTGAGACATGACCATAGGTGTTTCTTAGAACAAATTCCCAATAATTAAATACGACATCCTGATGGTGAGAAAAAGATCAAGAGAGACTGGTACAAGATCTATAACTGCCCTTATCATAATATCTCCACCTTCAGCAAATTAGAATACTGTCTATTACCTCACAAGCCCCTGAGTGTGCTAACGTTCTCTCCAAGTGTTTCAAGATAAAAAGCTGCATTTAAAATGTCATAGCTTTCTGGACACTAATACCCAAAACTGATACACAGCCCAGGCTCCTGGCATTCTTTACGCCCATCTGCTAGCATGGCATGGTGCCCATTCACAAGGTAATAAGACAATTTCAGGAGGACACAGATGCCAAGCATATCAAGGCTTAGAGTGATAACCTGCAAAATGAAGCAGGCAGCTTTTCTTTTTCTACAACGAGTAGATCCTCCTGAGTCAGAAGCACCCAAGCATTCCTCTGCCTCTATCCCATTAGGTGAGATCACATTCATTGACATAGAGTAGAACACACAGTGGAGACTGCTGTGACTAGTTCCAAACCTTAACTCATTTCTGTTTGTAAGTTACAAACAAAAGTTAAGGTCCAGTCCTATAGAACAAAACCTTCAGCTCAAAGACAAGTATCTGCCATGGAGACAATGAGTGTTGGATAGAAATTCCTAAATGCGTTTTCCAACGTCAGGAAGCTTTGCGCCTTGATTTCCTGGTGACCAATCACAGCTCAAGTAGCATGTGACTCAGCCCAGCAAAAAATTTCAAGTATTGGGACAGTAATGCATTTTCTGTAGATGTAAACATAATACCTCTATTGCATCATCTACCTGAGAATATAATGATAACAAAGGCAAGGTAAACGCAAGTTCCCTTCTGAATTCTAGCGAGCATCCTTTGACTAGAGCTGTTTACATGGAGCCTCATTGAAGGCATATGACTCAGTCATTGTTTCTTCTCAATATGCTTTTTGTGTATAGATTTTCGGTGAAGAATTATCTAAAGAGCAAAAGAAGTAGGTGAGTGGAAAGAAGAAAAACATCAGAAGAAACTAGAAGGAAAGGAAAAGAAAAGGAGAATCATTTTGACAGTAAAAATCTGTTATAAGTATCTGACATTAAGTCTTATGGTCAATACTATAGGAATTCTAAAAAAAAAACTTTTAAGTATTACAAAGAATTATGTTAATTTACTTAAATTTCCTGTAGTTCCCAAAAACTACATAGTTCTTTTTCTTTCTATTTATACAAACATACATATGTATTCTGGAAAACTATATGGACACACACACACACACACACACACACACACATGAATATATGTATATTTATATTCATAAATAAATAAGCACACACAAATATATTATTAAGAACTATAAAGACATAGATATACACACACACACACGCACACACACACCGTCATTAGAAATCAGATTGCACATTACAATGGAATTATCCTGAATGGTTTTTAGTAGGTAGCTACATATATATATATATATATATATATGTATATATATGTATATATATACATATATGTATGTATACATATATGTATATATATCACATATCAAATATATATATATATATATATATATTTTTCTCAGTTTAAAAAAAGAAAATTAGGTGTAAGATGTTTCATAATAGGTATTATAAAATATGTAGGTGTGAATGTGTATAAGTATATGTGTTTAATAGCATTTGTGTGCTTAATAGAATGTGATGACCTTCATGGCAAACTGAATTTAGCTACATTTCTGAACAATTTACCTATTGGTTCAATGTTTATCCAACAGATATTAATTAAACACCAACAACGTTTACAAATAAGTCCTTGTCCTCAAGGAATAATAGCTATAATTATAGCAATACAAATTTGCTTTTATTTCAAATAATTTTATTTTTAATTGTTTATTCAAAAGATTTTAATGAGTACCTACTGTTTATTAGGAATTGTTCTGGGCTCTGATGACAGCATCAAAATGATTTCTGTCTTTAAAGTGTTTGAAGTGTGAGGTAAGATAGAAACCAGAGACGATACCAACATAGCGTGTTTAATGGCAATACAGTGGGGCACAAAACACAAAAGGGATGGACAACTCTTTTCGATTTGGTGATTTGGGAAGACTTTATGGGTTAAAATTATGTATGTTCATGTGCATGTAGGAGTAAACAAGGGTTACCTCGGAGGAGATTGAAGATCATTGCATAGGTGATCTCCATCTCCACCGGCCACGGGACCCACGTCTAGCTCAGCACGAAAACAGATAAAAGGATATAGGTATCAAATCATAATAATGAGAAAATGTAGTGTTAAAGCCAGTTATGAAATGCCCTGATAAAAGATTTAATTTGGGGACAAATATGTCTCTTCAAAGCAGTCCTATTACATTTTATAGTTTTGTGCACAATATTAATGGTTATTAAATGAGTGACAAAAAGATCCTGAGAGGAGATGAAGAGCCACTAAGACAAGAAAGAACCCATAAAGAAGCAAAGGCTTAGCCGGGCTTAAAGTTTTTGTTGAGGATCCTTCTCTACTCAGAGTAGAGGAAGAGAAATCATTAAGTGTCAGAAAGGAGGGATCCTATTTGTTTTATGTGCTAGTAGATAATATCCTCTTTCTCTCTCTTCCTCCATCATATATCTATCTATCTATCTATCTATCTATCTATCTATCTATCTATCTATCTATTATCTATCTATCTATCTATCTATCTATCTATCATCTATCTATACAGAACAGAAGGAAAGAAGGAAGGGAAGGGAAAGGATGGAGGAAGGAAGTTGAGGAGGAAAGAAGGAAGGAAAGGAGGGAGGGAGGGAGGGAGGGAGGGAGGGAGGGAGGGAGGGAGGAGGGAGGGAAGACAGGGTATAAATGTATTCAAGCTCCTTGGAATTTTTTAAGTGTGATTCTCATGTGAGAGTGGGGGTGGTCGAGACCCATGCCACAGGGAAGAAGCCCTTAAACTCAAGTACATTAAAAAAATCACTCATCATAGAGGCATGTTAAAAGTAGATTCCATGATTCGTCTCAAAAGATTCTCATTCAGTTGGTCTGAAATAGGGTACAATAACCTCCCCTAGATGAATGCAATATAGGAGGTTGAGACCACACTTGAGAAATGTTGCCTGAAGGAATTTTAAATGTCCTTTCCCAGTCTTGTAAATTATCTACAGATAGAGATTCAGTTCTACAGTTCCACATGTGTTTTGGTGGAGAAGTGCCTACTTTTCTAAATCACATTAAAGTTATCAAAGATCCCAGAAACACGCTTTGAATTTGTATATGTATATTATAATACATTATACATACATTATAATTCTGTTTCAATTTTAACCTCAGACCTGAATGAATTCCACATTGCATATCTTTATTTTCTGAAAAGGATGGCTGTGATTTAAGGGAAAATATCAGTTAGAGGGAGCGAAAATGTAAAAGAGGAAAAGTAGGAGAGGGAACAGTAAAGCTATTTATAGAAGGAGTTGAAGTTGCCCTCATTGTGTATCATTTTCAGTTTAGCCAAAGAAAAAGGTGAAAATCACTGAAAAAATTTACATACTTTGAGTCATGAACATTTCTCAAACAAACAAAAGAAATTGGATGTAGAAAATAAAGACACATTTGGTATGACTTATTTTCCCCTTGTACCCATCAATTTAATAAGGAGCTGGCATTTGAAAAAAAAAAATGCTGTTAAGACCTACCAGTTTAATCGAACACTGAACAAGGAGAACCCTGGTGCACAATGTTCCAGCTCTGCTTTACAGCATGAGTTAGTAACTTCAAATCTAATTAATATGGGAAATTTTGCCTGAACAAGTCTGAAAAGTATTGAGCAGTGTCTTAGCAGTCATGACACTGATTCTGGGTATGTACATAGTAGATGAAGTTCAGAAAGACGCAGGGGCCTAACACACCACTGAAAGTGAGAGAGATGGATAAGAGCAAGATGTAATAAAAAGTACAAGGATTTTGGAATAAGATAGAATTGGGCATAAGTCATAATTCTGTCATCAGATTTCTGCCCTCGGTACAAATTACTTATCCTCTTTGAGACTCAGTTTTCATACCTGAAAATAGAGATGAGAATAACTCCTTCCTAAAAATTATGTTAAGTAAGTTAGGTGAAGAGTCTAGCTCGATCGATGACCCACAACAAATTCAAGTTTGCTCATCCATAGAGATTACTTTTACAATGTTGGAGATACAAACACCCAGATAATTAGCAGAAAATTGAAAAAACATAATGGAGATGTTTGTTGTTATGCTCAGTACTGCTTTGTAACTGAAATATCATCCAACAATTGCTTCTAAATGCTGTGCTGGCAAAATGAGTGGGAGCAATTGATATTTGGCTATTTTTTCTGAGAGGATTGAGTATTTCTAAAGATTTCTTTCACTCTAGCATGCTAATATAATGGGTTGCTAGGATTGTATTTTGAGATATGTATGGATATTTCTTCCCCTGGACATCCTCCATGTTATGTCTATTGCTGCACCATTCATCATCTTACAGGTGAAGGTTTGTAGAGTTAAGGAAGTAAAGAGTCAAAATCTCAGCTTTGAATTCCAATCATAGAGAAAAATAATCTTGAAAAACAGGAAAGAAAAGACAGCGTTTTGAGAGAAAACTTTTTTGAAAATTACAAATAGAAAGCCTTAAGGATGTAGAGGAAAGGAGTTTACAGTAGTCTTTTCGTATCTGCTGTTTCACTTTCCATGATTCCAGTTACCCATGGTGAACCCCCATCTGAAAATAAATGGAAAATTCCAGAAATAATTCATAAGTTCTACATTGTGTGCCGTTCTTAGCAGCTTGATGAGCTCTCAAAACTTCCTGCTCTGTTCCATCCAGAACCTGAATCATCCCTTTGTCCGGTGTATCCATGCCGTATATACGACCTGCCTGTTAGTCTGTTAGTCACTTAGTAGCGGTCTCAGTTATCAGATTGGTAACTTGAGAGAGAGAAATCACATTCACATAACTTTATTGCATGATATTGTCATAATTTTCCTATTTCATTATTAGTTATTGTTGTTAATCTCCTACTATGCCTAATTTATAAACTAAACTTTATCATAGATATGTATGTATAAGAAAAATCATAATATACATATATAGTTTTTGGTAGTATTTGAGGTTTCAGGCATCACCTAGGGGTTTTGGAACATATCCCCCAAGGAAAAGGGGAAACTAGGTATACCAAAAATAACAGAGTTGGCAAGGATACAAAGTGAAGTAAAAGATTATTTTCTCAGTACAAAGAAAGATTAAAAACTCCATCTGGATTGAAGGAAGAAGGGCTAGAAGAGGAGAGCGGTAGAAAGAGGAGAGTTTGGTCATGAAGGGAGCGTGGAAGAATAGGGCTTAGCTATAGATATGGAGGTCTTGCTGGCCGCTCCCCCATCCTCTCTTCTCAAAACATTGTTTGTTCTAATCATGGTGTCCTTTAGGAATAGGAGCAATGAGTTAGTAACGTAATGACAGGAGTAGGTCTGGGGACAGACTTTCGGAGGACAAATACCAAGCATGGTGTGGGAAAACATATGCAAGATCACGGAGCCTCCAAGATGGAGGATGAAAGTCAGAAAGAATTTCAGTGCACAAAAGGGGACACCACCAGAAGCAACTTGGACCACACAAGATGAAGACCACATGATAGGACCATAGATGCCTGTCGCAGATTTATCCAACATAAAGGCTGAAGCACTGAGATTTTGAAGAATGAATTAAACCTCAGTCAAGACAGAGTGGTATTGTAGAGAATGGTGGACTTACACAGCCATTCTACAAACTCTGCCCTCACCACCACCTCTGCTCCTTCTTTCTCGATGAGAAAACTTCCAATTCATTTGTGTATTTATCAATAGGTCTCCCATTTCTCAGCACAGGGACTGATTTATGATTGATCAAAACCAGGCCTAGTGGTCTTGTTCCCGTTAGTCATAGTTTAAACACAGAAACGTAACCCAGTCATGGTGAGAGATAATAAATCCCTTAGTACGTAAGCTACTGTTAGTTGTTCTTTCTCTTATTTGCAGCCAAAAGCATCCTTAATAAATGTCATAAATTTGGCTACTCCATTCATGGAAATGGAGGGATAGAAAGACTCTGTATCTTCTTGTAGTTAGTGACCAGAGTGTAAACAAACAAACAAAAAACAGCTTTCTGGTATTCCCACCTGTCTTGCTATAGGACAGCAAATCAATGACTCTGAATTTACCAAGAGCATACTTAACATTCCGTGTTTACAGGTTACTGTGGGAGGGTGGAGAGAGTGCAGCAAACAAATTAACTTCCCTGCTTTTAAAAAGTTAATTGGCTGTGATACTTAGAGCCAAGATCAGCAGAGAGTCTGGTGCTGCGCCACATGTGATCCCCATAATACTCCTACCTGCATCCTACGGTTCATTCTTTCCACTCTTCCATAATTGCCTTCTTGGTTACCTATAGTTCCCTGTACGCTCTCTTCACCCAGATAGCTGAAAATCTGATTGTTCTGTAAATACGACACTTCATTGGAGAATGAAGGACAATATTTATACTTATTCATGATAAATATTAAACTACAGCCCAGATTTCTCCTATGCAGTACAATCCAAACTTGTCATTTTTGGAAACTGTAATAATAATAATAATAATAATAATAATGACAACCACATCTGAAGCAGGCATTTTAGACAACAGACATTATGTTTAAAGATGCCTTTGTCTGATCACCTGTATATACCTGTGCTAACAAGGAAGAGTGACTAAGATTGCAGTCTACGTCTGTTTTACATGGTTCAGGAATCATTCTTTATATCTGTTGACCCCTAACAGGAGAGAGAACCGAAAAGGGGGACTTTTGAGTTATAATGCTCTAGTCAACCAGCACACAAGTCACTTGATAATGGTCAGCCTGGCAGGGGTCCAAAGCAGGGAATACTTCAGGGATATTCTGCATGTCTTCACTCCAGTGATGGCTGTGAAATATGATGGAATATTTGTGTATTAGCAAAAAGGAAACGGAGAAAAAAAGTGTCAGAAGAAGAAAGGTGAATGAAAATTACTCTTTGGGGGAAAAAAACACAGTATTTAGTGTTCTCAGAAGGAGAATTTGATTTTTCTTCTTTTGAATTTCAAAAACGCACATGGCTTGTGGCCTTAAGGAGAGAAGCCCAGGAACAAGGCTGCTTTTGTACTCTATTAAGGTTGAGATTAAAGTCCCCACTGATAAACGGAACATTCTTTAAAAGTGACCAGAAGCAAACAGTGTCTGTTTGCTGCTACTTTATTACAAAGACACCACTGAGAATAGCTAAGAATATACTATTTGATCTTTAACAGGTAGACCAAATGATTGCAGTTGGCTCCAGCCCGAGATGCTTTCTGCAAATTATTGTTTCTGGTTATAAACCTTTATAATATCTCAGAATGAATTATGTATGTATTTCATGTTTTCTTTTCTGTTATCAGCCTTGATGTTCTCATTTCAAGTTTCACCCTAGCCTCCTAATAATGCAATATTGAGGCCATTCAGACACTAATTATGCCTCCGTGGCTTTTTTGAAATGACTAAATCAGCATCAGTTCTATAATTATCATTAGCAAGTTTGTATCAGTAGCTCACATCACTTGAAGAGCTCAACTTAAATGATTTGTGAATGTACTCCTCTAATGCATTGAACACTCTCTATAGATACACACAGGTGCTTGCATATGGCTTTATGTAAAATAGAAAGTCTGTACATATATATTGCATGAAATATATTTTCAACACAATATTAAAACATTATTTCCATAGCTTGAAATACTAAGGTACGTAGAAACACCCAAGGTACCTGTGCTTTAAAAGCTCAGTTGGGGTAAGCAGTGTAAGAAAATAGAAGACTATTACTCATACTTAAGGCTAGATCTGATGTCTTCCTCATTTTAAGGAAGTTCAAATAGGAATCCGGCAAAGATGATTGACAGGAAGAAGTATCCGAATGCAATTCCTCTGTATTTTCATTGTTTCTGTTCTTGAATTATTGATATTGCCAGTAGTCATTTGCCATGAAAACAAATCAAGGGAGGTATGGTAAGCACTTCCATGAATGCAATACTTATATTTTAAAAGAATGTTTACAGTATACCATTTTTATAATTTCACAGAATAAAAAATTGGTGGGAAAAAATAACTAGAGTAAAATAAAGCTTAGTGCAAATTAGAAGCTTAATTTTGTGACTAAATACATAAATGCTGTGTGGAACAATATATTACTAAAAAAAAACAAAAAACAAAAAACAGCTCCTGAGAGGAAAAGCTACGAAGATTTCTTTGTATCACTTAGAAGGGAAAACCTCATCGTAAACCAGGAAAACCTGATCAGAATTTTTGAATTTAGGTCTGTTCTGGAATCATGGGGCATACATCTAAAGCTAAGCTATTGTACTTACCAGTGACAATCTTTTTCTTTCCTTTTTTTTTTTTCTTTTTAATTTTCACACCACCTAGTACTAGATCCTTGTTTTATCCAAAAACCTTGTGCCAGGCTGTAGTATTTTATGACCTACATTATTACCCTCTGGGTAGTGAAATGATGGTGCCAAACTAATTATTGCTTTGTCTAATTTTAAATCTAGGTCTATGGAGATTAACAGCTTGCACATTAATTCAAAGCACCAACAGCCCACCTCACCTAATGCCGTTTTAAACGAATTTAAAATCCTGTTTAGGAAACTTTAATATACTTGAACGAAGAAAATGTGCATCTGTATTTTTATTCGGTATATAAAAACCAAATTCACTTTTCTTCTTTTGTTGTTCATACTCCAGGGAGGAACTTTTCTGATCATCAGGCTTTACTTCTTTTGAAAATGGAATACTTGTTAAGCCAAAAGCACAGTCTGATTGGAACTAATTGTAAAGTAGTAGTGGTGGTGGTGGGGAGAGGGAGGAAAAATAATGAGAAGAAAGACAATGTATAGTTTGAGAAGAAAAAAAAAAAACCATTAAATTTTAAGGTATTGTCTGTTTGGGTTTTTATTTTTTATTCTTTGACATTAAATGAATGCTTTAAACACACTGACATTTTGTAATATTGCAAAATAAACATGAAGTATTGAACAATCAATACAAATAGACCATCTATTAAAAAGTCAAGGAAGCATATCACCAAATCCTACAAGAAGGATTGACAGTTTGAGGGAACAGAAAATGATAGACCGTTGTAATAACTCTGCAGCTAGTCACCCAGTTTCCATTCTATTAGTTATATCTTCTTAAAGCATGGCTCAGGTCCCATACTTCTCTTGCTTACAAATCCTCCCAGAGCTTCCTGTTACCTACCAACTTAAATGCAAACCTCTCACCTAAGGACTGAATGAAGTCTCTGAGCAATGCCCCCCTGATTCTCATTCCCATCTTTTTTTTTCCCTTCTGTGTCTGTGTAAAGCAAAGGCTCAACCAAACTAGATTATATACTGTTCCTTGCAAAGTCCCTCATAATTTCCTTCCTTGCTGCCTTAGTGTATGCCTATTTCATCTACAAGTCAACTCCACTTTCTCAATAAACAGGTTTTAGGATTGTCAGTGTGTTAAGTACGGTTGCAGGGAGGGTTAAAGATGGAAGTTACAATGATTGCCTGCCCTCAAGAAGCTTACAATCTAAGTAATGGAGGAGTCAAACACTTACAATGGTACTTTTAAAATGATGTGAAGGGAGAGAGAGAGAGAGAGAGAGAGAGAGAGAGAGAGAGAGAGAGAGAGAGAGAGAGAGAATCTAATGAGAGCCCGGGGGAAAGATACTGAAGTGCCACTAGGAAGCTTGGGAAGTCTCCTTGGAGGAGGTAAGTGCTTAAGGGAGCTAGGCCTCAGAAAAGGAGGGGAAACCAGAGGGCACAATGAAAAGCAAGGCACAGAGGGGACAGACAGCACGGTGTGTGCAAACTACAAGCAGTTTGTTGTATTGGAGCATAAAGATGGGGACTACAAAGGCCAGGAGACTGCCCTCTCCTTCATGAAAGAACCCATATCTCCTTCTGGACAGGTCTTTTATGAGTCACTTATAATATTCACTTTGAACTATATTTATCTTGTCTCATTCATAAGTGGTTAACGTCCGTTTTCTTTCAATCCTCTGTGATTGTTTTTTTTTTTTTTTTTTTTGGCAATACTTTTAACCACAGTAAGTGTTCAGTATGTACTTCCTAAATGAAATTGAGAATCATGAAAAATCTGGCAGAGGTTGCAGCAAATAAATGAACACTACCACCAATTAAAGACTGAATGAAAAAACAAAAAACAACAGACCCTAATCCTCAGGTTATAAGAAGAAAATACTCTTGCATAACCAAAGAAACATCTGAAGTGAAACTGTCACAGGATTTTCCAGTGGTCTCTTCATTGTAGGTTTAGATCATGGAGCTATATGGACCACTCTAATACCATTTGACAGTACCTACGTATATTCAAGTATAATTCTAACAAATTGAGTAATTTTACTAAAATGAGGTCAAGATCACCACTAGTTTTTGGGGGTGAAGGATGGCTTAAACTAGGACTTCTCAGTAGTTTTAGGGAATTGAAGTGCACATTAAGAGCCTTAAAAGAAATTGCAATTTTATGGAAACATTTAAAAATATATTGTGCCAGTAATTTGCATTACGTAAGACCTATGTTAGATTTTGTGAGTCATATGAAAGAATGTTTAGGTCTAACAAATAGCTACTAAATCCTGGAATATTTTTTGAAACACAGTAGTTTGGAAGAAGACATTAATAGTTTAATGTTTTATCAAAATCGTTAATACTTGTGTTTAAACTAAGGAGCAGTATTTAAAAATTAAATTGCATTTTGTTTAGCATTTTATGAAAACCCAAACATTATAGCCTCCGCAAACATGTTTTTCTTTTTAAAGCATCTATTTAAAGCCTCGTATCTGTTCTGTGCTGTCTAGCCTCATCTTTTGCTTTCCTTTTCTTCTCCCTTCACATAAGTAAAGCAGATCTCTGTCTATAACCTGGGTCAAATTATCCTTAGTCAAATGCAGATAAGGATATGGTCATTTGCAAAATCCTATTCAGTATCACCTTGCTTATTTCCTTACTCTTCACTTTAGTTGTTGTTGCTTACATGTATAGAATAAGAACAGGAAAAAGTAGAATTCTTCCCCTCTAAATTAGCTTGAGAGAATCAATCTCTCTCTCTCTCTCTCTCTCTCCTCTCTCTTTCTTCTCTCTCTCTCTCTCCCCTCCTGAAAGAAAAAAAGAATGATTCATTATGTTTATTTTTCTTTGATTTTCTTAAAAAGCCCGTCAGAATATTCAGTGTATTAGAAATTCATTATATTTGTCCTCTCTACATTAAAAATAAATAAAAGAAGTAAGCAATGTAATTAATGCAATAGGAAAAAAAAAAATCAACCCCAAAAGTTTTTCACTGAATTAACCATTTCCTTGATTAACCAAGCAACTTTCTTTAAAACTCAATATCTTAGTCTCATATCATCACTACAAAAAATTCATAAAATATAGTGGTAAATATCCTTTATGAACAGAAACATTTCTTTTGAAGCTTAAAAGTTTAAAAAACAAATGTAGATAAAATATGGTGACTGTTAAAATGCTATTTAACTATAATACATCATTAAAGATAGTTTTATTAAAACAACAAAAACCAGAAAAATTGTGCTAATTCTGCAAACAAACAAAAAAAAGAATATTTTTGAAAAACAAAGTCAAGTTTCATCTTCCTATGGGAAAAAGTAATTGGAGAAAAGCAAACTTTATGCATACTTGAAGAAAAAAATAGCTAGAAATACTGAGATGACAAACTCCACTGTGGATCTTTTTCGTCATGCAAATCTCATAATGTATATTCTATTATGTAAGACTTTTTTCCTGGGAGTATATGTAATTCTGGACAATTTTGAAACTGTATAAATACATGCAGCACTCTTAATAGTTCCCTTTCATTGATTCCAAAGTTAATTACATTCATTTGTATGTTGAATGATGGATTTTATAATCTGTATTTCAAATGCATACATACATACTGAAAAAAAGTACTACTTTTTACTTTACTATTAATAAACTCCTGCCCCCTTTTAAAAGTAGTGCTCATTTTGTTATAGATATTGAAAATTGTTTGCTTTAAGTCCATCATCAAAATACATTGTTTTTGTACTCAGTGGGCATTCCATTATATACATTTTATTCAGTATTTTGGTTTACATGACGGACTGTGAATTCAATAATAGGAATTTAAGTTAAAGACTGATGAGCTTTGAACTTTTTTTAATGAACAAGGACAGAGCAGTTTTGCTTGAATTGCACAGAGCATCTGCTGTGTGTCCAGAGGACTTCTTGTCGTCATTCTCCAAATGGGCAATAACTGAAATTATAAGTTCTTCACAGTTGTTATTTTTTAATTCATCTGTACTCAATCCAACAGTGACCCATAGATATTTCCCTACACTTATTTCTTTGTGGTGAAACCCAGTGGGCAACTTGTCATAATATCATTTTCAAAGCTATCTTGTAAAATACAAGTAAAGGGGCTTCAGTGTTCTCTGTTACATCGGAATAAAGTTCTTCTGTTTTATTTTGCAGCCTGTTTTTTCTTTTCTTTTCTTTTTTTTTAAATTCACAGAAAGGTCAGATCCATTCCAAAGAGGAATCTCATTCCTTAGAAATATTTGGTAAGATCTTGAATTACTTTTCTTTTTCTTTTTTTTTTAAATTCTGGCATCTGCCTACATTTAACTAAAATAATTTTTCCTCCTCATCATGTTAGCTAAATGCATCCTTTCAATGGACAGCCTTTCCAAGGTAAGAAAATCACAAGAGGAGAAAGAAATTCATTTCAAAGTATATATTTGGTATTTTTTAAAAGCCGTGTTTCATCATAGAGCTGTAGTTCAGTCTATAAAATCTATAGCAGAGAAGTGGGAGGAAATATGAGGAGAGTCAGTTCTAAACAAGTATATTTTTCTGTTCCAGCCTTCGAAGGTAACATTTTCAGCTTGATGGGCTCCTGGTCGAATATTGAATTTGCTTCTCTCATTCTTAGCTTCGTTGAAATATAGAGGACTGACTGGCTGTCCATTAGGCCAAAGTATAAACTTACCATTTATCCATTAAAGTCATATTTAATGAAAACGAAGAGAAATTATTACCCCACTCACTCTCTTTCTCATTACAATTCCTAAAGAACTTTGCTGGGCACATTATCTCGTAGACATCATGATCAAATGTTATTGTTTGCTTTATTATCTCAGTTGGATGGTTGGCTAGTCTAGAATGAAATAGGTTGAAGGCAATACTCGAAGTCTAGAAGTCTGAATGAGGTTCCCATTCAAATGATCCTAGTTGTTGGGGGTGGGGCGGGGTGATTAGTAAACCAACTGAGCTTACACTGCATAGTAAGCGTCTGGATGCAGCACATTTACATCTAACAAGAGACCCCAGAAAACGTGTGTGTGTTTCTTAAACCTTATGTTCCGAACAAAAGGCTATCTCAGCAACAGACAATCAGCACTGCATTGCTCCCTGGGATGCGAGCAACACACTCAACTGCACATTTCATTCTTCCTCAGCTCCCAGCACCACAAAGCCCCTACTCTCTTCCCACTCCTGAGTCCCCAGATTGCTCCCTCGAAGGGGGCTGGGAAAGCAGAAGCCTAACGTCTATGCCTGCGTACTAGCAGCCCGCACCGGGGGCCCCCAGGCGCTGCGTTCCCCTGCCCGAGCCGCCTGGGGGAGGTAGGGAGGGGAGCCAGGGAGCGCGAGAGTGGACCGCACACCTAGACACTTATGATTTTATTTATTCACTGAGAGGCGGGGGAGGGGAACTGGGTTCCTTTGGATTTCCCCCCCGAAGTTGCCTCTTCTTGGCAGATAAAGTCATTTTCTGGCTGGTGCTGGGGGCCCAGGGGAGAGTGCGCGTGAGGTCCCGGCTCTCGGGGACAGATCTTGTCCTGTGCGCGGAGTCGAGGGGGGTGGGGAAGGGTAGATCGGCAGCAGCTGTCGAGAGGGCCGGGAGCGGGCAGGGAGAGGCCCGCGGGCCGGGGAGCTGCGCAGCCCTGTCCCGGGCGCTCCGAGGCTGGCTGGCGAGCGCAAGGGCCGGCTGGCCACGGGTGGGAAAGAAAGGCCCTTTCCCCGCAAGACATTGCCCCCCTTTCCTCAGGCTGGGCCGCCTGAGAGTGCGGACAGGGAGAGCTACGGGTCCCGGCGCGCGTAATCATGACCTCGGGGCCCCCTCCGGGCCGCGTGAGCGCGTCGGCGCGGCTGGGCGGCCGCCGCGGCCCGGGCCGTGTAACATGACCCGAGCGGCCGGCCGGCCAGCGCGGCGCGGCCATTGAGCCCTCCCTGCCCATGAATCTCTGGCGCGTCTCTAGCTCGCTCGCCCGCTCGCCTCCCGCCTCCCTTTCTCCCCCTGCAGCTCCGCGGGCTCCGTGCGCCTCTCCCTCTCCCTCCCGGTCCTCCCGCTGCCCGTCTCTCTCCACTGCCCGCCTCTCGCCACTGCCTCGCGTCTCCGCTCCCTCTCGGCAGCCTCCGTCTCTTTCTCCCTCTCTCCTTTGAAAACTGATCTTTGGCTCTTAGTGTGAAAGTGATTTGAATTTGGCTCGGCGGCGCTCTGCGCCTGCGCCCAGCCTCTGGCATGCTGGCTCCTTCCAAGCAGCTGTTTTGGGTTTGAAATTCCAACATGGCAGAGGCTGCAGTCCGTCTTCCCTTCAAAAACTTGGAATGATTTCAAATCATAGGCACCTTCACTTAACCCTAGCTTCCATTCATCAGCAAACACATCGGATCGATGCTACGCTAACCTATCGGCTTTTCGCTCCGCGCGTTCAGGTAAGAGGAGCTTCGTAGTTTTCTACCATCTGTTTAAATTTGTTTTTGTTTGTTTTATTTATAAAGAATATACATACATCCAAGACCTGTAATAAAAAGAGATCTTCGAGTTGTGTCGTAAACATTAAATTTAATTTGCACTCGTTTCTATTCTGTACGCCAACCTGCTGTCTAATTTCTCTGCACAAAGTAGCCCTGAAACATTATAATGCATATTTTTGCTGCTTAATCATTGTAACAATAGTGTGGGATTAAGAGTTCGCGTTGGCAAGAATCTCGTTTTCCGCTATATTGGGCTTACTTATTACTATCTTTTACTTCAAAAATAAAAAAAAATAAGAAAGCGGAGCCATAGGGTGGGGCTAGACTTTCTTCGGGAACTAACTTCTAAGTAAATAAGAAGTGTAAATAACAATCTTGCACACACAAAAAGTTAAGGTTAAATTACAATCTCGTGGCTAGGGGGAACGTGAAAATGTCACAAGATCGGTTGCAGAAAAATGTAAGCACATCATCTTTGAGGGGTACAGCGTGGTGGGCGTATTGTTGGCAAGGAACGGGAGAGAAAGATGTATAATTTAATGGTATATACAATCCACTGATCCTATTACCGTCCTCCCCGGAGCTCTTGTTAGTTTCAATGGGAGTGAGTGAAATTGACATGGACTTGCATTCCTGGTCATGTGCTTTTTTTCCTTTCTTTCTTCTCCTGTGATCTGAGATCCCCTTTTTGTTGATGTTGCTTTCCCCCTTAATTATATGCATGTAGGTTAAATGAATACCTGACGAAAGGGCCCACGTTTCAAGGCAGTGACATTTGATAGCTGAGAGGAAAAGTGGCTTTAATGAAAAGCAACCTTTGGAATTCCTGCTTGTGAGAAATCCAATTCAGCTTTTTGTGCTGCCAGCAAGAAATGATCAGTAGCACCAGTGTTTATGGTATGTCAGTTTTGGAATTTACTTCCTTTGCATCTAAATAGGAAAGACAAATTAAATAGCATGATTAAACCATGGAAGACTGCTTGGAAAGCAGAGGCTCATGATACATAATTCCTTTTTAACAAAATATATGTGTATTTTAATCTGTCAAAATGCTTGTTTATTTTTTGCTATCACTTATTTATATATTTCAGTTTTGATTAATAGATTACTGTAGTCCACTTTGATCGGTTTTAGCTGTAATCCCAAAGTTGCATGTTACTACTAATGCACTATATAACCGCTGAAGTCAAATGGTATGTAAATTAGTTAAACTCAGTGTGGGGTTTTTTGGGGAGGGGGCTGGCTGGAGAGGGGTGAGGGCGGGAGAGTGGGGAAAGACTGCTTACTAATGAAAATACATATATATGTACACACAGAGAACTGGACGAATTTTTCTCAGTCTATTAATGTAATTTGACTATCGGCTCTCTCAATGATTGCACTTTGTGGAGTAATCAGTTCTTCAGAGAGAGTGTGTGTGTGTGCGCGTGCATGTGTGTTTGGTGGAGGAGTGAGTGAGTGAAGGGATATCTTTTACATGAAAAATAAAAAAATGCATTTTGATTGCTTGAAGTCTTTAATGCCTTTTAAGGAACAGTGGTAGTTTTTTTTCTCTTTGGTTGCCATTCACTTGTCTGCCTGTCAGCGCTTTTTACTTTTAACCTGTGACAGAATTAAATAATCAGGCACTGAAATTGACTTTGTTTGAAATCACTCTTTCCTCTTTCTTTACCAAAAAGGAAAAAAAAAAAAAAGAAAAAGAAGAAAAAAGGTCAGATAAATGGAGTGAGAGGAGGTTTTCAATAGCTCTTGTGACTATGCCTTGTGTACACTTTGTGATATTCAATTAAGACTAAGAGGGAACAACAACAACAAAAAGATGTTAAAAGTATTTTGCATAACCAAAGGATATGTCCACTTTAAACTTTTTATTGTTGTTGTTGTTACATTTACCCCACCACCATGAATTTACCCTGAAAAGAGGGAAGGAAAGAGAGAATTTGAAAGAAACAAATAGCAGTGGGGCAAAGCTGCCAGGGGTCTGTAATGTGGCCGTGGTTGCTGCTCTCTCATAACACAAATGTGAATACAGGAAAGGGGCGAGAAGAGCGGTTGCACTACATACACTTCTGGTTGGACTCTGGTGACTGTTGAGCTAAACACACACCGACCGCTCTTACACGATAGGAAGGGTTTGATTGAATTTTGCATTTGGAACTTGTTGACTTTGAAGCGATCAATAAGAAGACTGTTTATTTTAGATGCACATAATTTGCCCTGAGAAATGTTTTAAGGAGGAGAGAGCACAGCTTTTTTTCCCCCGGAGCTGTTGGAGCGAATGGGATTGCCAGATGGGCGATTTCCCTCTGTGATGTTAAAGCTGTAATATATATTCAGAGCAGATTGGGCTGCTGCCTGTGATGAGGAGGATATTACATTTATAAATTTTAAATCGGAGCTCGGACAATATGCTGAGAGCAGAAATTGGATGGTTTGACTGTTTACTGTATTGATACTTAAATGTGATTTCTGGGTAGTAGTAATAATCATCATTGCAATAATATGTAAAAAACACTTTGGGTTAGGCAATCATATAATTCATGACATTTAACAGCATAAATGCTTTTAAGTGTGTAAATTGCCC
The DNA here is from genome assembly GCF_036562045.2 of Rhinolophus sinicus. Classification (NCBI taxonomy): domain Eukaryota; kingdom Metazoa; phylum Chordata; class Mammalia; order Chiroptera; family Rhinolophidae; genus Rhinolophus; species Rhinolophus sinicus. The sequence goes on along the minus strand of NC_133751.1, from coordinate 150,687,931 downwards.
TCCACCCAGGCTCTACTTACTATTAAATAATAGTCACATAATTTATTTCCCTGAGTGTTTAAATTCCCGTTGTACAAATGATATTCACTCAGGAGCCTTGTTATCATACACTAGAATTCTGGGGAGATAAAGTTTATATATGTATTGATAAAGTAGACACTTGTGTCTATGTGTAAAGTGGCATTAGTGGCTTCTATTTTGTAATTCTGTTTCTCTGAATATTTTTAGATGTTGTTTGTTTCAAATGTGTGGCCTGAAGGAGTCAGCTACAAACCTAAAAGGCTGCAAAGTGGGCAAGTGCTCACACTCTCCCAGCTCTGCTGTTGCAAATTAAAAGTGTGTTGTGGTCAGGAAATGAAAGCTACAATGTCTCTTTTGAACAAGTCGTTTATCAAGAGAAACATCTATCAGGGACTGCCTTGTCACATTGATCCTTTAAAAGTTAGGTCCGAGGTGGAAGCTGCTTTGATGTTTTTGATCCTAAATTTAATACAACAGAAAAAAAAGCAAGGATATTTTGACCAGACTAGATTTAAAAAAATGTTTCCTGGAACCAAAAAGATCTATTTATTAGTATTGTACTATGTGTGAAGTTTTTTGGACATAACAGTTGAAAGATTGAAGGGGAAACCCCAGCCATTACAAATGGCTGGTTGTTAAAATATATATTTATAGTACATTTAGTTATGGCTGGCTTCTTGGTTCACATGGACATTTTGAAAATAGATTGCATTAAAGGGAAAATTTTGAAAGAGTAGTTTGGAGCAATATGCAGAGAATCAGAGTTTCATTCATTCAGATTATTTTTAGAGTTGCCCTCTTTCCTTCGTCCTCTCTTTTAATCTTTTATATCTATTTCCTATCTTCATTACATGTGACATATTCACTTTTATTTGGAAAAGAAACATTTTTTTCCATAAAAACTATTTTCCAAAAAATGCTTGCTCGCATCTCTATTGTTTATTAACTGTGCATGTGGATGGTTATCAATATAAACTACATGGATTCACAGGCTTTCGGAACTTCAGCTTAAAAATATAGGTAGGTAACAGGTTAAATACGCCATGTATTCTTGAGTATTGACTATGTTGCATACGTTATTCAAATGTTAAAAGGTATTAAGAAAATGACCAAGTTGAAAAAAATGTTTTGTTTGTGTGTGTGTGTGTGTGTGTGTGTGTGTGTGTGTGTGTGTGTTGAAAGCAGTTAAAAGCAGCCTGCTTCATTTTAGGAGGAAAAGATATGAGAGAAGTGTTTCTCTGAAATAGAGTTTTTGGATACTTATACTGCTGATGGCTACTTGCTATTTCATATGGGTCTATCAACAACTAGGATGATAGACCACAAAAAGTGTGGTGGGAGTTTTGGGAAGTGCAATACTTGCTAATTAATCATGTCTGAAATGAAAGAATCATAGCAGGGTAATAAAGTCTCATTGTTGTTTTCCTGGAAGAGGGTAAGACTTCTGTTTGGAGCTGTATGTGTGAGTTGACTTGCTGTTCTCTTCTCTTAAAAAGACAGTTTGTTGGGTCTCTTTGGAATTATTTCAGGAACCATCTTTTTTTGAAAACAGAGAATAGTTTTCTTTCTCCTGACTGTACTGAATCAGTGAGATTCTTAAAATTGTCTCTCATATCTTCTGAGTGAAAACATAGAGTGTTTTTCTATAGTCATATGAAAGACTCTAGTGGCTAAGTTTCTAGTACTGGTTTATTGTGGGTTTTTTTTCCCCCCATAAATAGAAAATCTTTTCTGTTGTTTTTATTCATGTTAGGCAGGAACTTTGAAAACCGTTTTGTAGGCAGCTACTTCTGATAGATATACAAGAGAGCAGAAATTTCATTAATTGCTTTTAGATAGCACAAGAGTACGACCAGAGGGGAGAAAAGAAGTAGTACTGCCAAAATCTGTAGAGAAAAATCTGTGTAAAACTTGATATTTCTAAGATAGTTTAAAATATTAGCTACCTAAAAAGACAAATGAATAATATCATTATAGGTCATTTTTTTCCCTGAGTTTTGGGCTGTCACCTTTTAGAATTTAATATTTTGCTTAGTTTAGGCATAGGGACAAATCCCGAAAGTTTGTCTACAACATTTTCAAAATTTTTATCTCAAGATGAAGAAGGCTGTGGTAATGATTCCCAATTTTTGTCTGTGCTTGGATGTCTTGAATGATTACCTAATTAATTAATCAGCTTCCATGGTCCAAAATCAGCAGAATTGCTGAGTGTTTCTGAAACAATTGCAGGCTTTTATGTTTTGCACTTTCTAGTTTGTTCTTAGAACCCTCGTTTAATAGAAATATTTGCTGTTTTGCCTTTGATCAATATATTCTTGAGTAGAAATTTCACATACTACTTTTATTAAATACCACATTTATTGTTGTAGAGCTAATAATTTAATTACCAGGAATTTATATTGATTTATAAATTTTTGATTGGGAGAAATTGTTCTGCAGATATTTATGTGAAATTGTTCTGCAGATATTGATGTATGCTACTGATCAATAAGTCTTGATTAATCAGCATATCTGATGCTTTTTTATCTTCAGTCATTGATAAACCAGAATAAATAAATGGCACAGGAAACTGCAATTTTTTTTTCAGGTGAAAAACTGAATTGTCTCTTTCAGGATGTATAAGAACTAATGTTTTATTACAATCAATTGAACTTAGAAATTATTTTTAAGTACTACTTGGAAGACTGCAAGTCCAAAAATTGTTTCACCTTTCAATTAACTTTATTTCTTTCTGTCTCTTCTATCTCTCTGTCTCTCTGTCTCCCTGTCTCTCATGGATTCTAGCTAATTTTTTTGCCTATTAAAAATGGAAACCCTTTTTTGAAAGACTGAAAACAAATGCCTGTTTAGCAAGTGCATTTTATGGTTGAATTTTGTTATTTTATTTTTATTTTTCTATACTTGAATTTTTATCATTAACTTTTCATTTAACTGATGGTAGAAATTTCAAGCATAGCTGCTTTAACATGATTGCCGATTACTGACCCTTTTGATATTTTTGATGTTATCATTTAAATGGCAGTTGTACTCCAGGGATGCTTACGACAAGGAATGCAGATAGTAGAAATAAGGGGTAGGTAAAGAATAGGGCAAAAGTAAATTGTACTGATAAGTTTGAAGCAAATGAAAAGCAGGTGGGTATGCTCGGTTTCCTTAGGCCAGCACCACACGTGCCTGCTCAGCAAGCTCTGCCTGAGCACAGCACGTGCGAACGGTACCTGTTGAGGATATAGGCTGAGGCGGCAGAAAAGATAGGCGATAAGAAACCATCCAAACATGAGGCACTTTCTGTTAATAATATATGTCACTTTCTGTTAATAATATTTACATATTTTATGCAACAAATCTGCTTGTTGTCTTGTTACTTGAATATTGACACTTTCCTTAACATTGCATATGGTGGGCTGTCGTTCCAGGGTACATTAGAAGCAATGAATTCAAAGGAGAATTTCAAGTCAGATGTATTTATGTTAAATATATGTATAAATGGATATGTTTGCTTGTATTTGAGCTACTGTGACTTTCACAGAGCATTGATAGTATCACTGCGTCCAATCATTTTTGAAACTGATATATCTTGAAAGTAGAATGATGATTTATTATACGAAGGTCCAAGGTTAAACTGTTTTTACCCTGCAACTCAGCTTAAGTATGTATACTTTTATGTTAGGAAATCCTTTTTAGAGTGTATTTTTTTTTAATCTTGGAAGACTTGTGGCTTGTTAGGATTTTGTTCTCATTTTTATATCATGGGTAACTTCTATTAAAAGTTATTAGTGATATATAACTTACAAAGATGGTTTTTAGTGAAGAATACATAATGTAAAATACCTATAAAATGTTTTCTTTTCCCAGTATCTTAATGTTGGTAGTACCTTTACTCAGTTCCTTTCATATGTGTTTGGATTTTTGCTGGTAATTTATATATTTATTCTATTCCACTTGTGGATATATTGCTGGGAAGAACAGAAACTGCATTTTACTTCACCCACCCCCCAAAAAAACAACAACTGTTTTCCTGATTCGCCTAATGTTTGCTTTCTGTCAATTAGATGCTTTTTAAGCAACTGACAATTGATTAAATGCCATAAAGATATGACAGTAAAATCATCTGAGAATGCGTGACCTCTACTTTCATGCTTTGGTTCGTGAGGAAAGATAATTCATGGAACCAGTAACATTCAAAATAAAATTTTAAAAGTAGTGTAATGTGAACCCATGGTTTACTAGATGTTGCTGTAAACTTTTTGCTGTTCTTTTGATTTATTATTAAGGATATCAACACATATTGTCACTTTCACTTAGGACTGGCTCCATAATTCTGGTGCTTGGTGCATAATTAAAATGTGGGGCACCTTATTCAAAAATTATGAAGAATTCGAGACAACAGCAGAGCATTAAAACAAGTGCAGGGCCCTATTGTGGGGGGACCCTGGAGGCCTGCAGAAGACTTGGGGAGATAAAACTGGCCCGGCCTTCACGAACCACAAACTTTTATGCAGGGCCTGCTTTGTGGAAGTCACTGTTTCCTACTTGGAGACTGAGTATTCCCTAGTTATTCCATGTGCCTCTGTCTAAAGAGATATTAATGGTTGGAGTAAGAGACTCAATGGGAAAATAGACCGTTAGGTAGGTATCTTCTGCTCTTTCTATACATGAAGTGGTGACTGAAGTATTTTCCTTTATCTCATGTTGCCCATTGTCAGCTGTGTGCTCCCATTTATCACATGAATTTTTGTGCAGATATTCTTAAAAGAAATTCTGTTTCATAATTGTTTGCACATAGGTCCATACTTAGATATGCGTTTTCCAGGCACAGGACGACTGGGGGTGGGGGTGGGGGGTGGATAGTAAGATTTGTAATAAGAACCTGGGAGTTTCTCTGTTGGCATGTACCAACACTATCCCACCTGTTTCAAGCACAAGTAAAACAAGTAATTTTAATGTAGAATCTTACATTATCTAAAAACATAGAAAATCCTGACCATTACACATTAAAAGCGCCACTCATTGAGTGCTAGTCAGGGAAGAGGGACAAACACAGAAATGATGATCTTCTTATAATAGTAGCAGTATTGATATTTGACATTAGAAAGTGGCATTGTGGCTATATAAGCGTGGTGACAGCTGTGGTAAAGAGGAAAAGTAACTCTGTCATGCAGGAACATTAACTTTGTGGTATGTTATGTTCTAATTGTAAACTTGGTTTCTACGATCCAACTGGAATAACCCCCTTTTTCCGGAACAAGGTAGTAACCATCTATGATGACTCCTTTCCCCCTTGGTGTGAACATTCTGTGTTGATGGGTGGACAAAACACTTACATTGTTACTTCTCAAGATACTTCCCAATGAGATCAAGCTTTGTATTGCGGCACCTAAAACTAAATTTTGAACGCAAGCAGCTTTTTCAAATCAAACCTGAGATACGATGGAATGTCCAGCAAGTAATGGATCTGAGTGCACTTGAAGCTGCACCATTTATTTTCAAAAGATATTTCTCACATCAGATGACTCTGCCAGGAAGGAAAATATCAAAGACCTCGGAAAAGTAACTTCTTTTATGTAATCCAAGACTGGGGTGAGGGTGGGGGGCTTTAAAGATATTTCTGAGGAAGGGAAAAAAAATGAACTTATTTTGAATGCCTTGTTAGACTTCGTGGAGAGAAATATTATATATGAGACATTCTAAGAAGAAAAATCGTTGCTGTGTAACAGCAATGCTTTGCTCTCTCAGTTGATATGTACTTTAATGAAAGGTGGCTTGGAAATAACCATTAGTAAAAATTTAATCTTAAATTCACCTCACAGTTTAGGAGTCTTTTGCATTGAAGATATTGTAAACTTGAAATATTTTAGTAGGCAGTTAGCCACAATGTATATTTTTTAATGTTCTATTTGTGTAGCCTATCTCCACATTCTGTAGTATAATTGAAATTGGGACCTTCTTTTCTCACCTCACTTCTGTCTTTTAGTATGTTGCATTTTATATGAAGTGTTTGGCTTTGAAAAGAAGGAATGGGGTAAATATGTGGCAATACAGTGCCTTGGTGTGCCCAAAATAGCTGTTTTAGTTCTCTTCTATTTACCTATTCTCCCTTTCCATTTCAAATTGATGTTAAGATTGTAAACTCTCTTGGATCATATACCCGAATGATGCTAAATTATAAACCTTAATTAGGTATGATTCACTGATTTTAATCTTACAAGATAATTATTCTGAGTAGGATAAAAGGTTCCCTTTAGATAGAAGGCATTTTCATTACAATCCCCATTTAAGATCAAACAAAGACCACTAAATAAACAGAGTACAGTTATGCTTTTAAGCTTAATAAGTTAATACTTTTGTATTTAAGTATATGGATGAAGAAATAGTAATATGGATAAAGGCAGTCTTGCTGTTTGCAAACATTAAATGCTTTTGATAAATCTTATTGCCAAGAATTACATGGATCCAAAGGAATCTTTTAAATGAAAACTACAGTTTTGATTACCTACATGGAATATGCTGTTGTGCACAGACACATTTCTTTGTGAAGGTATCGATGTCAGGGACACTTTTGGTATTTTTTTATGAGTAATTAGGTTAACGGGGTTAGTTAGAAAATGTATTTTTTCCTGGAAAATGAAAACTTACATTCAAGCAGAGGCAAAAGAATAGGACATATTCATGACTTTAAGTACTTAAAAAGATATTTTATGAGTCACTTTTAAAGAATAATACCCAATATGTAACTTGTTAAGAATAATAGCCATTTTTACTTTTTAAAGCACATCTATATTAAAACTGGCTTTCCGTTCGTGAGTCACAAATCTGGAGTCAATTTTAGGCCCAATTTACAAAAGATGTGGGTCTAATCCCCCCACCCCCCTTCTGTGGTATCCTAGGCCACTAGGGTTGGTGCAAAGTTCTCCTTTAAAGAAGACGTATTTTTATTCGCATTATTCAAGCAATTAAGCAACATTTTTTAGGGGAATACTGATATGACCCAAATATAAACATGGGGACCCCGAATGGCTGATATCCTTGTCTGGAAAACTAGAAAGGAAAAATATCAGAATTTTATATGTGTACGTGAACAGTGCTTTTTTTTCTCTGGGAAGATTTTAAATGTACTAAGAATGTGATGTGTTCCCTAATTGGAAAAATATGTTTTATGTAATTCTGAGAGTAGTAATCAACTAGTTATCAATATGAATTTATTTATGGATGGTAAGACAGTATAGCACTAAAGAATCTTATTGAGAAATTGATGTTTAGACTGAGCTTCTTTCTCTCTAGAAAGAAAAATTCAATACATATGCAAAATCCCTTTGGAGATTTTGGGGTTTTTTTTGAACATCAGTGTGAAATCTCTGTCACTAACATTTAAGCAGTTAAAGTAGTAGGAAAAAAAATCTGATGTTGAAAGTTCTTTATCATGCTTTGTTCTTTTAATAAGTCCTCAATGAGTGCATACAGTACATTAATGCTTGTTTTAAATTTTTGTTTTCTTTTATTTTGTTTTAGCATCAAAGTAGGAAGACCTTAGGGAGAAACTATTTTGTACTGTTCATTAAAAAAAAGAATGTCCAGTGAAAATATTACAAAGTATGGTATATGGGACAGTTTATAATGATGGGCGAAACTTCAGGTTTACTCCAGTATAATTATATTTAGTTGAAATCTACCCTACTGTTTCAGAATACCACTATTACTAAGCTCTCGTCTGGGAGGAGTTGATGATGTGTAATTGTAATGCACATGTGTACCTAAATACATATATTTCTTATATTTCTCTATGATTTCTACCAGCCAACTCTGCAGGTGTCCTTGTGCTTCGGGCCAGGGAGAAAAAGGTTTTCTTCTGATTTTATTATTTGCAAACTCACTGGGAACCTTGCTGTCTTGTCCATCGTCCTGCTGCTGGTCTCCAGTCATACCCATAGCTGTATACTCTTTTTAGGGCTGGGTTTTGTGTTTTAGTATTTATCTGTAAGAGTGGTTATTACTTGATCATTTGGTAAGTCAAATTTCACTTGAGCCACTAGAATATGATATCTATTAGGTTGGTGCAAAAGTAATTGTGGTTTAAAAGGTTAAAATAATTGCAAAAACTGCAATTACTTTTGCACCAACTTAATAGATCGTGAGGAGGTAGTTTGCATTAATTAAAAGGATATTGGGCAGTGTGGTGAGAGGAAAGCATAGCAGCGTTTCTTCGCATGGACAAAAGGTGAAGCATAACTTGTGGGAATGGGGAAATAGTTAAATGAAAAAGAAATTCTGGAGATGATGAGGAAAGCTAAGGGTAAGAGCTGTTTTCATGTGACAGTTGCTAAAAATGATATTGGCAGTCTAAAAATTAAATCTTAATAAAAGTACATGAGAAAACTGATCATTTGTTAGGAATTAGTGACTATACACATTAAATAGCACACAACACACTATAATCTAAACAAATTATATTCTTTTTTTAAAATGGCAGGTTCTATATAAAATCTTAACTATATGGAATTTGTGATCACACAGTTAAAAGAAGTATTTCCCTCCCTCTTCTCCCCCATAATTTGAAAAAATATAAAAAATATACATGCCTTTAAAGATGATTCATATTACTCATACTCTTTTTTTTCTCCCTCAGTATACTCAGTTTGGTTATGCCACAAGTGATGTTACAGAAGAATCTATTGAGGATTGGGGTATATCTTTTTTAAGGCTTCTTTTGGAAAACAATGCATTTGTTACCATTATAGGAGTTCAAGTCATTAAAGTAGGTAGAGGTATGATTTGATTTGAACAAAGATTGATAAATTTTCTAATTACGCTGTAAATGATAGCTGTACCTTAATGACCAAAAGAAAAGAAACAAACAAACTTGCCAAAGCTTTATCTCAGACGAGTTCAATGCAAGTTTGGGGAATGACCAATTTCTCTCAAGCTTCCCTAATGATTCTAATGTAACGTTGGGATTGAGAACCACCTCTCTGAACCCCAAATTTATACATTTCATGATATCTTAAATGTGTTTCTTTTAAGAAAAAATATCATTCGTCCTGGTTTGAGATAATAAAAATAGAGGTATCCGGAATTGAATCTACTAATGATATGTACCAGAGATAGTTCATTATCTAATTATGAAGTTCAACAATTTATGATGAATCTTGAGAACATTGCCACCGTTCTGGAAAACTTCCTTAGGAAAGTGACAATGGTGAAGAAAAGTGTCAGCAGTAAGTAAACAATCTATCATATTTGTGACCTTTGGTAAGTCACTCAACTTCTCTGACTTCAGTTTCCTTTTTTTGTAAGAGGCGAGTTGATCCAATGAATATTAAGATCTTTTCCAGTTCTATATAATCCGTGACTGGTTGGTCATAGACTGGTGAGCTTGATGGCTAATGAAAAAGAATTTTTGTTTCTCTGTAAGAAATTCCAGAAATTGTCTTGGAAAGAATGAAGGAAGCTCAAAGACCATTTGTCACTTTGTTAAGCTTTTCAGGAGGGATGGTAACCATTCATTAAATATGCTTACTAATTGGTTGCAAGCAATGTGTCAGCAATTCTTATGTCTTGAGAGTTGATGAGTATTACTTAGCCAATGCTTTTTCCCTGTAAGAAATATAAATTGACTGACCAGCAGATTAACTTAAGCAGTAGTGGAGGTACAGGCTTCAAATCCTTTTACACACACACACACACACACACACACACTCACAGATCACTATGAAAGTTGGATCTTTATCAAACTGGAAGCAATTCTATGTGTTCTCCACTGAATCCCTCACTAGTCTTTGTTCACTTTTTTACTCCCCGGAATGCTCTTTTCCACCTGTTGAAATACTACCAGGCTTTGGTATCTACCTCAAATGTTGCATCATCTATGAAAACATCCATGAGCTCTGTTCTAATCAGGATCCATTTCTTGGTATCCCCTATGCACTTTTTAAAAAAATCTCCGTTCAATCATTTGCTATGATCTTCTACTACAGATTGCGGGGCATTAAGGTTTCTCATTTATGAAATTGTAAACTCATTGACAGCAGACCACATCTAATTCATTTTTTTCGTTTTTAATCTCCTCCTTGACTGTACAGTGTGCAATAAATGTTTGGTGAATTGAATTGATAAAAGCTTGAAAGACTGTCACTTGGCTAATCTTTTATTAATCTTACTTTTAAAAAATTGGAAGATGTTTTTAAAAATATTTAAGGAACAGATATATTAAAAATGTGTGTTTTGTTTTAAAAAAATGAAATTTCTGTAGTCTTCATGTAATTTAATTACCAAAGAAAGACTTTATAAACCTGAAAAATAGTTTTGTAATTATATACTTAAAAAGGAGCTTACAGTCATTTATTCTATTTTCGTTCTCTGGATAGGAGAACATTTAAACTATTTTATAAAGACAGAACATTATAAGGATGTCTTTGAAAAAAATCTGACAGAACAAAAACTTATACCGTTTTGATTATCAGCAGTAATAACTGGCTTCAAATCACTATTCTCGACATAGTTAATTTTTTCCTTGTGTGTTTGGAGTCAGAAAAATTTGAAGGTACAGAATCATAAAATATTAGATAAGGAGACTTCCAAATCAACTTTTTGCCAGCATAGGCTTGATTGACTGTTGGTTATTTAGCTTTTGCTTGAACATGGGATATAAGCACCTGATGAAGCATGTCTTCCTATTTTGTTCTTTCTCTAATAAATAGGCAGTGTGCAAATATATGCCCAGAACTACTCAGAACACATAACCTTGGGAACATGTGATAAGATGTGAGATGCAAACTATCATAAGATGATATGGCAACTTTTGTTGAGTCTGTAGTTTATGAAATGTCATTGGTTACATTTTAATTAGCATATTTTGTTCTATATTTAGTATCTGACACTATTAATTTACTCTGTAATTTGTTTTGTGCTAAATACTGGGCAGTAAATAATTTAGCTGGGTTTACACCCAATGACCCTGTCTTCTAGTCGTTCAATTGCATAACCAGTTTGGTTTGTGTGCTTGTGGAGGGGTTAGTGTCTTTCTCAAATCTCTCATTAATGTTACAACAAATAGCATTACAAAATTTTCTAAGGGAAATTCAACTTGATCAAATGTTGAAATTGTAATCAGTTAGTCAACAGCATTTTATAAGTTTTCTATTTTATATTTGTGTGTTTGTACCTAAAGATGGATATACCAGAGAAAAGCACTTGTTCACATTGCTACATGAAAGAACTCAGGAAAAAACAAAACAAAGGTTCTACTGTCATTCTCTTAAAAACACAATTTTGCTAAGGAAGCCTATAACTTTTACTGAAAGCTCACTAGTTTTCTTCCAATTTGGGCTCCTCAGATCTGAAAAGTTCTAGATACTATATTACACTTCATATTGAAATCTAGATCAATGCACTCTGTATAGAAGAAAACATCTGCAGGGCTGATTGTTGAACTTGGATTATTATGAAGATGTGCCATTAAGTAAGTAGATAGATATTGCTTAGTTTATTGCATGCAAACACTACATTTTCATCTAATAGCTTCAGTAGTATAGAAGGATAATACAATGTAGGTAGAATAATAAAGATTTGAAACTGTATATTAAAAGTAGAAAAAGCATTTTTGCAGTTTGACTACAACAGTCTATTTAGTTCCTTTGTTAAATCTGCTCTTCTTGTTTTCTGGAAACCAATATATTTCAAGCAAGTTAAAATTGCTTAAAATATAAGTTAAAATCCACAAGACTGAGAGTAATGACTATGAATTGTAAAACCTTATGATGGAGACTTGCCAAAACCAAACTAAATATAGGAAAGATTGAAAAGATATGGGCTTAAAATTCTACCTGACTTACAACCAGGAAGTTGTGGGGTTTTAAACTAACATAAAAATATCTGTTCAGATTCTTCAAGCCTAAAATGTCAGCAATTTTTCCTTTAGTCCTCTCATAAAGGAAGATTGGGTGATTCTCTAGAGAGAATAGTAATGTAAGCTGGTGGCAAACAAAATGTGAGCCATGGTTAAAAGTCAGTGGTCAGTAGTTTATTTTCTTGACCCTTCTATTTTTCAGGCCCTCATAAGCATAGTTGACAGCTTCTAGTAATTGAAGTTTTTGTCAGGTCTAGACATGGCAATTCTTAAAGAACTGGCTTAAAATCTGAAATGAAATTTAAAATTATTTCAGATGAATACAGCTACTATGTGTATGAGAGTGTATGTGAATGTGCGTGTGTGTGTGTGTGTATTTAGTGGAACAACCCATGAAACAGGTGACAGCAATGAGAGCTCTTCATTCTGAATGGTCTAGTTGGTAGCTCTATACAGACACCATCTAAGTGAGCCAATTTAAATCTTGTTCTAGATTCTTAAAAAAGTGGCCCAGGTCTATTTGGGAGGTGGCACTTGTTTGTCCCTTAGAGGATAGCTTTGGCATGATATTCAGTTGAAGATTCAGTAAACAAGACTTATGAGAAATTAGTTAAAACTGAAATAAAAAATGGATATTGAGGTATATGGCTTAAATATATTTGGCATATGTGCATAAAGACAGTATTGTAAGAGGATTCTTTTGATTAGAAGAAAAATGAATGAAAAAAACAAGCTACTTAAAATTTACTTTTCTGATATGATTGTTTTTCTTTCAGTGACTGACCATGCCTTCTTTTAGCACTCAGTCTTTATCCCAGGTTTAGTTTAGTCATGTATATGTCCTTGGAGAAATGTAGCATCTTTCACAATATTTTGTACAAGTGAAATCAGATACCAGTTTTTATTGCAGAACGGAGCCCACAAATGTTTCTCTTTAAAGACATTTTTAATAGAAACAGTAAGGTATAAATCATTTAAGCAATTACCTGGACATTGTGGAAATGGGGCTTGGCTTGTTCTGTAGCCCCAGATGTTTCCAGATTCCAGTAATAACCTGGGCCAGATATTTACAGCTTAATTTTCTGTGCCTGTGCACTTGTCCACAAATGGCTCCTATTTCCCATTTTCTGTTGGACAACTGGGCCACTTAGAGGTAAAGAAAGTGATTTCAGCTTGCGTGATGACAAACATTAATGGTTATAATAAGTTGCTTCTAGAAACTTTGATCACTTAAAAATATATAGAGAGGCTAAACCTTAGAGGATTTTATACTATGAAATAAAATAAATTATTCAAATGGCATTTTCCTTTATGGATGAGGATGGGGCAAATAACCTCCCCCATCCCTCAAAATTATATTTAGCCTTGATATACTATGTGATAAAAGTGATTTTCTTTTTTTTAAATGTGTCTTCTGGCACTGGTTGGGTTATCATGCAGGCTGCTGGTTTTCTTTGCATCACTACGCCACAGTTTTTCTTGTTCTTACTAGAAACTAAACAAATGGAAAATAATGTTTGGTAACCATCTGCTCTGCAGAAATTTCACATATAGCAGTTAACTCTATTTTATAAAACAAGACCAAATGAGTGAATTCTACTGATGCCAGTAAATAGCAACATGCAGTAGAGCTGCGTTTGGACAAAGCAGGAGCGTAGGGAGCCAGCATTTCATTATGGGAAGTCAGTCGGTGGGGTTGTGGGGCTGAATGTGCCCAGGCACTTATGTGTGTGGTAGTATATGTGCGCGTGTGTCTGTGCTTGTACCGCATCTGTGAAGAGAGTGGTTGGTTCCTCTCTACCTGTTCCTGTGTCTCCATTCTTGCCCCTATTATTCCAATCAAGTAAATGAGAGTAATGTAGATGCACATAAATCAATTCAGGCACATCATCTTATATCCATTTCTTTGCTTAAATAGTAAAAATCCATAAAGTCATACAGAATAAAGATTTGTAAAAGTATGTAGTCTTTAGATCAGAATCATGATTTCCTAAGCTGTACATATTATACTGACCAGTGGCTAGCCAGTGCAGCTTTAAATCACTCTGTTGTCTTATCCGCTGCCTCAAGAATACTTTAACTGGAAATCAGATTGAGTATATGTCCAAAAGATATTGACAGGCAATGATTATTCATATAGTTGCTATTGAAGTATGGATACTGTATTGAGGGAAGACATAATGGAATAGACAGAAGTAAATGGTTACAAAGAATTTATTCAAATGGACCAGGTAAGGCCTGATTTTTATAGTTGTCCATAAAATCAATCAATCTCTTTCTCTCTCTCTCTCTCTCTCTCTACTGGAATCTGTTTACTCTATCAATATACTTAGACACTCAAAACATACAAATTTTCTATAACTTTCACTTATTTGATACTGGGATTTTGCCATACAGCAAGAAAAGTTGTTTAAAATGGGCAGTATATTGAGTTCAGAGGACCCATACAGTTCATAAATTCTCTGGTGTCTACTGGATTTTTCATCAGGGAGACTTCCAATAAAAATGATCTATTTTAGAAATAATATTGTTTAGTAGGTTGAAATGTGGTGTAATAAAATTAGACCTTCAGTCTTCTAAAGTTACTACTTAGATGGCACCCTTGGGATGGTAAAATGGCTGTATAAGCAGATGAATCAGACAGTTCCACTGATGGGTACATTTGTCAGTCTCTGTTACAGATATAATATATTCTTATATCTGTAATCCTGACACTGTTACATCCAAATGAAATCAACATGAGGTTGTCATCTTTAAGCAAATATGTTAAGTGTTGTCTTTTGTGCTTTGGATTTGAAAGAAAGGGGCCCAGGGGAGGCAGCATCATGCAAATGGAACAAATCCCATTTCTTCTGAGCTGTGCTGTTTTTCCCCTCCATGGCAGCTGGCTGTGTTATCTTTGTGTGTTTCTCTGAGTGCTGACAATTCTTTCAGTGATCTAAGTTAGGGCACATTAGAAAGTGGAAGCAGCTGTCTGTCGCTATACTGAGAGACGTGTTTGCTCTACTGCAAAGATGAAGGACCATGAATCCTTGACACACTCCCCCCCTCCCCCCTGTACTTTCCAACATGATCAACATTCAGACGCACAGATTGTCTGCTTGGACAGTTTTTTGTTCTGACTGACAGCATCTGGCATAGACAAATTTAAAAATACATAGCATGCCTTGCTTGGAATTGGAACATCCCTTCTTTATTAATCTTCTCATTTAAACCATTCATTTACATTTCAAGAAAGGTTACAGCTTGATATGGTTGAAACGTTGATTTTTAAATGAATAACCTTCTAATGAAATCTCTTGAATTAGTACCAAGCAGCTAGTGTTCATTAAAAATTACACCCGATTAACATGGCCTTGAAAGCCTGAGTGGAAAGGGATTTCTTATTGTTTTAATCCACAATGCAATCCAGTGTTTACCTTTCTGCCACAAAGCGAATAGAAATGATGCCTGTACTGGCAACACTTCTGATACTGAACACAACTATGATATCACCCTTAAGCCGACAAAACACTTGGCCTTGTTTAATCAGCTTTCTTTCCCTTGGAAAACCCCCAGAGGTGGTAAAAAAAAAAATAAACATCACTAAAATATGCCACTTTCAGATCCTCTCTCTCTCTCTCTCTCTCTCTCTCTCTGTCCCACCCCTCCCCCACCCCCAAATACTATATCTCTATGCCCAAATTGGGTGGGGGGGGGTCGGGGGGGAAGTAAAAGAGCTTATATGTTTTCAGATGGAAAAATGGTAGAAACAATTTCAGATTAACACATTCCCTCTGACCCCAGGATGGTGGATATACATTTATTTGTCTGCATTACTTTAGTAATAAAACATAACAGTGCAAAAATTGTTCTCTTTCTCTGCCTCACGTCAACCCCCCGCACACTCACGTTTCTTATCCATTTTCAATTCCACAGCCAACCTTAGCAACATGCTTGTCTAGCATTTATGTAAAAATAATATGAAAATGGGCCATATCAGTCTGTGGACTTTGAGTCCGGGGGTGGGGGTGGGATGGGGGAAGGGGAATCCTCCTTTTATCTTATATTCTAGACTTTTCATATCACTGTGGATTTCAGATGTAACTACTCAATTGCAAGTGTGGCCACAATAGTTCTAAGGGGGGTGTGGAGGGAGGGGTGTTGCAGATGATAATTAAAAAAAGAGAACTGTTCAAGTGCTAGGTAGTAAATATTTAAAGCAAGCATGCTGGTTAATGTGAAAAAATAGGCTTCAGAAAGACGTTCAATTAACAGTTGTAGGCAAAGAGGTGATGTATTTCTTCAGCACATGTAAGAGGTCATTTGCTTTAGGATAAATTTTGGCGAATTTCACAGAAAAATAGATGCTGAAATAAAAATGAAAACAAATTACAGCTTCATATCAAAGGTACTTTTACCTTCTTGAATATGAGAGGGGAGAACATGATGTATTTTTATTCCAGGATTATATGTTATTTTTAAATTTTACTAATTTGTATATTGTGAACTTATTTCCTATAAACTGTTCTTTCAAACAAAATAAATCCTGGTAATTAATATTATCTTTGAATCTAGAGTTAGCTTACTCCTCCACCCCTCGACCTCAATCTGGGCTCTAAAAATTTAGGGTAGACACTAGTTGCTGTTTTTCATTTATTTTCTGTATTGTTTTTGTTGTTGTTGTTGTTGTTGTTTTTCCCAAGAAGCTAATGGCAGGGAATCAAATCTGAGTAGATTTAGTTCCAGCGTTTTGATTATCAGTGAATGGTTTATAATCAACATTTATATATAAATCACTTCATTTGTTATTTTTCATTTTGATTTTTTTTATGATCAGGTTCTAAAGGTAGTGCCAATATGCATCTGTAAGCAAACTGGGAATGAGTTAGAGTACACTATTCCCTCGGGTAAAAAGCCAGGTTTAGCGGTAATGCTTTTAATCTGGACTTGTAGAGGATTCTGGAGCATCCATAGATCTGCTCCAGTAATTACCATACCCCAAGTGGCACTGGAAGAGACATTTGCCTAAAAAGTTGATGTCTTCATTACGCTGTTTACATTTTAATTAGAAACATGAAAATTACTGATTCATACAGACAACTATAGTTTAAGTGGTTTCGTTCACCATCCAATAAATCATTAAAAAAAGAGAACCAACCCACAGTTGGCATAAATAGTTTACTAGGAATCATTCATGGGAATAATGTGTTGGCACTATAAGCTGCTTAAAATATGTTTTTATTTTACCAGAGGTAGAATTTGCATATAAATTAGAGAATGGCATTTTAAGTTGACAGTCATTTATGCAGAATACCACCCACATGCAAATACATATATGGGTGTATGTGTATGTTTTCTATGAGTTTATAGGGTTTTGCAGTATTGTGAATGTGGAAATATACTGTGCCTAGTCTTATCAGCTTTTAAAATGCACGTCTTCTTTTAAAACCCATTCAGAAATGTTGTGGGTGTTCTATATATGCATATCCACAAACATATCTTTTATCTCTTGGGCAAAAGCAACTTGCAATACGAGAAATGTTTATTTCTTGTATGAAGATGTCTCGAGAAGGAGTTGCTCTTGCACTTGCCCATTCATTCCCTTTCCTCTCTCGCATTCTCCCCTAACTTTTGCATGTACTTGTCAATGCTGCTGCCCTAAAACTGCTCCCATTCAGAGCGGCTGGGCTGGGCTGAAGCAGGGTGGCTGTCAGAGTCCATTCCTGAGTCAGCAGCACGTCCACTGCCTGAATCTTGCGACAGTCACTCATCCAGTTTTCCCCTCCCCAGGGGACAAGCGTCCTCCTCATCAGCGAAGAGGAATGACCCTTCTGTCTGGCATGCTCAAAATCCCGAATCTCCCCACTTCAGTATGTGAGTTCAAATCCCCCCTCCTGGAGGCAGGGCTGGGACTGCAGCTAATGACTCCGAGATGCAGAGGGTCAGTGCACTGGTGAGCGGGTGTACTGAGGCATTGTGCGAGCTGAGTTGTACATTTTCCCCCTAACTGTAGACTCCTTCCCCTCCCTTCTCCTCTCAAAGCCTTTATTATAGATCAATATTATGTAAAAATGAACCAGGAATAGCCACAGCCATTAAAAGCCATTTTTCTTTTTTGTTATCTTTGTTAGAGAGTTTTTGGCCATGGCTGAAGGAGGCTCTGTTATTATTTTCTGGTTTTTGGTTGAACGAAGCATACAATGAGTGAACACTATTTACATCACCTCACTGTAACATTTACATTTTAGGCCCATGTTTGCTTTGCAGTTTAGACCGATGGGCTGTAGGTAACAATGAATTAAAAAAAAAAAAAAAAATATATATATATATATATTAAATAGGAAGGAGGGTTACACAGGTGTTGTACTTGAAAGGCTATTAGAATCATTGTTTTAAACTTTGGAATGTGAATATATTACATTGAAACTCTTGCTAACTGCATGATGTGATTTCTGGGAATTAAAGGGAGTAAGATTAATTCTCATGAGTTTGCTGTGGATGATACGTTTTATGCTCCGTTTCTGTATCTTTTGGTTGGTCTTGTCTTAAAGTTCTAGGGAATCGCCAAAGTTTTAAGATGGTAATCGGTTATTTTGTGTTCACAAAATTTGCGAGTTTATTAAAAAGTCACTAGGATCATTTTCATGGTAATGCAGGCAATTGGTCTAGGTCATCAGACCAGGACTTTTAAAACCAGTTCTTAGTGCTTTTCATTTACCAGGCAGAGTTCCTGAAGTCATGGGTACTTGCTCATTGGTGTGCTGTGCATTGCCTCTTTTTTTAGAGGTGGGGGCAGGCCGGACCCTTATTAGGTCTCTGTACTTCCTAGATGCGATTAGACACAATAGTCGACATCTGTAAGGACAGAAACATGCTGCTTACTTGTACACACGGCAAAATTCTCATAGTTCTGTGCTGGCTGGGAAATCCTGTCTGCTTTATGCAGTGTGGCCCGAAACAGTTGTGTGGTGAGGGAATGCTGGCTGCTGGCCAGCCATTGACTATGAAATCCTGGGTACCTGAGAGCTTATCAGTTCTTTTGCTTTGTAAAAGAAAAAAGTGATGAAAATGTTGGTAAACTGCCATGAAGGTTTAAGGCTGCTGGAACAAGGAGCCGTGTAATCAGATTGGAAAATGGAGCTTGAGATTCTCTGCATGGAGAGCAGCCGTCTGTGGACCCCGTGAGCCGCTGTGCAAGTGCCCAAGCTGACCACTTTGTTAGCAAATCAGCTTGTTTGCTGCAGCAGCAGGGTGGAAAAGACCAGAGCTTGTGATGGTATGTAACGGAGGGAAAGCTCTTGCATGGCACAATCTAATCAGCTTGCAATTAGCTCAGGCTCTACAGTCACCTTCTTAATTTTCTTCTTTTCCCCCTGTTTGTGTTAATACTGTGCACTTTAAACAATTAAGTAAGGGAAGTAATCCTTCAAGCAAATCAAAGCCATCCTTTAATTTTATCACCCTGCTGAAAAAGTATCAGGTGGTCCACTGGTCTTCATCAGATGCTGGAAATTCTCCGGCTCACTGTAGCATAGAGAGGGGCTTTAACCAACTGATTATTTTAAAGATAATCTTTCTGATATCTTGGCGAGGGGGGCAGAAAATGGTACATCATTTAAACTAGCATTGAAGTTAAAATTAATGTGAGAGGAGATTACGAATGCCTTTTAGTTTATATATACTAGTGAATCTGTTTTATATTTTTAACAACCAGAGG
Source organism: Rhinolophus sinicus (assembly GCF_036562045.2). Taxonomy (NCBI): domain Eukaryota; kingdom Metazoa; phylum Chordata; class Mammalia; order Chiroptera; family Rhinolophidae; genus Rhinolophus; species Rhinolophus sinicus. Next base: position 150,668,369 of record NC_133751.1, on the reverse strand, counting down.
CAGGCTGTGTGTGTGTGTGTGTGTGTGTGTGTGTGTGTGTGTGTGTGTGTGTGTGTGTAAGAAAGATCTGTGTGATATGTCTATGAAATCCTTTATGCTGCTGTTTATTTAGGCATTTCTATACAGCACCTTTCTGAAGGCTGTGATGACATAGCCACTTGTACTGGTAATTCTACTACTTCACCTTTGGCGAACTTGATTCACCAAGGTTTAAAAGAACAAGGATATCATTGCTGATCAAATGTGTTACTTGTTAATCCTTTAAAATAAAATTCAGATCATGTGGGAGAGGTGAGAAGAGCAAAGCATAGGTTTGCAAAATCGGAGTAATAGTTTTACATTTTACTTAATTCAAGGACAGTGACTACTGAAATACACTTAAAAAAATGACACCTATGTATATAAATAAAATAAATACATCTCATAATATTACATAAGCTACCTTGTTTCAATTTTCCTCTCCCCAGAAACAGGCTAAATGTTTGCTAAAATTTTATCCATGTGCATGAATCTTTAACCAGATATGTTTTATTAGGTGTTTGTTGTGAGGTGGAAAATGGGCATTATTTCATGAATGTTTATTTTAGAAAGCAGCACAGGGAAATAATTAGCTTTTAATGGTTATTGAAGAATTAGAGTATTTTAAGTAATTTTGCTCCAAAATAGTCAATTCCTTTCTGGGGGTTGTTTGTGTTAATAAAAATGAACATTTTTATTAACAATAACAATGAACAATATTATTGATATCTGATTACATTAGTATTGTATTTGAATTCTCTCCGTTTATTAACATAAGAATTTATTTGCTTTATTAAATGACATAAAACTGTCTCCTTTTTGCCTTCAGCAAAAAAATCTCTCAATTTGTAACCAATCATTTGGACTTTTTTTTTTTTTAAACAAACAATTCAAAAAGTTTAAATGTTCATGTATTAATGTTGTGTGAAGGATAGCATGACTTCTGTTTTACTATCCTCATTTGATTACATGTCTTACTTTTGTATTTGGAGGAATGAATTTAGTTTGATACAAAATGAGAATAGTTAAAATAAAGTGCATTTAAAATTAGGTAAGCTTCTAAGTTTGCCTCAGGGTTTTGCTGGTGTTGCATCAATGTGTCCTTTTTTGGTGTTTTGAACTTTTTTGTTTTTAATTAAAAAAAAGATTAAAAGATACATATATCACCTGCATACATCTTATGCTGCAAAGATTCACTTTATATTCTTTTAGAGGACAAACTCCATTAGATATGCACTTACTGTACATTGGATTGTAAATCTTACAATTTAATGGTAATTCAGTGAGCAGTTATTGCTTCAGTGGCCTTTTTTCTTTCTTTTTTGTCCCATCTCACTTGTGAAATAGGGTTACCCTTTACAAGTGTCACATCCATAGATTCATCTTTTGTACTTTGTAGTTGTTCCTGGTGCATCATTCTTAAGTTAAAAAAAAAAAAAAAAAAAGCAAAGCGATAGAGGAACCATGTGGTGGAAGGAGGGAGTGTGTGTGTGTGTGTGTGTGTGTGTACAGGGGTTGGGGGCTGTTGAATAAGGGGTTCCATGCTCATGCCAGAGAGAGACAGAGACCCAGAAAGATACAGGAACTCTAGCAACTGAATAATCAGGAGGTTTAGCATCAGTCAAACAGATTTAATCTCTTTTTCTAAATATGCATTTCCTCTAAGTTCGTTCTCAATCTAATGTTCAGTTTTCCATAACAGATTGCATTCTGCACTTGAATTCCTGGAAGTAGAAATGCTATCTGATTGGTACAAGTCTCTTTGCCTTGCTTACTTACACTGTTAATATTCTTATTCTTTTTGGACACTGAAATACTTTTTTTTTTTTTTTTTGTAGAAACAATATACACATTCATAAAGAAATTATAAAGGGATTCTCCTTTTGAAGATAATGAGTTCTTTTCAGGAACTGCAGGTTACATGGCGCACAAATGAGCTCTAAGTGGGGGGATTTAAAGTCCTGCTACAGCATTTAATTTCTTGAAGAAAGGAGTTCAGTTCAAGGTTAGCCTGTTATTGTGGCACTGGCAACTACTTCTCGTGTCCCCGTTCTTCTGCCAGCAGTACTGCACAAAAGGCAGTCATTTTTATTTAATACGTGGGGAGGTATTAATCACTGCAGTATTTTCTTGCAAAAATTTATCCTATCATATTCATTGTTTCACTGCCCATGACAATAATAGGTGTTTAATTACTCAATAAGAGCCATTTATATATTCCATTTTTCCTGTGTGCTGGACAAATGGTATTGATTTTATACTTTGATGCAACATGAAACTGTATTAAACACAATTAGAATTCCAAGTCTGGTAAAATATACATTTGTTATGGTAACTGGACTTGCTTTGAGAAGCGGCAAGCGTCTTCTAATCCAGGCGATGCCTTTGGTGTAAAAAGGACGTTTGATTTTATTGCAGCTCTGTGCTTAAAAATGAATGCTCTTTTTTTCTCATGGTGTTCATGTGAGTGAGTGTGTGTGTGTGTGTGTGTGTGTGTGTGTGTATGCATGTGCACAGTGTGTAGATTTTAGTTTTAGTGAAGCAATAAAGAGTTTGTGTGAAATGAAAAGGTTTGAAATGGATGGTTCTTTGTAGTCAGACAAACCACCGTGTACAGATGAACACTGCCTGTATAATTTTGTAATTGTGTCTCTTTAGCTAATGCTATAGGTCTTTGTTTTACCAATAAATAAGTTATTACCTAGGGTGAGGCTGGGAACCGTATGATATGAAATAGCACCTTCATCTCATGCTGGATTCTGGTTTACTTCCTTTTGAGGTGTTGAGGAGGACCTGCCAAATCCCTATGGTGTCGTAAGTTAAACATTGGGTTTTGTCAAAATTGGCGCTAAATAAAACCTTGCATTTAACTGCCACTACTATATCACAGCCAGGCACTGCGAAATCTCGCATAGAACTGAACTCAGTTCTGTTTTCCAGCAGTGGTGCAAGTCCGTCTGTGCTTGGCTTTACTAATGTATTTTTCACAAACACATTCCCACCTGCATTTGGCATATCCAAAATCACAATTGGAGAGGCCTCTTTTTTTGGTCAGTGTATTCATTGCTTATGATTTTCAGCTCCTTACAGATTTATTTCCTGAGGAGGCAGGTCATTTAGCCTTACCAAAATAAACAGCAAAATAAACCAGGGACAGACCAGAGGTTGCCTAATGTTCATATTTTTTTACTAATGGGTAGCTTGTATCCTTGCTAAATCTTACTTTCTACTTCTAAGGAACACAGACCTCCAGGCTGAAATGTCCCAGTTTTGGAGAGTTATGTGGATGTTGATCCTTATCCCTAAGAAATAGAGATTGCCCATTGACGCAGTTGCTTTCTTCATCAGGAGGGTATTTTATTTTCCAGAACTCTAGTGATTACTGCTATAACATTAATTAATATCACTACTTTGTATAGAATTTTTTAAAATTTGTGTAGCAAGCACACAACTGCAGGAACTGTTTTAAAAATACTTGCCATTCACTTCATAGTTACAGAAACAGTCTCAGTCAATTGTTTATTAGTTGTAATTGAGCATTTCTTTAGTTAATATTTGTATTGTGATTTTCCTTATGGACTGTCATATGACAGCATATGTTAACATTTGTAAAGCAATAAGAAAATGAATACAAATAACAATTTATATCTGGCTGATATACTTTTTCTTTTTTTGTTTTTCCTGGAGCTTCTAAGAGTTAGAAAAAAATAAATTGATTGGCCTCCCCATTTTAAAACACTATTCTATTTTTTGCTTGTAGATGTGGAACAGCCAACTTTCATTCCGGAAGCATGTGTTACATGTTTATTTTGCTTTATTGGAGCTGGGCGGATACTGGCAAGAGGAGGCTTCTAGGGTAATGGAATCTGAGTTCGCTAAGTCCTGGGCAGGCAGATTCTCCATCACTCAGAAAATCACTTTCTTGGGCTTCTAACAGCTGGGTGGGGAATGCTGTAGTTTGTAAAGTAGGATCATGCTTCGAAGGGGATAAAAAAAAAAAATCTAGAAATTTCCAAACTTTCGGCCTTTCTCCTACATAATGAAACCAAGGTCCTTTTGATTCTCTGTCTGGGTCCTAGGCCCCTGGTGATTCCTTTGTGTCCTTTCCAAATGAACTGTTTGTATTTTATATTTCTGCTTAGACAAATCATTTATTTATTGAATAATGTGAATGTAGGTTCAATTAAGTGAAAGATGATCCCATATTCTTAGCTAGCTGTAAAGTGGATTCCATGAAGAATTGGTATAGAGGCTGTTTTATGGCTAAATATTACTTTGTAAGAAGGCTTGCACTGCGAAGAGGAGTGTGTTGGTTGCTAAAGAGTTTCTGCATTTGGTTTTGGGCAGCACAGCTCACTTAACTGCAAGATGGACGTATGTATCCTTCTCTGTGTTTGCCAAGGGCCTAGCTATGTGGTATAAATGGAAACTTGGCTTTATGGGGACGCTGAGTCCCCAGTATGGCACTCAGTTTGTATGAAGACTTATACTCTAGCAGGCATATGAAAAACACCCATTTTCATTTTCAGAGTCCTCTTTTTGCAAACTTGTTTTTCACTACTGTTTAGAGCCCTCTCATCTTATTTTAAGGTGAAAAAGGGTCCTGGGTCTGATAATCTTTTATGTCTAGCCATAAGATCTATGATTCCATAATGTCTCATGAAATCATTCATATACACACATACAAATACATGATCTGCTTTATTTTCAATATGAGAAGAGCAAAAATAATACCAATAGTAGCTATAACAGGTTTTTTTCTCTTGTTAGTAGGGAGCTCAGTCTCCCCTAGTGGGGGAAAGTTAGGCACACAAAACAAATACATTTTCTTAAAAGCTTTGTTTATGCTGGCACCTAAGGTATCAGTCACACCCTTCCTGAATAAACTGACCAAGTATTTGACTGGGCAAACTAGTCATTTCAACTAGGGGATCTGTTGGAGAAGGTTTTGTAGAGAATACCTTGGACACAAAAGACATCTATTTTCAGAACGTTACTTTTGTTGTGTTGCCTCACAGAAACTTCCCATATCCTAGTGAACAATAAATATAGTCTACATGCAGCTGTTGCTTTTTAAGCATTCATATCTTATGTATCATTTTTACAGAATCCCTTTAATTTTTTTTTTTTTTTTTACTGGGGTACTATAGTATTTGTTTGTGGAAGGATTCGTGGATTCCAGTGTGTTTTATGTCTACTTCCTTTTTCTTTTTCTGCCCTTACAGATTTTCTCTCCAAACCTCTATACCACCCACTCCTATCCTACTGTTCTTCCAGTCGCCTCCTCCTAACCTTACTTTAGCTGTTTGAATAACAAAAATCAATAAGACTATTAAAGTCATTTGGAACTTTTTAAAAAAGAGAAATAATATTTTAATTACTACTGACATGCCAGTTTGAAGCTCATATCCTCCTTTATGACAGTTCAGTTTAGAAACTACATTGCTTCATTTCAGTAACTTTATTACCATTTGGCTCAGAGATTGCTATTTCGCCTTGGCCACAGATTTCATCAGTTGCCCGGTTCACCTTTGTCCACGCTATACTTGTGAAATGACCTCGTCCGTTAGTGCTTGTCAATAGTAAATTGCTATATTCTGTGCCTAGAAACACACCAAACGACTACAACTCTTTATTGAATGATTGAGTTTGTACTAAATTTTTTAAAATTAAAATTTAGTTTGAATAGTCTTAATTACCACTTACTACTAGTTATTAATAATTAAGGCACCGGTTAGGGTCAGCTCTCTTTTATCATTCTTATTTGTAATAGGAACATTTAAACATAAGATAGCATGTGGGTGTCTGTATGACAAGTATGTTTTCTTTGGTGTTTCTCCCCCTCTAATTTTCTAACTATTCTATCAAAATAACAGTGAGTGAAGTGAATTGGTCAAGGTTCAATTATTCTGATGAAATCATATTAATTTTCTTTTTGAGAATTCCCAATGACTAAGTCATCTCTTCACAGAAAGCTCATTTGAAATGGTAAGAATTTTGTGCTGTTATAATATACAAACACAGAGGATTCAATATCAAAATGTGGCTTTTTTTCTTAAACTAATTATTAAGATAATCTTAAATATAGTTTTCTTTTGAGCAAATGACTAAGGCAATATATTTCAGAATACTTTGAATTTTATGATTATATCAAGAGTAGATATATCTCTATTAAACATGTAATTTTCTTAACTATAAATATATACTTTTCCTCACTATAAAATTTACATGAAAAGAAAAAAAAAATGTCTGCTGTTCACCTCTTTTCACGAATTGTTTGGCTATTTTATATATTTAACAAAACATTAGCACCGTTGGTTTTGCCGTAAATAGGTCACTATTAAGTTGCCTAAAAATTAAGGTAAAATAAAAGGCCAGGAAATCTCATTTATATGAATTTTACAATGATGACAAAATATCACTGTTATTTCCCAAACATTGTTTGATACATACTTAGTTCTGGCTGAATAATTCTGCAGAGATAATTTTAGTCTACGGAGAACACTTAAATTATAAATTCTATCTTTTTGGGGTTATTAATCTTCTTTATTTTTGTTTTGTTTCTATATCTTTGAAATAACCTGGTTTCAGACAGTTTCCCTACTAAAATAAAATGAGATTTAAATTGTTGAAGAAAATACGTCTGACAGATAAACATGGCAAGCCTGGTTGTTTTCATAATATTCGGAATGTCCTGAAATAAAAATGGTTGAATTTTATCCCTAAATAAAAATTAAGAATAACAGTACAATAATTGTATAATTGTACATTTGATGTTAGGTAATGAGGATAGGAAAGAAACATTCAGATTTCCCCTACTACCACTAGATACAACTGATGCTACCCTTGCTGTGACATTCAGGAATTATGAAGGTTTCATTAGTTTGTTTCAACCTTTGGACTTATTTGCTAAATATAAATATATATGTGTGTGTATATATACATATTCATATGTATGTATATATATATATATATATATATATATATGGCAAATATGTAGTTTTATGTATATATATATATGCCATTTTAAATGAGATTATTGTCTAGAAAATAAACCTTAATAAAAGCCTGTTTGAAAGTAAAATTTTGTCAAAATTTCAGCTGACAAAGATTTCCTCTGTGATGTACAATAACTGGTATTGCAACATTGCTTTTCCTGAAAGACTATGATTTTTAAATTTCATGTAGCTCAGGACAGAATTTTAACAAATGAAAACCATATGGAGTCTAAATGTAATTTGTTGGGATGATATGCAGAGAGTAGTATTGTGAATTTTGTATTTTAAATGATATCTTTTAGGCTCACATTACAAAAATAAAAATTAACATAGTCTAAACCTGAAATAAGTACAAACAGTTTCACCTGTTTGAATCATAATGTTTACGTTTGTTTTACTATACAGTACCTACATTTTCCAGTAAGTAGAACAGTCACATTTACTACACAATATTTGAATGGCTTGTTTGTGCCCATGAATACTGTCACAGTTTAAATAAAATTATTACTGTAAGCCACCACTTTTACATCCTTGGTTTTACCTTGTTGAGTATCTGGGGCAAAGTTTCAAGGCTTTTCTTTTCATGCTCATAATCAGTAACTGCTATTAATCAAAACAAACTTCTTTAAAAAAATAATTCATATAGAAGTAAAAATGGGTAGAAATCACCAACCTGGATAACTAGATGAATTGTGAGTTCAGATTTACTTGTAGGTAAGTTAAACATTAGAGCCATGAAGTGTAAAGTTTGTGTAGCATTTAACAAGACTTGGAAGAACATTAAAAGTAATTTATGTGTAATATGCAATACTAATAGGGCTTCACAGAACCCCAGAGAAAGCTGCAAATGTAATTCAGGATATTCAGACTCCCTGAGATGTTGAGATTATGTTCTATGAACACCAAAATAAAGTTTCAATAAGGTTTTCTTACAACCATATAAATTCCCAAGAGGAAGAGAAATGAAAATTAAAAAAAAAAAAAAAGTCCAGCAGTATAAAAATGCACACAGTTACAAGTGTGATGAAGAGAGAGTTTAAGGTTTTATTTTTTCTGTAGTGGTTGCCATATCTTAACTGGATTTTATGTTAAACCAGTTATGTTAAAAACCAGACATGTACATAGTGCCCCTCTCTTGTCACTGTGTTAATGGAAAAAAGGTTGAAGAGATAAAGAAGAGAAAAAGGAAACCATTATAATGAAAGATTTTGAGTGCTGCTTGAGAGTTGTGGGGAACAATCTTGCATCACATCTGTTAGGATTAGCCAAAAAATCGCAAAGCGTACACACACACACACACACACACACACACACACACACACACACACGGCTGTAATTAAAGCTTTGAGAATTGAGTTCTGCCATTATCTGATAGTTAGAGGTAAAAATATAGCCTCTCTGAATCTCAGTGGTTTTCATCTTAAAATGGACGACTTTCATTGGAAGATTTCTAAATTATATTCCAGCTCTAAAACACGATGAGGATCTAAGTTTCATTCTACGAAGTTCCAATTGAAAAATTTTAAGAACGTGGAACTGATTGTGCCACTCAGTTTTTCTAGTGGATGTCAGTTGTGCAACACACAGCGCTCCCTGGTGTGTTACTTCTTAGCCTTCGGGAAACGTTCCCACGCCGTGGGCCGCAGACCTGAGAAATCTTGGGCTTATTGCTGATGTTTCTCAGATTTGCATGTATACCAAACGTATGTTTGTCACACAGGTTTTTTTTTTTTTTTTAAATACATATATGGTGTTTCATGATTAGAATGAAAATATGCATATGTTTAGAAGTATCACAAAAGTGTCACAGAATTCACTTGTTCTCAGTCATTTTCTCCATCAATGGATGCTACAAGTGAAATCAATATTTGGAATCTATGATTTTTTTTTAACATAAAAAAGGGTGGAAACCAGTAATTTGAGATGAAAGTGTACTCACTGGGAGTACATTAATTCCATATAATGTGCACTATTAAGCATTACCCCGGAAGTTGTGCAATCAATTTTTTTCCAAGGGTTTTGGAATATCTAGTTAGGGTTATGGCTCCATTTCCTGTCAGAGTACTTAAAATATTCTGTTAGCTTAGTATTAGTAGTTGTCTTGTGAACTCCTTCTAATGGTGAATAATAACTGCCATTTATTGGGTGATTATTAGGCACTTTGTGTGTCTGTGTGTAGTATGTAAATAATTTTCCCATTTTGTAGATTAAGATATTAAGGCAAAAAGATTTCAGGTATTTAGTCCAACTCTTCATTTCAGATTTAGCTTAATGTCATACACAGCTCCCACAAGGAAATGTCTGACAATATAGTCCATGTTCTGAAATGGACGTGTCATCATCACAACAGAATTGCCTCTCTGTGCCTCAGTTTACCCAACGTTGAAGTAGAGAAACATTTTATCATTTAATTTTACTTTTCTTGCTAGGATAATGTGTGAATTATTTAATGCTCATAAAGAAGTGATTTGATGAGGGGAAAGCGCTATCTAAATGCTAAGTATTATTTATTATTCATGTAAGCATATTACTGTACCCTTCAATCACCTTTTTTTTGGATGTTTCAAATGGGCAATTACTGTCTCTTTGTGTAAGCCTTTTAAATTTTTTAATTTAAATTAAAAGTTAATCTAATTTAGGAAAACTGCCAGCTGGAAAGGAACACAGATTTTTTTTTTTTTTCTTCCTTTCCAAACAAAATAGCAATTCAGAATCGACTCTCTTTTAATATAGTAATGTGGGTAGGCTTTCCTGGGGTAGTGATATTAGGAAGGAGGGCTAATTAGTAATGGCTGCTTTGTAATGCTGATAATTTATGTGTTAGGATTAGTGCTGATAATAGATCTGATTAGGTGGAATTAACTGATATTTAAAAAGATGGAGATGCCTTTGTTTATGAAATCTCCAGTTTGGGGTACAAAGTATAGCTGAAGTGGCCGGATCCTTGAAATCTAGTTAATGTGGTTTTTCCATAATACAGTGCCCAAATATGACCAGGGTCAGGAAGCAGTGAGGGTCATTTGAGTTCAAGCAGCCCTTTTCATCTTACGACCTGACTCAGGAGCCCTACAAATAGAAAACATCAGAGTTCGAAGATCAGAAATGTCAAGTGTGCTTTAAAAAAGGGAAGACATACTTACCTGAGCTCTTCAGTTAATATCTAGCAATGCTTGATGGGAAGATCCTTCTATAACTCTCATATAACTGTTGACTGAAAAGGAACTGGTTTTCAATTTAAGATAGAAAGTGAAAAAAATAAAAACGTTAAAGAAAACCAGTTCCCTTAATTCTGCCCCCCCCCAAATTTGCATATTCAACTATTTTCTTTTAAAATAATCCATTTTAAATACTCCCTAACACTATTAAATTTTTAGGAAGTATGCTTAGAAATCACATTATTCAGTTGCACAGTTTCAGTTGCCCAGCAGTATCATTAAATTCTCTAGAGTGATTCCAGTCCCATAAAAAGTAGGGACCCCTTTACATTGTTTCCATATTCAAATGGAAATCTTTTTGCAAGTTAGTAATTAAAGTATTTAACCTCTCTCTCCCTCCATTTATTAGAAAAGTCTTTTTTTCTTTACTTTTTCAATTACGAAAAACTGCTAAAGCCAATCAACCATTTATTTTGATAAACCGCTTGTAACAGTCTCAGCTAAATTCTGCAAATAACAAAAAAAAAAAAAGCTAAATAATCACCGTGAGCAGATTTTGCAGAGACCTTGCTCAACCTGTTCAGGGATAATTATGCCAAGCTTTTAGTATGGGGCAAAGGAAAACATAAAATTAAGGCATGAAAGAAAGTCTACCTATTTTGAGAAAATACTGGGATAATTGGTACTCTTTTTATTACCATTTTATTATAGAAAGATATTGTCTTGCCATGAAATACAGGTTTACAGCAATGAAATAGTACTATGCGGGGTTGAGGGAATTTCTCTGTTAGATGGATTGATTTAAAATGTAATAAAAATAGCAAATTGCTAAATAGTGAATCACACTAAATAGTCAAATTAGAGTTCATTATTTAAATGACTTTTTTCCCCCCTTTTAATCATATGTATTCATAATTGCTTTGTTTCTGACAAGTACATTATAGGGATCTCTCTCTCTCTCTCTCTCTCTCTCTCTCTCTCTCTCTCTCTCTCTCTCAAGTTGCATTTAGAGTCGCCTTTGGTTTGGAGCTACAAACCATAAACTTTCTTTGAGAAATGGAAACATCAGGAATCTACCATCACATGCAGGGGCCTAGAAAGAGAAGGCAAGAGACAGATTCACAGTGTTATAAATGGCAGTGATACCAAACGTGACCCTGATAATGCTTATGTGGTGCTTGGAAATTTACCTCCTTTACAGACTTTGTCCTTTTGTATGTGAAGGTGACTGTGAAGAGTGTGTCTGAACAGAATGATGTGTGATCCATAGCTCCTTACATACTGATTATCAGAAGTATCTCCTGGTTTAGTACGCCCTGGAGATTGCGCAACATGGGACCCTGTTTTAAAGTAACGGTACAAATAAAAACTACAGAAGTAGGTCTGAGTGTTGAAAGGGGCCAGGACAAGGGAGGATCCCTGAAGCTTCAGTTTCTGGAGCTTCTTGGTACATCTGCTGCTGCTGATTACATATGTGATAACTGGGAATGGGTAGTTGAAGGCTTCGTTTTGATCACATTTGTTAGATTTGTATTGGTTAGATATTCATGGCTGAGAGGACAGGAATGGTTCGATGTTTAGAAATGTTAGTGAGTAGTACTCTCTGTATTCCTGGCACTAATATTATACATCACATAGGTTGGGAGTGAAGTTACAAAATAGGAATGACCCGGTCCCAACAGTTAAAATTTGTATGCTCCTGTTGATAGACTGTGTTTATACCTGAAGGTGCTAAATTCTTTGATCAAATACTGAATTGTGTGGAACTCACATTAAAGAAGTCACACAGGAAAGAGAGAACAGAGTTCACTAAAACTGTTGTAAAAATTAATATAAATGTGGACATTAGTAATAATTAAGGCAGAGAAATGTTGGCTAGCATTGAGCTCTTCTTGTGGGAACTGTGAAGTGCCAATAAAGGAGGCAGCCTTCATCTGGCCGCTGTCCCTTCCATAAGGTGCCACAGCCCCAGTTGGCCTCCCGTCCACATGCCCCCTTTAAGTCTGCTGGGAACCTGGAGGCTAAAGCTTCTAATATCCAGAGTGGCTACAGTGGTGGCGCGATGATTTCCAGGGACTCATCAGCAAGTGCTCCTAAAAAGCACATGTTTTCACACGCCTGGCATCTAGTTGTACCAGTCATTTATCTTTGGGAGTTGTGCTCTGTGTCTGTGCTCTCTGTGTCTCTTGAATTGGCACGCATTTTTTAACTAACTGTAGGGTGTGCAAATATGTTAAATATGATAATCATACCATCTTACCTTTGGGTAAGCAGCTTGCAATTTATAAAACACTTTGCATCCATTACCTCCCTTACTTCTCACAATTCTAAGAGGTAAACAGCATATACCCTGTTTCCCCGAAAGTAAGACCTAGCCAGACAGTCAGCTCTAATGCGTCTTTTGGAGCTAAAATTAATATAAGACCTGGTCTTATATAAGACTGGGATATTATATTATACTGTATTATATTATATAAGACCCGTTCTTATACTAAGATAAGACCGGGTCTTATATTAATTTTTGCTACAAAAGACACATTGGAGGTGATTGTCCGGCTAGGTCTTATTTTCGGGGAAACACGTTATGTTATAATCCACATTTTACAGAAGACAAAACTGAGGTTAGGGGACGCTCTGGGTCATACAATTAAGAAGTGGCAGAATGAGGACTGGAACTCAGATATAGACTCAATAAAGATATGTTGCAACCGTCACACAGAGCTTGCAATTTATAAGGAATGTAAAAATGTTTTTCTTAAATGCATGTACATCTATATATAGCTATATACTCCCCTAGTAACTATACCATAAGGAAATATTAAGAAAGTGGCTAAATAAATAAATAAAGCACCCAGTGAAGAGTTATGTATCTAGTGAGTGTTTCACAAATATGAATTAGTTATGCTATATATATTAGGTTGGTGCAAAAGTAATTGTAGTTTAAAAGGTTAAAAATAATTGCAAAAACCATAGTTACTTTTGCACCAATGATATATATATATATATATATATATATATATATATATATATATACTATATTATATATATATAGTAACTACTGAGCACCTAGAGAGTGCAGGGTACTGTATTAGAACACTGTATTAATTGATGATAATGACTATATGTTGTTTTGGGCCAGGCTTCAGTGAGAAGACAGAGCTATCAGAGGCAAAGCCATCAGCGGTTTTAGAGTTTCCACTCCTCTGCTTTCACAAAATGCGATCCCAGACTCAGAAACGTTTCTTATCCTCAGATGGAACATCTTCACATACCACACTGTTCCATTTCCCTCTTCCAATTGCCTCCATTGCTTGTAACCTTGACTGAACTCTTCCCTTTCTACGTTCTCTATAAATCTGCTAGTCACCACTCCCACAGTATAGCCTATTTATGACATTGCTATAACCCAGTCTCTGAATTCTGGATTTCATCCTGTCTCATCCAGGCTGCTGTGTTCTGAAACTAGAGCTTCCACACTTTTCTGAGTTTTCACTGTGGCCACTCTGCCATAGGCTCTGCTTCTTCTTATCCTATTAAACTGCATTTCAGAGCCCTGCCCCAGTGTCCCCCTTCCTCTTTTTTCTTCTTCAAGTGAAACTGCTCAAAGACCTCATTATTCCCATTCTTCCAAATCTGCACCTTGAACAGCATTCCAAATGATTCAAACAGCTTCCCTTTTCTGTCAGTTAGATAGGAAACTGTGCTCCCCTGATGTGAATTTGGTGGAATTATTTCCTCAATTTATGTTATTTCAAAAAGAAAATAAAGGGTTCCCCCAACTTGATGATTAAAAACAGTATCAGCAGCTTACGAGGTACCAGTCTATAAAGAATGATGGTTTCCCTGTATTTTAGAATGAGTTTCAACCCCCTAAGGTCTAGGTTCAAAGTCCACATAACTTACATTGAGCCCAGTATCTTATTTTGTTTTGTTTTCCTATGACTCCTGTTTTTTCTCTTCCTCCTCCCTTTGTTTGATTTCAGATAGTCCAAGGGTAATACCTCCAAATAGCGTGTGCCTAAGAGTAGGTGAATTCGTCCTATACACTTGAAAAGACAGTGTATATAAACCAAATTTTAAGTAGATGACAAAGTGTGATTATATTACACATGGTTCATTCATTTTATAAAAGAAATTTTCAGACAGTCTCCTGAATATCAGGTACCTCTAGTATACTAAAATTACTGGATTTACTAAAAAAAAAGTATGTACCGCTATTTGGCAATAGCTGTTCTAGTCAAAAATACACCACAGACTCTGTAAGAGTTCCTTTCTTAACTAATGCAAAAACTTTAATTGACTCTTAATTTTCTTCCTGAACAGGATTTTCCTAAACCCGTATTTTCAGCGAAGCTGGACCATTTGGAAAAAAAAAAAGAAATTTAAATTCATGTTGTAGAATGTTCTAAATGTAAAACGATGCAAGAAACTACATCCGTGTGAACACATCACAACTATGATAGGCTCAGAGTGTTTCATCTTTGAAAAGACACCAACCTAAAATTGTATTATTTTGTGTTTTTGATAATTTTTGATGCTTAGATCATATATTTCCTAAAGGAGAATTAGGTAGCTGTGTGATGCTGAATGTGTGGTTGGCATGTCATTTTTCTCCACCAGAAAAATCAGTATAAAATGACATTTTTAAGTGGTTTTTAAAAGTTGTCCTGGTTTTTAAAAGTTCATTTTAATTTTATAAAAGTGAAAATATCTGCCAAAGCCATTTCTTCATACTTGCCCTGTTCTGTCCTAGTTTTTCCCTTTCCTTCTTAATTTGTGCTTTGTGAAATTTATGTCCACAAAGCTCTTTAATTTAGAAAGTTTCCATTTGCATCGCTATTGTTAAATTGTGTACTGACAGTGCTATAATACGTGTATGTCTGAAGGGTTCTCTGTGGCCAGTTTAGGGACACCGTCCCAGAGCAGGGGACAGACTGCCTGCCAGACCTCTGGAGGCCTGCTTCCTTCCTGGGGGCTGGAGTGAAATGCTCCATTACTTTGTCAACATCATACTGCCTCCGCTACCGAGACAAAACGAACCGAATTTCCTTCAGTGGATTTTGTTTCTTCTCTGACTAAACAAAAAAACACACTTTATTTTCAAGTCTCCATCTTCAAAAGCATCCTTCATGCTGACAGGAACTTAAGCCACCTAACTCTGTTTTAACTCAACAGTACTGTCAGGCTCTAGTGTGAAAACTCAGCAAGTTCTAAAAGTTTCTCTGCAAGTGATTGAAAGGTAAAAATGCAGGCTCCCACAGGAAGAAAAAACTGGTTTTCAGTGTGGTTAGGGAAGTCCAGAAACAGACACAAGTTTGTTTACCTGAATTATGGCATTAAGAGACTTGACCATCCATCATGAATTATGTGTATTCAGAGTTTCCCATTAGCAAGCAGGGGGTGTGGCCTCCTTCCACTCTGGAGCTCACTCACCTCCAGTGACTGGTAACTGGGAGGGGAGACCCGTTCTCTCTGTCCTTGGTGGGGGAACCCTAGAAATAAGACCTGCATTGTCTCAGCTCCCAGGCCTCCCTATCCAGGGCAGGGATTCTGGAAGAGTGGTGTGGAGAGTGGGCGTGGCACCAGTGAGGGGTCATTGGGATGGAGGGAGGGGGAGGTAATGAGCACTGGCTGTCCATGTCTTCTTTCTTCTTTCCCTAGTTTGCCATCTTCTCACAATCTCTCTCAATAATTTATCAAAAAGGTTTGGGATGGGCTGTTAGAGGACCTCCCAGGGAAGACTGGAAGAGGGCAAGAATAACATTAATCCTAACCCAAGCCCCTATATATGGGGGTGGGGTCGGGGGAGGGCATGAACAGATCCGTTTTATAGAACTTGGAAATGAGCCTCCAGGAGGTTAAATAAGCTGCTTACAGTTTCACAGCTAGTAAGCAGTGAGGCAGGAGTCAAAAGCATGTCTTTCTCATTCCAGAGCTTATGCTCTTTCAGGCATACTACATGGCTCTGCACAATGCGCAGGGAGGGAGTGCCTGTTTCCTTCTCTCTTCCTTTTTCTTTATCTCTTCCAAAGAAGGTGATAGGGAAATGGAAGTGACATTGAAGATGGAGAGATTATGGAGGATGGATAAGGAAAAATACCAATAATAATGACGATAATAATGAAGCCCAGATGATTTGGTTAACACAATTCTAAGTGCCTTACTGTGCTAGTTCAGTAAAATTTAGCCCGACTTCGTAAGGTTCAGCAGCTATTATTTCCACTTTATACATGGGAACCCTAAGGCTTGGGAAAAATAACTTGCCTGAGATCCTGTGACTAGTTAGTGTTGGAACCATGCTCCACACCCATGCTCCACACCCAGCTCTGTGAGATTTCAAAGTCTGTGTTCTGGTAATGCTCTCTAATACCCTGCCCTCGTCCCCTGTCTCTGCCAGCCCAGCCTGGAAGACGCCTGGGAGCAGGCGTGGTGAGGTGCAGTGCTAAAGAGGAATGTGTTTTCGTGTTTTAGGAAGAAGGCAGCATGCTTTCCTTCTACCCTACTTAATACTTTCCATCTTTTCCCCTCGTATTAAAACCCAGACATCCCAACTTCCCTCTGAGAGGACCACGGTGTCTTGACTGTGGGTGGAAAGCTCACCCAGTGGCTTGGAAGTTCTTCATGTACGAGCACTATGTCTGTGGTGGGGGTGGGGACTGACCCATTAGTAGTTATCCTAATATTTTTGAGATACAAGGAAAACTAGAGATGGAATCAATCTGCTATGAACAGGACCTAGAGAAAGGGTGGATGAGGGTAATTATGAGGATGGGATTATAAAGTATGGGTCTGGTTTTCCTCTGTGCTTTGTGAAATCTAGCCCATTATTTATTAAACACATCTCATAGGGTGAGACAGACAGGCTCAGGAAGATAGAATCCAGCCACATGGGCATTAGATATTAACAAACAAACCAATGAGATCTTAAATGGTTTTATGTTTGAGGCGCTCACAGTTTAAGGCTCTTAGGATGTTTAAATAAATCACCACTGGTAGCTGGCTCAAAGTTGAACGAATCCAAACTCTTATAATATTATTTGTCTGGAGTTTACTGGACGTTAAAAGCCACCTTCTTGTCTGTCACAAAATTAACTATTCCCTGTCTTTTAGGATGTCCTTTTTTAAGGGTATGAAAGGTGAAATAGATTCTATCCATGTCTCATTCCTCCCAACCTTTTGTGAGTATCTGCTGTGTGCCCAGTGCTATGCTGGAAGATGTTGGGGAATCGTTCCCCTGCTAGTAAATCCTGGACAGGTTTGTGGGAGATATAGACACATACACAATCATGACATAAAATGTGCTTAGCTCTGTATCAGGGCTTAAACAGGAGCCCCGAGGTTCGATGAATTACCTTGTATCTTAGGGAAACATCTTAATACTCTGTACAAATAGTTCTGTGTCTCTAAAATGGAGATAATAATTTCTCACAAGTTTGTTAGATGAGTTAAATGACACAGTGCATGCAAACACTCCTGGCACACTCTCTCTCTGGAACATTGTAGATACTCAGTAAATTGTTGCCAGTCAACAAAGTGTTCTGGGAGAATGGAAGAGGAGGCATTTAACTACTTGGATAATTTGTGCAGTATTTCACCAAGAAAGTGACATTAAAGGTAGGTCTTCAAATGATAAGAGATTGCCTGTTGGGAAGAAAAGGTAGAAAAAAAGAGTTAAGTTATAAGCCATTTACTTGTTTTCAAGGGTAACCAGGAGATACTTTGAGGTTCAGAGACATCTCACCAGATTTGAGGCTAATTTTGGTGAATCTAGATTATGGCATACTTCTTAACATCTACGCTTACTGAGAATTTGTTCCTGTTAAGGAAACTACTGTTGTTATCATAACTGTCTTCTTTTTGGAACACTGTTTCTTTTGGTATATTCATTTAGCTTCTTCATTCAAGAAACATTATTTACTAAGAATCCAAGATGTGCTAAGCATTATGCTGGGTCGAAAAGGGTCTCTGTCCTTGAGGAATTTGTAGCTTTACAGCAGGAGTGCGAACAAGTAAATTACAGTATGAACTGGTTAAGCGCTATCATTATGGGGACCATCCATCCTTGTTTTCCTGGGATGGTAACAGTTTATACCTGTTTTCCTGGCATAATTATTAATAGTCTCCTGTCATTCCCCAGTGTGTCCTAGTTGAACAACAAATTTTGTGGTCACATGAATTAAAATATATATGTATAAGACATATTGCGTATACATCAAAGGAAGCATGACAGACTCTAAGGACTCAAGGATACGTTTCTTAGAAAAGGTAAATTTTTAGCTGAGGTAAAATACTGAGGGGTTTGCAAGTCAGAGAAGGTAGATGGAAGCACACCTTACTTCAGCTAGAGATGTAGAAGGGCATTACAAGAGACAACAGCAAATGAAAAGTCCCTTGTGGCTGGAGCATTGCAAGGTGTGGGATGATGTAGTAAGAAAAAAAAAAAAAAAGATTAGGAGAATAGGGGAGAATTAAACTAGATTTCAATGATTAAGGAGTGAATGAAAGTTGAGGAAGTTGAGATGTTAAATATAGATATCCTTTAAGGAATTTAGCAATGAAGGGAAAGAGTGACTAAGGTGGTAGTTAGAGATGAAGGAAAATAGAGCTTGAACATTCTTAAACTTGACGGTGAAAGTCAGAAGGGGAGACAGAAATACAAAGAGAAAGGGGATAAATGAGGGCCTGAGATTCCAAAGGAGGTAGGAAAAATGAGGTGAAGAGTTACAGAGTTGGGTTGTGGGAGTAGGTACTGTGACCTTTTCTTTATTTGAAGTAGCAGCTAAAGGAAATGGCTAATGGTTTTGCTCTTTGTGTAGACAATGACTGTGTAATCTTGACCAAATGATTTTACTTTCATGGGCCTCAATTTCTTCAAATCTAATATGAGGGGGGTTGGATTGATACTTTCTAAATTTCCATCCAGTTATGGTTCTGCATTTTATCAAAATGTTATGAGAGGCTAAGCCAGTTACCTGCACCTGCCAACCTGCCTCATTCTGCAGAAGAGATGGTTCCATAGTCAGACAAGTTTGGGTTACAATTAAAAAGGTGTTTTGACAATAGGACCTTGCAAAACCTCTAGAATGCTAATGTATATTAAGAATCTGGAAGACAGTGTTATGCAGTGGTCCTCAAACTATATAATCTAGCGTTCCATGTAACATACTATGGGAAACATTTATCTAAGCATGCACTCTCCCAAGTTGTTTCTAAAAAATTGTATCCCAAGTTAACAGGAGCTATCAGCTTAATACCTGTTGTTTCTAGTTAGCATTGCTATTTAGTTAGCATAGCATGTATTACCTTCCGGTATCAGAAGAAAGAGATAAAAACCTGCGCATACAGAATATTGATGAAAATAAGACAAGCAGAGCTGTCCAGGCATCATTGCTTTGAGATGGTAGCAGACTGCTCCTGGGCCCTCTAGCTCTTCCCTTGGATAAACGGAAGAGAAAGCCATATAAGCCTATAAAGTGCTTATGAGGAAGGCCAGGATGACAGGTGCTGTGTTAACTGTATAATTTCAAAAGTTCCAAAACAGCGAAGGCAAGTGAATATGAAGTCATGTGCCTTAGCTTGTTTATATGGTGTTTAGGTCATTGTAGTTCACAATATCATCTAATGTTTTTATGTATTACTTCAGATACATTGTAATAGGATATTTAATATATCATTTAAATAAGAAAACTACTTCACTGGCAATAATGGGTCTCTCCCAGAAATAAAATTTTATTTTTTAATAGTATTTCCTAGCATGCATGTGTTCTTTTCAATTCTTTTTTAACTTGAATGATTATTTCAAATTTATGTTTTTGTAACTATAGTTTTCTTTATTGACTTACCCACTCAAATTTTTGTTGCTTTAGATTGTGATCATCATGAGCAAGTGGACTTCTTCCCTGATAACTAACATTTTGTGAAACTTTGTGACGTGAACGTGCATTTGAATAGATACTTTTTTTGTCGATTCACATCTTTTTATTGAGCACCTACTATGTGCTAAGCACTGTGCTAGGCACTGGCAAAAGAATGAGAGACTGGGACACAGTCTCTGTCCTTTCTTTCCATTTTTTTTTCATTTTTCTTGGTCTTGTGGTTCTTCCTTAGGATTCAACCCATTCCTCCTCTTCTGGTCTCCATGGCCACCCCTCACTACACTGAACACATACACAGACAGACAGAAACACACACACACACACACACACACACACACACACACACACACAGATGCTCTTTATTGGATAAAGGGTCTGGGCCAGTTGTGGGATCTGCTTAAAGACTGGGACAAAGTCAATGGCATTCACTTTCGCTTGGAAACCAGAGGTGTGCTTTCAGGTGGTTTGCGGCCAGTTCCCATAGCTCTGGCTCACTCTGCCTTGTTGGTCTGAGTTGCTTTTTGTTTCCTTAGGTGAAAGTGGATCAAGGAAAAATGCTGAAGTTGTGATTCAAGGAAGTTCCAAGAGGCTTGACTGCCTCTTGAGAACTGGAGTTGTTTCAGGGATCACCTATTGCGTAGTCAGCGGAATGTTGCGCACATACATATGTGACTTCTTTTTACTTTTTCTTCACAGATTCTTAAATTGTGTTTGCCTTCTTGTCTCCCTTACTATCTTCGGTACAAAGGTTGTGGGTTTCATTTGATTACATTTTGGATCTCTGTAAAACTAGGCTGGGTCACCTTGCTCCACACAGCTATTTAGAATTTGCTCATTTATCTTTTTTTTTTCTTTTTTCTTTGTAACATGTCCACTGCCAAAAGTTAATGCCCTCTTCTTTTATTTTCACAGACTAGACTAGATGTCAGAGGACACAGCATTAATAGAAGTCTGTCTCCTCTATTACTTTTCAGGAATGGACTTTCAAACCCCTTTATGAATTATAATCTTCAGTAGGAAGACATGTATAGTAGACTGAAATTTTTTTAAACTTATTTTTGTAATTCTTTCGTTGTTTTGAATTTGGGCTATTTCATTTAATTGAAGAGACATTATTAGCCTCTTTGCCATGCATTGACACAGATTATATTTTACGCATATAAGGTGCTTCCAGCTCTTTAGAAGAAAATACACTTTATATCATATTGCTGTATATTGTTGAGCTTGTTTCTAACACCATACTTTAGATCATAGCTATGAAATTTTTTACCTTTTGAAAGGTACCATCATCTCCTACTGGAACTCCCAGTTTCTCTCCTGGATATATATCTACAAAGACCCTACGCCTGCCTTCGCTCCTTATTGAATCATGTTCTCATGTGATAATCTTTTATCTGAACAAGTAACTGACAATATAAAATTCCCCTATTTAAACATGACTAGAACTACATCTAAAAATATTCTATTTATATTTCCAGTCTGAAAATTTTATTTTTCACAGTTGTCAGTAATGAATGCAAAATAGAACATTTTATTTTTGTGAAACATAGCCGTGATTGTTAAGACAGTAATGTTAGAAGAATAGTCTTTTCCCCCAGGTAAAACAAAACGAATGATTAAGATGAATTTGATTGACTGTTTAAGTTTTTTAAAGAAGAGCTCGCTTCTGGATCTTGACTCACTTCTTGCAGAGAATCCTTGGAAACAAATTTAAAAACATTTTGATTTGTCTTTTCCTTGGACAAAACATTTTGTTCTTTATTGTAATTGCAAATTCCTCTGGCCTTGGCTATGTAGTGCATATTTCCCTCTTTCCTGTTCCACAGTCCTCACTCTGGTTTTCTTTGCTTTTAATTCTTGAAGGGGTTAATTTTGTCCTAAGTTCTGAAAAGAGAGGGACAGTTGATTGTCCCTAACCTACGTATTTTAGTGTGGATAAAATGAAATATTTGGTAACCAAAGGAAATCTGGCTAGATTGAAAAACTGCAGAACCACTCATTAAAGGTTTCCACTCGCTGACTTCCTGGTGTTAAATTACTCTTGGATTAATGAATGTGCTGTGCTCCATATAGGCATTGTAAAGTCACTGTTTAAAATAGGTCACGTTGTGTAGCAAAATAAGACAATGTCCACACTTACAAACCAGGGAAAGCAAACTAAGATGCCTCCTAGGACCAGATTGGTTAGAAGTAAGTGAAGGAGGACAGATAGCAAGACCGTCCCTTCGTTCTTACCACTGAGCGCTAGCAGAATATTGACTTGTGAAAATGAAGGGACGGCATTGCCAGATTTTCTCTTTTCCTGTTTCTTTTCTTTTCTTGTCTTGATATACCACATACCCCATTTTTATGTAGATTGTAGCATTTTAAAAAATTATTAGGTAACTAACAAAAGATTTTACAGATACCTTACCAGTCTGCATTTTGTACATGAACTGTCACTTTGTGACCTCCAGAAACCCTGTCAGTTTGAAAGATACATTCAGTGTTATATTAAAAAAAATGTGCATAGTATTCTAAATTCTGTGGTCAATGGTCTATTTCCTTTGGGGAAAGTTTATTTTTGAGTACCCTGGTCCTGACTCTAAGCTTAACACTAAAAAGCAGTTTGGGCTGATAATTCACCCAGAAGCCTGTTGGACAGTGTCAAGAGTTGGAAGTCAATTCCCAATATTGCCTAGTGAAATCTTCAGTCTTAGTCTGGGCTGAGTCTGTGGTTTCAAAAATCATGGATTAGGATACAGCCTATTAAGAACCCCAAATAATTTTAATTTTGTCACCTCTTTCAATAACTTTGAAAGTATAAAATTACATTTTTGGTTAAATCTGTTTTCACAACTCAAACTATATTATTTTTTTCTTCCTTCTTTAGACTGTAAAGCAACTAGATATGTACAAAATAATTATATATACATATATATGTGTGTGTATATATATATATATATATATATATATACACACATATGTGTGTGTGTGTGTGTGTGTGTGTGTGTATAAAACTCTTGAGCCACCCTTCAACTTTTACTTCTCTAGGTTAAATAATTCAGACTTCTTTAATATTTCCATAAATCCTATTTTGCACACTTTTAAATGTTTTTCTGTATTTTTCCTAGACAGAGCTGGTATTATTAATAATCATACTAAATACAAAGAATAACTGCTTTATTCCATTTTGTATATTATATATATTTATCCAGATTAGATAGGTTTTTTGAAAATGGTTTCATTCCAAATCAGGACTTATTTTTGGTTCCTTTCAAGCTTTATAGCTGTTTTATACATTTGTTTCCACTACTAGAGATTGCTGTTTCATTGTAGTTTTTCCTCCCATAACTGTATAACCTTATCTTCAACCTTTATTTTATTTTTAAATTTATGTCCATGATATAACCTTTTGTTTTGAATTCCAATTATGTCCATTCCTGAGTTCGCCACAACTGCTATCCCTGGTGTGATGTCATCTTTGAAATTAAGTATCATGTGTTCTTTCTTTATTGAAGGCAGTTAGCTGGAGTGTTTAAGAAATACTGGCCTCATCCTTGGGGAACACTGCAGTAGGCTTCCTTGACATTGAATCATTGGTAACTGTTCTTTCATGGGCCCAATTTGGCCATCTGATTTATGTGCTATGTATCTTAACAATTGAGGGGTACTAACATACTGGAGAAAAAGTGAATGTATTTTAATGTCTGGGTCACCCAAACTGAGGACATCTAAAACTGCCAAATTGAAATTATATGTAATTTTGGAATTTTTTCATGGTACCAAGTGCAGGTTTTCTAGTTACATTTGTGGTTGGTTTTAGAAAGTATTTCCTTCTCATTTGGATTCTCAAATGCAAAATAGAACCCTGTAGCATATTATGTGGGTTTGTGACACTCCCGTGGGGACCTTGGGCTCATAAACCAGTGAATGGATTATATAATGCTGCATAAATGCTATATTTTTCATCTGACAGACATAATCTTGATCCTATATTTTTATGTTACCTAACTGCTTCAGAATACCACTTTTGAAGCAACCTATCAAAATGGAAATTGCTTCTAAAACATGTAGCAATAAATATTGGTCAAGGCTTGGTGTAATTCAGAGTGACTCAGTACTTGAACACTAGTAAATTGAAATTCTGTTGTTTTTAAAAAAAGGTTCTTCATTTCCATTTTATGGTATTGTTTGATCCCTCTCTATATTAGTTAGCCATACATTTCCCTTTTTTCTTTTTTTAGTAAAACTTATTTGTTCTGATTTCTCTAAGGCGTGTTTGAGAGTGAATCTAGCATAAAAACAAGCATAGGGAGGATGAAAATCCAAAATATTCAGAATTTCTATGGTATGGAAATGTAGATTATGTATTTGACGGAGATACATATGTAGGACCCATGAAACCAGTCATGAAGGGATGGACATCACTTTCAGACTTCCAATATGGAGCTCTGACTCTGCCATAGTCCATTTGAAAGACTTGATGCCAGAGTTAAGATCTCATAATCTCACTGTCGTATTAACCATTTGATAGAGTACTTGCTTTCTCTGCTTCTCTCTGCACGAATAGTTGTTAGACCTTGCTGGTCCTTTGCTGAAAACATAACCAGAAATTCCCTAAGATTTTCTGTACTCGTGTGTTTAAATGGAAGAGGATTCTAGAGTTGTCAGCTTTGGTCTTCGGTTTCCCTTCCTCCCACCCACTTTATATTATCCTGGCTGAACAGTCTGGTGAACCATTTTTACCTCTTTGTCAGAAGCCTTCTGAAGCTCCCAACTTTCACCGCTCTAAGTCTGAATTTCCCCGTACTTCTAAAGTTACAATAACCTGATTTAATCGTTCATTCTAAGCATTCTAAGCAGGGATTTTTATTGTTTTTTTAACCTTCCCATAGACCTATTATATACACCTTCTTCTTTGTTTATGTTCCAAATCCTCTTCATTCTTGACAACCGATGTCAAGGGTCATCTTATGTGTAACTGTTTTAGGCTGCTGATCTCCTTCAAGTCTAATCTTATTCTTTACTGGCAACATTCAGTTTAATTCTAGATTAGGTTATATCTTCTTTTTGTTTGCTATTTCACAACCGGAACTCCAGATCTAGGACCATATCTTCTATTCCTAAGTTCCCACCGAGTAGGTATCATTGGACACTCCACTGGTGATTGATCTCCTGGCTCTTTCACATGAAGTAGCTTTTAGAAACAGGCATGGGAATGAAGACATTGGTTTTATTAGGTTGGTGCAAAAGTAACTGCGGTTTAAAAGGTTAAAAGTAATTGCAAAAACCGCAATTACTTTTGCACCAACCTAATAAAATGCTTTACTTCAGTGAGAGTGAATGCCATGCAAATATCTTCTCTGTAAAGCAGAGTTGTATGCTCCATTATTTTATGACAAATTTCATTCATGGAGACTAGTAAATAAGATAAATCTAATCTTTATGGATTTATTCAACATTTATTTTGTGAAATATAATTGGCACATTATGCAGTTTTCTCTAAGAGAGTTAATACCTGACTTTTTAAAGCATTTGTATCTTAACTTACTGATCTGGGATGATGTGGTCTTTTGATTAAACATAGGCTTCCTGATCAAAGATTTGTGAGAACTCCCTAGCTTGGCTTTAACTCTGCATGTTATTATTCACTTTTTATTTCTACTTTGAAAACAGGTTATGAAAAACTAAAACTAGTTAATATTAGAATAAAGAATTAATATGCTGCTAAATTTTAAGTTTGCACCATTAGTCACAATGCAAAATATCTTGTTCCCTAGGTAGACAGGTCCTTAATCAAATGGTAAATGGAATAAAATGTAAACTAATTGCTTTTGTGACTGGATTCTCTATTCTTGACTCTCTTTCTCAAAGAGTTGTGCTTTGATGCGAAGTCAGTTGACCACTCTCAGCTGCCTCATTTTGAAGTGAAGTGTACTACTCTGAAAAGGAGAAGATAAATTATTCTTTGGGGAGCAATGCAGTTTACTAAGCTGTGTATGAGGCTAGGGGTGGGGTCAGGTGACCTGACTGCGTTCAAATTGTAAAAGGCAAGTGTCAATTGACAGTGTGTTCTGCTCTCTAAAGGAACACTCAGACTGGTGGTTTAGCTGCAGCTACCATTCCTCCATAGCTGTTTGGAGGAAGCCTTTTGTTTGTCTTGCTAGCTAAGCCTGACACTGGTTTAAAATATTTAACTACTACTCCTTAAACGTTATGTCTAAAGAATGTAGGGTGGGCTTAGAGGGCAGCAGAGATGGGCTTAGAGAATCCTGACAGTTTTATTGTTCTGAATAACATTCTGTTTCTTTTCTCTTCTAAACCTTCCAAATGCCTCTGAGAGTCATAACTTAAACCTTGTCTATCACTTTGGTAAAACCATTACTTTTAACTAAAACATATCTTGCTGGAAGCATCTAGCTGTGCGTATGTGTGTGTGTGTGTGTGTGTGTGTGTGTGTGTGTGTGTTTGTACACAATCTCACACACATCATGATATGAAATGTGTAATGTGTAAGTAATGACTGATGATTGTAAATTACAGCAAATTTTCCAAACCGTATTCAACAAATACATTTATGTATTCTGCCCTTGAAAGCACATTTGTCCCTCCTGTTTAGGAAGTGCTTTCTGTCCCATATCACTTTCTTCTGATTATCTTTTAGTGTTGGCAACACTATCCCTTAAGAATGCATACCGGTGTACCAAAACAAGGTATACACACTTTAAAAGATGTTATCTATATATACTTTTCGAAGCTGAATTGAATTACATAGCAATGTGAAGTATGATGTTTGCACAAAAGATGGCGTTAATCAAATAAATGCTAGCGTCATTCATTGTATTACAACTTTAGTACAGTTTTTTCCTTTCTTAAATGTGTATACATTTTTTGCCACCCTCTGTGTGTGTGTCTGTGTGTGTGTATAGATATATATTCTTCATATATATTCTCTGTATAGTTTTTCCTTGTTGAAGAGCTGTTTGCCATATATATATATATATGTGTGTGTGTGTGTGTGTGTGTGTGTATATATCTATATATGTGAAATGCTTTGGGAAAACAGCTAAATGTCACTTGGAGCCAAGCCTAGTAAATGAGGCATGATGAGAACTGATCAAATGAAATTGATATTTGGCCTTAAAAGAGTTGTAACTATAAAATAAACCTTGGTTGCTTGTGTGATTCATAGCTAGAAATACATGTGTAATGTTCTAGTGTACGTGAGGCAGTATCACCCAAGTTTCGCGCTGCTTTGCAGTTCCAAGCTGTTTTACATAGCAGTGAAACTTCAGGTGCATTGTTGTATTGCTCATCAAAGTACCACTTTTAGAAGATTGTACTTGAAGGTGTTTTTTTTTTTTTTTTTTGATTGCACTAGAAAGACTGCTCTGCCATGCCACAGAAAAGCTTTCCCCTGAGTTAAGTGTACATTTAATCAACGTTATGGCAATTACTGCTCTTCTAGAAGTCCTTCACCCTCTGTTTTGTGGCAGGAACTTTGTCTAGGGTAAAACTGTCATGAGTAGAGATAATTTAAAATTCATCCTCTTTTTATTTATGCCAGGATAAATTAGGATGGGGTGGGGGTGGATATCCATCTTTTTCTAATTGAAGGAGTTAGAGTTGAAATATATTCTGAACTTCAAAGATAACTTATTGCAATTTCCACCACTTAAAAATGTTGTGACACTATTTCTGCCATGCTTTTGTACTGTTTTAATAATCTCGTAGGACATAATGATTGAGAAGCTGTTATGAGGCGTAATGTCAAATTGAAGAAGTCCAAAGTGGATGACTCTCTCAGTTTTGTGCCCGGGATAGATTTTGCATGTGATTTGGTTTCTACAAAGCTGCGTAAGAAGAAGAGCATTGTCTTCAGATGTTTTCATGATGATCTCCACTTGGTAGTTCAGACCCTGGGTTCTTAATGCAGTTCTACAAACCATTGCTGGGAGAGTGAAGTTCTCTTTTAGTAGTTGTAAGGAAAATCCAGACTGTCCGCAGGCACACCCTGGTTTGGCCTCCCAGGTATCTACCCAGTAGCATTTCATGTTCTTAGGAAAAACAAGTTGAGGAGGAAAGCTGGCTCAGCCCTGCAAGTGATGAGTTGTTTGGCTGTGAGAGGTACATTAACCTTAATCTCAAGTCATGGGTCCCTACCAAGGGAGGTAGTTGTTCCTCTGAACTCTGCATGTGTCATATCACCTTTGAAATCCTGGCTGTAGCCCTGGAGTGCCCATGCCAAATGTGAATTTTATCCAGAGTTGTCAAAGAAAGTAAATGATCTGAAAAAACGTTTCCTATTTTAAACTATTAACGAAACTTGGAAATTTTGCCTTGGCAATACTGAAAAAGAATTCAGGGAAGATACAGTAATAGTTTTTACTTGTTGAAGAGCTGTTTGCCATATAGAAAAAAGTAGAGGGGTTGTGTATACATCACAGGAGTGTGGAACAAGGAATACACATTAATTTGGAAAATATATTTGATTCTGGACTAAAAGTCCAACAAATTGGGTTAAAACAGAACATACCAATGAGAGAGTATGTTCCTATAGCTGGTTTAAGTATATGAAAGTAAGTGTGTTTGGTGCTTTGGGGATAGGAAACATGACTCTTAAAATCTCACATGGACTGAACCTTCAAGAAGCTTATAGTTCAGTAATGAAAATAGGCAGTTTCATGGCTCTCATAAAAGTAGAAAATGTTTTTATTACATTGTACTGCTAAAGCCCTGTGGGACATAAAGGAAAGGGAGATAACTGAGTGGATAAATACGAGTACCTCTCCCTCATAGAGCCTAAATTAGGGGTGTGCACTAGAATGTTTGCTTGAGAGAAACTAGAGAATGGAACTAGGAAAGACATGAGGCTTAATGGGTTAAATTCTACCACTGAGACTGAGGCATGTTACCTAACTTCTGGGCCTCTGTTTACTCATCTAGAGAAAGAAAATTATAGTATATGTTATAAGACAATAACTGAACTATTGTTAGGATTCATCAGAAAATGTTTATACAAGGGTTTTAAAAACTCAAAAAGGCAAAGCAAATATTAAGGATTGCTGTGACTTAAAATTTAATTTATCTTGCTTGTACTATGTTGCGGCAAAATACATGCTGAACTTCTTTAGACTTTTAGTAATACCCTTATAGAGACCAAGTAGTCTTTCAACGTAAGAATGTCTGAATAATATGCTGTTTATAAGTCTCTGCACCCGTGTGTGTGTGCGTGCGTGCGTGCATGCGTGCGTGTGTGTGTTAAGGAAAGACAATTTTTGGATAAATATCATTATGATCTTGTAATAACAATCTGTTATAAAGGAAAACTTTTGGAGTGACAGCCTTTATACACATACTTAAACACACACACAGACACACACACACAATTTCTTGTCAGTAGAGATTTTTTTTATAATTCATTTTTAACACTGGAAAAATCCAGAGACTGGTGAACTCGGAAATACCATAGAGATACGTTGACAATATGGAAAAGAAAATGCTATTATATATATAACTCTGTAGTTCCATGTTTAGTATTTAATATTGGGCAAAGAATTTGAAAAAAATATCAACTTTAACAAAAAAATTAGCTGGACCATAAAACAGCAGAGATCGTTCTCTAAAGCATATTCTCCAGGCCTGCCATAGCTCCCTGTCCTTCTAATTCAGTGGTTCTCAACCTGGGCTGTGTAGTAGAATTACCTGGGGAGCTTTAAAATCCCAAAGCTCAGGCTGCACCCCTAACCAATTAATTCAAAATCTCGGGGGGTGAGAACAAGTTATCAGCTTTTTTAAAGTTCCCCTGACAATTCCAGGGTGCACTAACTTTGAGATCTACTTCCACATATCTATCTGTAGCACCATATTGGCTTTACAACTAGAATGCTATTTTTGACTCCTTCTCTAGTTCCTTCCTCCCTATTTAATCTTACTAAGTTCTGCAGGTCCTCCCTTCGCTGTATTGGTTTGACCCTTGCCATCCCCAGTAATGCCAGCCTAGCCAAGGCCTTTATAGCTTAATATCTAGTTTGCTTCTTCCAGTCCCTCATAAATGGCGTTACCAGATACTTTTAAAAAACAATCCTTCAAATAATAATTTTGTCATTTCTCTTAAGAATGTACACTGTTTTGCCATCCTGGAATTCAGTATCCTTTATAACCAAACTGTTTAAAAAGGGATCCTCTCATTGCTTATATTTCTTATTCTGATACTTTATAACTGGGAGGAAATTAAGGGATCAGGAAATGATTGTTTTAAAACTAAATATTTCCCCTGTAATCTTGGGATTCTGCAGAGGAGCCTTGGGGCAGGCACTGGATAGGGAGGAGAAAGGGATGCTGAACAAGAGGCATGTCTGGGTTCTCTTTTTTTCCTCAACCCCTTCCTCTTACTTCAGCCAGAGCAGGTACATTCTGATTCCTTAATGTATGTGTTTGGGTTGTGCTTACAATTTTATTAGAACAAAAAACAGCTTCCCTGCTAAAAGGAAAAAAAAAACAAAAACAAAAAAAACTTTGAAAACCACTGGTGAATAATCATCTCATTTCACAAGGGAGGAAATTAAGGCTCAGGATGAGGTTAAGTGACTCACCCAAAGTCATGTAGCTGAAATGTGCCCTTTGTCCCAGCTAGTGTGATCTCTTCACTCTCTCTGAAAAATAAGAAGAAATGTCCTGCTAGCTCTTGACACAGGGCCTTATACATACAGGTGTTCGGCAAATATTTGCTGAATGAGCACTTGAATGAATGCTACTTTGTACTTTTCTGTGTCTGCTCATGTTGTTGCTGAAAGAACACCTCTCTCCCTTTCTCTCTCTCTCTCTCCTCTCTCTCTCTGTCTCTCTCTCTCTCTTTCTCTGTCTCTCTCTCTCTCTCTCTCTCTCTCTCTCTCTCTCTCTCTCTCTCTCTGTCTCTCTCTCTCTGTCTTAATTCTCTTTTTCACCTATAGAAGCAATCAGTGCTTCAAGGCATAGTTCTTCCTACATGAAACTCAAACTCTTTCCCTACATCCATGATTGTAAAGGTAATTCATTGGGTTGTATTTCAGCCCCTTTTACACTGTCTTGTTCTCTAATTATTTTCTGGATGTGTCTCTCCAAAACAAGATTGTATGTCTGTGCCTTGAAATACAGGGCCCTTGCCACATACATCTTTTATGTCTCTTCCTGCATAGACAAAGCTTAATACATACTTGTTGAGTTGGATTACTGGATTACCCTGAAGCGACAGCCTAGTTTCTATGCTCCTGCTAATAGTAATTGAAACACACCGGAATCAAATATCCCAAAATATGAGGTTTAAATTTTTACTCAGTATAAGAAATGCCCTTTTGTTTAGCAAGTAAACAAATGGAATTTTGATAGCCACAGAATGCCTTTCTCATTAAAATAAGCCCACATTCTTTTCATTTTGACTTTTTTTTTTTTTTTAAGCAAAAGATTGCAACAGGAAAAGAAAGTAGATTAAATAATTTGTTGTCTGCCAGAATTTTTTTCCTGAGGTCTCTGAGTACTCGCAGTCTCGGTCACTTAGCATGCTAGCCCCTGAAAGCAAGGCCAAACTGCAGCTTCATGGGAAAAACACTTGGGAAATGTCCAATCCAGTGTGAGCCAACTCACAGTTCCCTTCCTTGTTCAAAGCCACATTTCCTGGCTGGATCAGTTGGAATTTTCTTTTGAAGAAAATAGTGTTCCTGGATTGGTTTCAGGCCCTTTTCTTCACTGCGGTCATTCGAGCATTCTCCACAGACTTGTTCATAAGCCAGTAGGAAAAGTTAGTCTATCATTTTCCCTGGAAAAGTATTCAAATGCATGTTGTGTCCCTTAGAAACTTACACTTTGATGATCTTCACACTAAATGCCCCTCTTCTTCCTTAGAAGAACATTCCAATCTACATCCTGAGATTCCATGACAGGCAGCTCAAGCATTTAGAATTTGGGGTGTCATTTGCTTTACTATAGTATTATTTTCAGCCATTCACTGCCGTTCACATGCTAGTCCATTCAGCACCTATTTATTGACCCCCCTCAGAGAAACAACAACATACATAAGAAAATGGACTTCGTGTTAGACTTATTTGAGCTCCTAAACCTACTTGATGTTTGAACATAGGCAAGTTGCTTAACTTAATGTCTCCAGATCTCGATTTCATGATCCGTAAAGTGATCATACTAACAGCACTACTGCTTCAGGCCAATGTGAAGAATGTATAATTCCTGCAGACACCTTAGCACAGTGCCTGGCCTGTGGTGTGTATGCAAATGCTACAGCACTCTTCAGGCCTGTTCTGTCAGGCAGCCTACTAAGGACGCCCGCACTAATAAGGCATCTTTCCTGTGGCAAGTGGGCTCAAAGTCTGGAGGAGGAGACATCGCGGTAGGTGTAGTTTTACTATACAGTGTAACAAGTGCCCTAACAGACTTACATACAACGTTTTGTGGGAGCCAAAAGAGGGTGCATCTAACTCTGGGGAGGGGGGTTTGAAGGAAGCACAGAGGTGATGGTTTATCTCAATTTTGAGGAACATGTGGACAGTTGCTAAGTGATAGGGTATAAGGTGAAAGGTGTAAGGTGAAAATGAGACGGAGCAGCAGTGCAAAGGCATGGAAGCACTAAAGAGGATGCTGTGATATAGGAAGAACAAGTTTACGTGCTTGCAATGTGAGGGAGTGATGGGAGATGAGACTGGGCTTGTGGGAGCACCTGCCTGCTCCCTCGACTGTTCTCCTAGGACTTGCTACTGCGAAAGAGCACTGAAACCAGCCCAGAAAGGGAGGCCTTGTGCTTGATGTGTGGTACCATTACCACCATTGCCATAGCAAGAACCTCAAAAGAGGATGGGTTTTATAATAAATGGCTTGGAAAGACTGAGTAGAGAGACAAAAGGAGTTAAGACGATATGTGGAAGGAGACTCTACACCTTAATTTTGGAGATACACAACACGTTTTAATAGTTAGCCTCATCACTGCCTTATTTTTATGCTTACAGAATCGTACTGGATCTCAAAGTTCAGATCCTTTTAGAAGAGTGCTCTTGGAACTTTACAAACCAATTCCTTTTGGGTAAACTTGCTTTTCGTGAAGTGAAGAGGCCATGCAGTATAGTAGGATCATTCCACACTTTATACCTTAGACTTAGGATACCTAGGTTCTGGAGTTGACTCTCCTACTGACAAACTTTGTAACCTTTCATAAGTGCTGGGCCTCAGATTTCTCCTGTGTGAAATGAAGGGCATATACTGGACCAGGTGGAAGCTGATTCCAGTTCTTAAGTTCTGTAATTCAAAGTTTCTAAAATATAAGCTGGTAAAAAAATGATGGCATGTTGGAACTTTCAGTAAGTATAGAAATTGAGACAGAGGCTACAGGACAAATACCGTCCTTTGTTAAGGACAAGGTCTGAGAAACTGAAGCAAAGAGGCATTTTAAGAGGGGTGGGGAAATAACCTTAAATTACATTCAGTGAAAGCAGGGAACCAAGGAAAATTGACCCGTTAAACCTTCTTGCTCCCAACATGGAAATGTTGGTTTACAAAGACAAAACAAAACTATTATGAAAAGAGGGTAGAAAGTTAGACCATTCTCAGGAAGGGAATAGGTTAGACTAAAGCTGGTACACTTAAAAAATAGAATCTACATGTTAGCCCAAATAATAGCATATATTCTATGATTCTTTTTTAGCTTTCACTCTTTATCCAAGAGCCAGTGACTGTTTTTATAGATCACACAGGGATTACAGGGTAGGTGATGCTGTTTATAAGAATTTGAAAGCCATTTCTCCCTGCTTTCATTAAAATCTATTCTCTTTTAGTCATGTATAGGTTATGAGATACTGTCTTTATAAATACTCAATGTTTTATAAAAGCTCAGTGTTCAACTTCAATCTATAAGAATATATAACACAGTTATTCAATTGCCGTTTGCAATGGTATAGAATCACACAGATTACTAAGTAGCCACAGACTAGTTTTTGAAGAACAAATTATTTCAGACAAAGTCAATTTCCATCCATGGTAAAATGGTAGACCATGTATTGTGTGTGTGTGGCGGGGGAGGGTACAGGGTGAGTAAGAGTAAAATAATAAGGTGTCTTAAATCTCACATGATGTCACCAGTGAACTCGACATAAAATTTGAGGCCGTTTTATTGTTGGGTTGGTTCTCACTCACTAGGGAGTGGCGAGCACACTTGGGTATTTAGCCATGATTCACTTGCCTCTAGGAGAGTAGCCCAACGATACCTTCCGTGGTCCAGGGTGATCGGTGTTATTGAAATGGTTTTTGCCAAGGTATGCTCAGCAGGCTTTTTGGTGAAGTACTCACTCTTTGGTATAAAAATCAATTTGAGATAAAATTACTCATATTTGGTATTGGATGTTATTGGGATAGTGTTTACTCTTTGTACGCCTTACTTGGGAATTCATAGAAACTCAAACAAAACTTGCAAACATTAAAGCTTTCTATTTCACACCTTTCATTTCCTATTCCATGCACAGAATGGGCCTTATTATCTTTCAGATAGATTAAGACTGGCAGAACCATGCCCATTCTGCAAACTTGATGGTTCACAGTCTTCCTGAGAACCATCAGACATGATCCTGAGACAGACTGTTTGGCTTAAAGTAGAGCTGCAGGAGCCAACAAGGATGTTCTTGCTATCAACAAAGTTCAGCACATAAGCAGAGTGGGTGAACATGTGTGTAAGAATTTGAAAGCTGTCCCTCTTTCATTCCATTAAAATATATTCTCCCTTGGTCATGTATATGTTATGAGATGCTGTATTTATAAGTATTTTATTGCATCAATATTTTGAATGTAAATTCTTTTTTGTATTATAATCTATGGAATTTCCATTTTTAAGTGTCCTTTAAACTGGGATAGGAGTGCATATCTTGGATAATTCAAGCTAATGGCTCTCCAAAGGGTGACCTCAAGTACTGATCAAATATATTTCAAGCTAACATATGAGTTTGACTGTTTGTATAAATAAAACTGGTTATTTTTTAAAACAAGTTTAAGCATGGAGCTGATATTTGTCTTTAAATGTAAACTGAAATAGTCTTCAAATTTCCTGATAACTGATACAAAGTAACATTTATTACTTTAAAATATTCTTGGGCACATGTTTTACTTTTATTTTAGATGTTTTGTAGGGCTGAGAGGGATGGCTTGAATTCCTATAAAGCTGTGTTTCTCAGACTGGGGTATACAGACTCTTGTGTATATATGTGTTTCTGGAATCCACAGAAGTATTTAATTATATATTTTTATTTTAATGATAAAAAATGTTTCATAAGAATAAACATAAAATTTCTTGGATAGTGAAAATTTTCAACTGAAAAACATTTTTTTTCTATAGAAAAAATTTTAATCTTTTAATTCAGCGTTTTCCCAACTAGGCATCAGGTCTATAACCCCTGGTAGTTTCAAAATAAATTTTCCTTTGAAAATGAGTTTATATGTTATCCAAGTTTAAGAAACTTTATGTAATGAATTTAAATCAACAAATAACAAAGACAAACTCATATGTGCTCTCTTCAGCATGCTTTATCTACAGGTTGACTTACGTCTATCTTGAATGGCAATTTGATTCCAATCTGGTCTAAATTTCTGGTATCCATTTCTAATGCAGTTAATGACAAATACTGAAGTCACTGTGATCTTGTAGACCATGTCTGTTGATACCCTTTCATTTTATACAAAACACTCCACCCCTCCAAAATGTTTTTGGGGACAATATTTTGCTGCCACTGAGACATTTGGCAATAGGAAACTTGAGTATTTAAAAATATTTTTTTAATGTATCAGAGTTCAGAGTCTATGAATGTGAACGCAGAACCTAGGTATCCTTTTGGATCAAGATTCAAGAAAATAATTGTGGAGATGATATTAATACAATACAATTAAAAAGAATGTGAAAAATATGTCAATTTCTTTGAAAGCTGAAGTAGAAATTCAATGTTTCGTATGGTTTGTTGATTTACAAACTGCCCTGCAGTATTCAAAATATTGGTCCAGCATATTGCTTTGGTGATTTATATTCATACTCCCTTCAGAATATAAGGGATGGAACTTTTCTTTTCAAGTGAAAAATAGTTCTGCAAGACCATAACATTAAACAACTCTTAAGTGAAACTTAAAAATATCGGTTGGGACTTACAGAGCAGGATTCATGGGGAAAAGGGCAGGATTCTTATAGGATACATGAGATACTCTGTGAACTACACTTAAATTTGGGGGTTGTAATTGTGAATAGTTTAATCCCTTTAGGTAGATTATCCAAGAACATTGAATATTCTCGCCTTAAAATATTTTATATTCATGTATACCCTTACTATTTAATACTAGTTCGGAAAACAATACTTTGCACATATATATGGATACTTATATATGAACATCTCCTACCACATATAAATGGCAGTGGTTCCATACAGTTGAGAAGAGGCTGACATGGGTGAGTAAAAAAATAAAGCATTCAAGCATAGGACTTGGCAAGTAGAAGAATGGTGATGCTAGAAACAGGTTCTGGTCATGCAAATATGCAACTGTCTGGATCAAGGAGCTCTGAGTCAGGGTCAGTGGTTCTCAAGCCTTTGCTCTTATCAGAATGACCCAGAAGGCTTGTTAAAATACAGATTTCTGGGCACCACCTAGAATTTCTGATTTAGTAGATCTTGGGTAGGGCTCTCAAGTTGCATTTCTAACAAGTTCCCCTATGATGTTGCTGCTCCTGGTCCAGGGACTACACTTTTAGAATCACTGGTCTGTTACAAGGATTTATAGATAGATAAGGCCACCGTGCTTATGTGTGTGATGTCCTACTGTTCCTACTGTATGAAAACAGTGTCTCAGATCTTATAAAACAAGAACACAAGCATACTCTCTCAGTTCAATCAGAAGAATTGGAAGCAAGGTATTTTGAAGAAGTGAGAAGAAGAAATTGGGATTATGTAGGCCCTATTTTACCTATTTCTTTTAATATTACCCCAATTCTTTTGGACCAATAAGAAATGAATATTACCCCCAATTCTTTTGGACCAATAAGAAGAGACTATGTTAACCCAAATGTAGCATTAAAAAAAATCCATTGCCTTGATTTTATATAATTTTTTAAGATTGAATCTTATAACAATTATGTAAATAAATACTTTTAAAATGAACATGTATTATGGATATCGTAAAGGGTCATGATCAGAAGCTACTATAGATCCATCAGGAGTAGTGGATTCCAACCAAAGATTCAAGTTACACATCTCTCTACCATGATCTAACTGTACTTCTCAGAAAGCCATTTAAATACCTTCCTTCCTTCCTTCCTTCCTTCCTATCTATGAAAAAGATCATAATCCTCTTAATTTTTTTAGGAATGTTGTACAGACCAACCATACATATGATGGTCATTCAACTCTTTGGAAAAAGAAGGCACTAAAGAAATCTAAAGAACTGCATTATAATTTTCAGACATTTAGTTTCCTATAGAATTCATCAATCCCATTTCAAGGTTTGTTTATATTAAAAAATTATTATTTTTTCACCATTAGGGTATCCTTCAAAATATTTTTTCAATAGCCCCCAAATCATTTCAGTATTATAAAATTAAATAGTTGACTACCGTGTGTCCCTGAAAATAAGACCTAGCAGGACAATCAGCTCTAATGTGTCTATTGGAGCAAATATTAATATAAGCCCCGGTCTTATTTTACTATAATATAAGACCAGGTATAATATAATATAATATAATGTAATATGATATAATATAATATAACATAATACTGGGTCTTATATTAATTTTTGCTCCAAAAGACGCATTAGAGCTGATTATCCGGCTAGGTCTTATTTTCGGGGAAGCACAGTATATTACTCTAATTTTAGGTTAAAGTTGCCATTTTAATTTCTTCTTTAAAAAAATTTTGCCAGGCAAGGATACATAGTAAAGAAATTTACTGAGTAATTGTCAAGGAAGAAAAGTCTGGGTTTTTTTAGTACTAGAAAGAGCAGGAATAATGGTTATTTTAATAATTGAAAACTAACATTTTGGATAAGATGGAATGAGTTTATAGAGCTGAATATGATTGTCATGAAATGGGGCATTACCTCAGTACTAAATCTCTACATTAGAAAGATCAGTGAAAACAAACAAACAAACAAACAAACAAAAACCTGAAAAAATAATACCCTGAGCTGGTACAAACCATAAGTATGAAAAGCTAATCCTTCCCACATGCCTTCAAGAAATACTGAATTTGAGTTAGTCAAACAAAATTCATCAGTCTTCGTAGAACACTTCTACTTACATACATAGTATGATTGAAGGGAGAGGGAAGTGAGAAAATCACAGTTCCAGTTAGTGCTTACTGGCTGCTTTCATCCATTCATTCCATACAATATCAAGTACCTCCTATGTGCCAGACAATAATAATGAAGATGTTATTAATAATATATTAATATATTAAATGTGAGCTGTGGAGCAGACACTATTTGATCACATTACATGTAGTACTTTATTTCATTACCCACTACTTTATAAGATGGATACTATTATTATCCCCATTTTAACAGGTAAAGAAACTGATGCTCAGATATGGGGAGACAGCTTTTTCATGGTCACCCACCAAGTAGTTACTAGAGCTAGGAACTTGTGCTCTAAGCCAGGCCTCTCTGCCTCCAGATTCTAAGTTGTTGACTGCTGTGCTATATTGTCACTACACTACACTGTGCAGGGCCATGAAAATTACAATGAAGAACAAAAGAGACACTGTCCCTGCCCCAGATAGCATATAGCTTTAACCTCTCCGAGTTTCTTCTTTGCATGCTGGGATAAGTCATGGCACAGTGTAGCTTTGTTACAAGGTCTTTCGTAAATCCTTGACAATTAAATGAAGGCTTTAATGAAACTCGTACATGGAATTGGCAAAGGAATTTTTGAACATTTCTTTGGGAAATGCATAGTCATCTTGGAGAGTTCACTGAACTTGAGTTCATGCACTGAAATCGTGGGATAAGGCACCATCTAGGATAAGATGAAGACAGAAAAATGGCCTATGTTTATATTCTTGGCTTAAAAAATTTCCTTGTCCAGAGGAGAATCAGCTGTCAGATTCAACTCATTACAGGAAACAGTAGAAATGAAGTCTGTTCCTATAGCTGTCATCCCTTGGGGAACCAGTGTCTCACAACCAGTACATTTCCATTGGAAGAACTCCTTAAGAGTTCCACATCCCAAGGTAGATGTTTCTTTATACTTTACGGATCTAGTTCCATGGCTCCACATTTAGGGCAAATTCTAGCACCACTGCACACCTGCATGTCTTCTAAGGGACTTCATTTTATTTTGAATAATCTTTTCTTGCCATAACTTGCTTAGTTCCTGTCCTAACACACATATTTATATTTTCTAACCAGAAATTCTGATTGTGCATTGGCATTAAAAATACAGCGATTATGTAAAATGTAACTTTGTGGTCCCCTATTGTGTTTCATTATTATCTCTTTCTTCTTTGGTAAGGTACAGAGATGGTAGGTAGTTTAAAGCAACTAAGGTCGAATAAATTCCATACCAAAAGATATGGATAAGTAAAAGAGGATAAACCAGCTTATAAAACAAGCTACAGTTTCCCAAATATGCGTGGTTAGTGCAAAGAAGATCCTGAAGGATCTGCACCGAATAGACAAGATGTATAATTATTTGACTCTATGAACAATAGAAGAGTTTAAACTTAACTAAATATCATCATTGCTCTTTTCAGTTGTTATTGTCTTTGCTGTTTTGTTATGCTGGCTGGCAGAAACATGGAAACAAAACAAATGACTAGAGCACTTTGTTTCTCACATAGTTTTTTTTTTTTTTTTTTTTTTTTCCCTTGAATTTCCATGAGGTCATCATATATGGATGCTTCTTCAGTAAGTCAATCTTCAAATATTGTGAAGCACCTGTTTTGTGTAAGATACTGTACTAAATCCCTCTAGGAACTTACAGTCTAATTGGAGGAAATACAGAACATATACTTGAAAGTATAACTGAGGCATAAAGCCTTTCTCACAGATTCTTAATAGGGGCACTTCATCCTAGAAACATGTGCCCCAAGCTCATCCTTGAGTGTCTTAGCTTTCTGAAGGTTGTCATACAACCATAAGATATGCAAATTTTCCATGATAAATCTTGGCCAGCAGATCAAGCATTCTCTTCTTTAACAAATCCAATCAAGTAGAATTTTAAAAAAAAGAAAAAAACTTGGTACATTAGAACCATTGAAATAACTTCAGTTATCTCATTGTCAAATACCATTAATGCTGCATTATAATTGAAGAGTGAAGAAAAAAAGGAGAAAGGGAGATAGCTCTGACCTGAGAACTAGCACCATAGATCTTAAGAAACTTCAAAGTAGAACAATTATCTCAGCAACAGGGATGATTTGGCATCCCTTTGTGAGCCATTTATGACACATGTGTAATACTTTGACATTAATTTAGAAACTGGCATTTTCTAGAGTCTTGCCACATTGCCAGGATATTTCTGTCTCAATAATATATTGATTATATTATTGTAATGAGTTAGTTGGTCAGTGACTCACAGTTACAGAGAAATTACACTAAATTTATCTGAGAGAAGTAATGATGAAAACTGCATAATTATTATATGCATGTTTCATATCCTTGTCATAACACTCACCTATTTTGTGGTTTGATATCAGTCAGTGCTTTCTAATGTGAATCAGAAGCTGTGAGTAATTATTTGATGTTATATAGTACCTACCATGTTGGTGCTTAAAATAAACGTAAAACTCTTCAGTTATAAAAAAACTATAAGAAAACTTAGATAAGTAATATTTTGGTTCTTGGTTACTTTCCTGGCAATATTCATGTGTGCTCGGTTTTTAAAACTGCATGACCAGTATTGGCAGTTACCTTCCAGTTGCTGATACAGTGACCCATCATAGACAGGTGAGAAGTAACTGGAAGTGACGATAAATCTACCAATCTGTTCTGAAATCGAGACAACCAGTAGAGCAGTTTGTCAGGAGATATAACCAGGTATAGCTCCGGGTTGAGTATGCACACCTCCCACACTAAATACTTGTTTGGGATGTGTTGTCATGCTCATCCTTTTCTGGATGTTTTGTTTGCTGTTATCTATACAGCATGTAATACACACAGTATCATTGCCCTATATCTTACAGGAAACCTCCAACCTGCATGATTGTCTCAACCTCCTTAAATGGTTAGTATGCTATGAAGGTTGACTCTCTTTTGCCTTTTTTTTTTTTTTTTTCCAGTCTCCTAGTTGTAACCCCCTACCTGTGCTACATGCCAATTGCTAGGGTGCAGAAAAATGGATGATGGCAAATAACAGAGCTTACATGCCACACCTTCAGCCCTCACAGAGCCGTCACATTGCATCTCCAGGTGATCCCAAGCCGGTGCAGTACCTTGTACAATACTGTTTGCCAGGTCAGGCCAGCTGGATAGATAATGTGAATCATTAGATAGTAGTTTCTATTCCACTCTGATCTTGATGTTATGCTGGTTAAATATTATTGATGAACTAATCCTGTTCCTAAAGTAAACCGATAGCATTCTTTAAAAAAAGGCTCTACAGAAATAAATAGAACTACAGATGACAGTCTTGCCATAAAGGTCAAAAGTCTTTTCTCTTTGCCAAATTTGTTTTATTGTACTGTACATATATAACAGTTGACCTTTTTAGTCAATTTTGAGAAAGGTATTAAGTTGCTGATAATGCTTCATTCATAAAAGATAAATATACGTGGTGGATCATTACACTATATATCTACCAGTAACTCCAATTAAGTAGTTATTTTATACAATTAAGGCACTGTTTATAGGGTTTTTGTTTTGTTTTGTTTTGTTTGCTTCTAAACAATCAAGACACATTTTTAAAAGCCATTTTATTCTATTATTCTAACTCAAAGTTGCCAACCACATTGTGTGCTGTAGTATTAACACTGTGTCATTTTAATATTTGACAAAATGCTTTGTGGCAGCTAAAATTTAAAAGGAATTACATTTATTTTAAGATAATTATAAAATTACTGTGGTGCACCCAAGCAGATAGCTCTAGTTTTGTTAAAGCTGAGCTTTTCTGTCCATCAGAATTACCTTTTTGCACATTTATTTTTATGTAATAAAAGAGTATAAGTCTTGTGATATTTCATTAATGTACAAAATGCTTGCATATCCTTTGCTCCCTGTAAAAATAGGTATCACTACTTAATAAACACTAGTAGGTTGTAAGTTGAAATTTAAATTAGCTTCTTCTATTAAATCATACATGTCCACGTTGTAAGGATAACCATTTTTAATCATAGAAGTCTTCAGTAATTAGAAGGGAATAAAGAACATTTTTGTCACTGGAGAAGTACAGGCTAACACGTTGATGTGCATTAGTTTTGTTTCTTTGGGAGTTTGCTCAGCAGATTATACTTGTGAAATCTTTGTCATCTTTTTGGAAGAAAGCCACAAGAATAACTTGAGATGTAGAATTTGTAAAAGGAAATTGTCTTCTTTGCCATGACTGACAGTTTAATTGTAGAATGTGCCATTTCATTTTATCTTCAATCTACAAATTTAAAAATAAATTTTCTTTCTAACCCATAAATATAACAATATGAGGTTCATTCACACAATAATGCTTGTGAAGTTAAATACATCGCCCTTATTTCTTAATTTCTAAAAGCTGAAGTCTATGTTTAGTTGTTATCAGGTGTATGGATTTATAAGAGAATGTGAGAAAAATGGCAATTATATTTTGAGTGATTTTTGACCAATTATTTTTTCAGTTTACAAAATATAGATCAATAAAAGGAGTGATTAAATTGATTAATACAACAGGATAAGTGTCGTTCTGTTAAATATGTGATAGGAGGTTATATTATATAGTCTTTTATTGTTAACTACAGTGCAGGAAATTCTTCCCAAAGTTGACCCAAAACCTCATTGAAGTTTTACCCATTTTAAGCTTTGCTTTAACTAGAGATAGACAGAAAGGAAAAAAAAAAAAAGTGTTTCATTAGTGTGTAATATAATTTCATGATTTCTTGCAAAGACCTGGGCTACAATGCAAATAAGGCTTCATTCCTATCTCTGCTTTAGAGTGTCATTTGGCCAACCAGTGTCCTTGGATGTTGCTAACTGAACATTTTATCTTACTTGATCTTACTTGATATTTCAACAAAGTTACCCATGGCTTCCTTTTTCGTATACTTTCTCATGGTTGACCACGATCTAGTTTTCCTTCTTAGGAGTATATCCTTTTCATTGTCCTTTGCTGGTTCTTCTGTTCGAACTCCAAATGTTAGGAGTTTCTCCCATGGATTGGCCCTTCTCTTTAATCTACACACTCTTCCTAGGGGATTTCATCCAGCTTTATGGTATCTTTAAATACCATTTTTGGGGGAACTCATGTCTTTCTCTCCGGTCACAATGCTCTCTAAAGCACCAGATTTCTGTATCTAACTGCGTACTTGATATCTCTACTTCAATGTCAGGTGGGCATCTATAAACTGAAGAGGCTAAATGGAGAACTTTTAATTTTGTGCCTCTAAACTTACATCTCTCCCAGCCTTCTCTGTCAGAGTATATAGCACTACTAATTACTCGGTTGCTAAAACCACCACCCTCTGAGCTAGCCTTGATTACTCTCTTTTCCTCAGTTTGAGCTGCTGCTAATCCATGAGGACAATAGCTGTTCTCTTGGCAAAACATACGAGATAGTGTTTGCCACTCAGGGCTTTGAAGAAGCCTTTCCTGGCCATGTGAACCAATGTTGACACCTAGTCGTTTTCCATTCTACCATACCAGTTTAGTTCTCTGAATAGTTTTTATCTCTATCAGATATTTTTCTTGTTGATTATTTCTGGAATTTTTTAAACCTCCTCAACTC
Source organism: Rhinolophus sinicus (assembly GCF_036562045.2). Taxonomy (NCBI): domain Eukaryota; kingdom Metazoa; phylum Chordata; class Mammalia; order Chiroptera; family Rhinolophidae; genus Rhinolophus; species Rhinolophus sinicus. Next base: position 150,624,439 of record NC_133751.1, on the reverse strand, counting down.
TGTGAGACATTTAGTAAAATAGTTGCTGAGTAAATACTTGCATGTTTGCTCATTCATTCATTGCTACAAACACATTATTTGAGGACCTTCCCTGTTCTAGGCACTGTGCTAAGGAGATAGTGATGACTAACATGTCATTCTTACCCTCAAGAGTTTCACAGTTTAGTGGGGGAGAGAGCCATAGAAATAAACAATTACAGTACAATGTGAAGACTACAATAGTGGAAGCCTGCCCAAAGTACAGAAGCAGCTTAGAACAGGACGCGGTTAACTATAAAGAGGGTGTGGAACTGGAGACATCCCAGTGGAGGGATGATTTATTTGGGTCTTAAAAAAGGTGGATGGGATTTTTCAAGTGAACAATGGGAAAAGAGGTGGGATATCCAGACTGAGATACTAGCATTTACTGAGGGGCACTGGTATGCAGTACCTGCGGAATATCTGAGAGCATTTGTTCTTGCCGAAGCATGGAATATGCATGGGGAATGGATGGAGTAGAGCTGGAAAGCCAGGCCATTGACAGAAAGAGCCTGGTTTTTCATACTAGGAAGCTTACACTTCATCCTGTAGGTAAACTAATCAATTTTAACAGTTTTTCAGCAGGTAAAGGATATGTTTACATTTTAATTTTAAAATGTATTTTTTTTAAGCAATAGTATGGAAGAGGGATTTTTAAAGTCAAGGAAACCAGTTAGGAGGGCAGCGGTAAGACAACAGATGAAGGGCTGAGTGATGCAAACATGTTGGGAATGAAGAAAATATAGAAATGGGGAAAGAAGTCAGAGGTGAAGTCAGTTATGTTTGGTAGTCTGTGTGGACGCAGAATGGTTCAGAATGGGAGTGAAGGTGAGGAGATGACATCATTGTTTCTGTCTTTGGATACTAAGCTTCTGGAGTGATACTAACCAAGAACAGAGGGTACAGAAACAAGAACAGGTTCATATGGGAATAGTATTCACTTGATTACTATAATACATATTGAATAAGATATATAGAAGGTTCCACAAAAATGTATACACATTTTAAGAAAAGAAAAAAATGTATTAAAATTACACTGATGTAACCACTTTGAGCACCTCTTGTAATTGTAGAAGTCAAATGTGACTTGTATTCATCTTTTGTATCGGTATATATTGAGTGTTACAATTTTAATACAGTTTTCCTTTCTTAAAATGTGTATAATTTTTTGGCACTGTTGTGTGTGTGTGTACACACACAAATACATATACACACACACATACACACAGTTGACCCTTGAATAATACAAATTTGAACTATTTAAGTCCACTTATACATGGATTTTTTTCCCAACAAAATGTGTATAGTACCGTAAATGTATTTTCTGTTCCTCGTGATTTTCTTAATAACATTTTCTTTCCCCTAGCTTACTTTATTGTAAGAATATAGTATGTTTAACATTCAAAGTATGTGTTAATCGACTGCTTATGTTATTGGTAAGGCTTTCGGTCAACAGAAGGCTATTGTAGTTAAATTTTGGGAGGGGGGGTCAGAAGTTATACACAGATTTCAGCTCTGCAGGAAGTCAGCACCTTTAACCCTTATGTCGTTCATGGGCCAATTTTATATGTGTATATATATATATATATATATATATATATATATATATATGTATAAAAAGCCAAGCTCATGTATGTATGTGTGTATATATATACACATACATACATGAGCTTGGCTTTTTATACACACACGTACACACACATATATAAATACATATATATGTATGTATGTATATACTGGGAGTGCCAAAAAATATATACACATGACTTGTATTCACCTTTTGTTATCAGTATATATTGAGTATTACAATTTTAATACAGAAAGAATGTGTGTGTCATTGTGCCTGGAACTCTTCTTTTTAAAATCAGTGTATTTTTAGACTTCTACAGTTGAATATACAGGAAATCTACTGCAATGTAAAAAAAATTATATATAAATCCCAAAGTCTAGTCCTAGTTTTGCCACTAGCTAACTGTATGATTATTGTATTTCTCTGTTTTTATTTTCTCATTTGTATCTTGATGATATTTCCAGAGAAAGTTACCTTGATACTTTAAACCTTTCCTACTTGAACATATATTCTAGGTCTTAAATCATTGTTCATGCACTCAAAGAATAACAGAATTTTAGGTCTTGGAAGGAGATCATGTAAACCAATTCCCCACCTTTCTCACTCTTGATGTCAGTTGAGAAAACAGAGGTCCAAAGAGTTTGGCTTTTTGAAGGTAATGCAATAAGTTTATGTTGGAATAAGCGTTGGGACCTAGAACTCCTAGGTTGTAGAACACTATCTTGACTTACCTATGAATATAATGATCTACATTATCCCCAATTCTCACTCTCCTGTGGTCCTAAAAAGCCATGTAACTGGGCACTTGGGGGAGGCAGCTCCGCTGTTGATTTGTCCTGTCAGAACATAAATCTCTTGAGAATAGGGGTGTGCTGAGGAAGGGGGAGAAGAGAAGGCCAGTGCCCTCCATCTTTGGTCCTTTGGAGTGTCAGCATGAGTGAAGCCCTTGGTGACATCTCTAGTGACTTGGGGTTGGCGTGAGAGAGACCCTGCCCCTTACTCCTTCCTGTATTCATATTCTTTCACCTAAACTCAAGTTTCAAAACCAGACCCAGATACAGTAATGTGTGATTGTAAAGGAAGAGGGTCAGCTTCAGTTCTGACATATATTTGCACCTCCTGGGGTTTTAAACAAACAAAATGAGTGTTCATTGCTGATTCATGTTTTGCTTTTGGTCCCTAGATCCTTTTCTGCTGCAGTCACGTGACATGCACCATGGTGACTTTCATCATTTAATTCATTCTGAGTTCTCCTAAATCCTAAAGTACTTTATAAAAATAAAACCATAGGTCTCATTTTTCTGATGAGGGGAGCAAGGCATAGAGAGGTTTTACAAAGTGATACAACAAATAAAGGAGGAAAAAGAATCCAGGATCATTTTTTTTTTCACTCTCCATTAAATGATACTCTCTCTTATGCTTTTCTGTTGTCAAAAGCCCTCTCTACATTCTGTATTGTTAGGTCATCATCTCCTATAGTTTGCACAATACAGTGTATTATGGATTGCTCACAAAGCAGCAGATATGAATTCTTTATAATGGATTTATTCTTTTCAATTTTTTGTCATCTTTGGGCTTAATAGAAACAGTTCAGCATGTTATATTGTGTGATCTGTTCCTAAATAGATAAAAGATTTCTGTGTTTTGAAGGAAACATTTATATTGGTTAATTTGCTGCATTGCCTGCAGGAATGTTAGTTTGTAGGTGGAAAACAACTGTTTCCTGACAAAATTTTCTTTAACTCTACCAGAAACTCTTATTTTAACAGTAAAATAAAGAGAAGTAATCCATAAACAATTAAAGAGTGGTATCCTCAGGAAAGTTTACCATCCCTCATACAGAACATCTAAGATTGTGAGACACAAAGGTGTCTTTCCTTACATGAAGAAAGGCTCTTTCTCAATTCCCTTCCCAGCTCATAAGCCACAACACTGCGGGTGGAGGGAGCATGCAGATGTGATCACAGACAGTTTCTCCCTGGCTATAAAGTTCCCTAACTGCTCTTTGCAGAACCACTAGTCTAACTATAATAGAAAGAGGATGTGTGCTTTCCTTTAAGAAATTAAAGCCAATGTCCACAATGTGCAAAAGACTGTGAAATTGAAAGTGTGTCCCTGGAGTGGATAAAAAAAATAATAGTAAGTGGCAACTCAAAAACAGACTACTGGCAAATAATCAATTATCTTCGGAGTTACTATACAAAAGTACAGTTCATTTTGCCAGCCTGTTGAGGACACAGTGCCCACGTTGGAAGCAGTTAGCTTATACGGGGGAGTTGATTTCAATCTACTTCCAGGGTACCTTCATGTAAACATCAACTGGCCTGCATACTGGTGTGATGCAGTGTTAGAACTCATGTAATTGGCTTGCTGAACTAACTGCAAAATTGCAAACTCATTCAAAAAGAAATGTGTCACCTGATTCATGTTTGGGGTTATAGTGTTGACTCATAGAGCTTAATTTTTAAACCTGGGGTAACAGTTAAATTTTCCTAAAGATTAAAGATAGGTTGACTAGAGTTTTGCTGGGGCAGCACTATTTTGTGAAATTGAGTCAAGTCTGTGTGGCCCACAGATAGATTTAATGCTGGTTTAAGCAAAGGAAAACAGGAAAAGGAATGATGTTTTACTACTGGCTGCTCATATAGATAAAATGAATAGAAAGTTAGATTGTTTTGAAAAGACACCTATGATTAATAAATGGCATGGGGGAAGTGCCATTTAATGGCTGGCTGGCTGAGGTTTTATGTCAGTAAAATTTTAAGTGAACCATAAAAAATATATATTGGAGTTTAATAAACAATGAACATTTCTGATAACTTTCCAGAACTGTAGGCCCATGGAAATGATACAAAAGTATTCAACATCTCTGTCACTAAGAAGAATATCAGGAAGCAGCTTTGAAACACCAACTGAAGGAGAGACTAAAGGAAGGAAATAATACAGCAGAAAGATCTTCAATTCTCATTGCCATCATTTACTTTTTAAAACCTTACTATCTTCAAAATCTTACCAGACTTTAAGTCCTCTTAAGGACATTCCTTCAGTTAAGAAGGCCCACTCCCCTCCTCCAGGTAGTCAGTCCTGATTACACCCAGTCTGTCCCCTGCCATACACTGACACACACGCACGTATCAGTGTATATGGACATATATGCTAATTTCCCAAGGACAGACAACTAATCAATGGCAGTACTGGAGTTTATCAAGTCATGATTAGTCATTAAAATATCTTTGTTACAACGGATAAGTCACTTCATGTATAGGACAAAGTGTAAATAATCTCTTTTTTTTTTTCTTTTTTTACTGACATTTGAAAATCTAAATAGTTTTTCAATAGCCTGCTAACTTATTCAGCCATAATGTACTTATGCTTCATCTGTTCTTCAGCCAGTCTTTAAAAAATTTTTTTTAATAGTTAAAATATATTCATGGTTTATAAAAGGAGGAGGGGGGGGGGAATTCAAACAGCACAAAGGAGTATATGGTGAAAATATGTCAACATCCTTCCCTGCCCCATGGTATCCCACTGCGGGGGTACCCATTTTCCCAGTATCCTAGGTTTTCTTCCTAAGTTCAAGATTCCCTGCATGTAATACTCAATATATACCGATAACAAAAGATGAATACAAGTCACGTTTGACTTCTGCAATTACAAGAGGTGCTCATAGTGGTTACCATCAGTATTATGGTAATACAGTTTTTATTTCCTTTCTTAAAATGTTTATACATTTTTTGGCACCTTGTGTGTGTTTGTGTGTGAATGTGTATGTGTACACATACACACTCCCCCACTTTTCTGGTTTACATGGATGATAGCAAACAATACCCACAGTGTTTCTTATTGCTCTTTTTCACTCCTGTTATTAGCAAAATCTCACTCAGGTCTGACTAGTCCACTAGAGGTGAAATTATTTGCTGTGTTGCAATATGAGAGGCTGCATGAAAATTAAGTCTTGACTTGGCTCCTTCTCAACTTGTAAAGGATATTCTCTCTGTATCTTGCAGGCATTATTAATTGATATGTTGTCAGCGCTTCCATAAATATTTCTATGCTGTAGTGATTTCTCTCATTGAAATGTATGCTATGACAATTCAGCACATTTCTCTACCTATTAGATCAGATACCATCAATGAAGAGAGTGATGCAACTCTTGCTAGGTGCATCAATTCTTTCGTGCCTAAATTATATTATGCTGCATTGAATACTATTATGAAAGTTTGGAATAATATAGCACTACAGAACCATTTAGGCCGCTCAGAGGCCTTGACTGATAAGTCTCTAAAGAGGGAGTTGACTCTTTTTTAAAATAAGATCAAAACCATGACAAGTTCTTTTTCTCATAATCCTTTCTAACAAGTGTGTTACAATATTCTGCCTCCTTTCCTGGTAATTTTCTTGCTGTTATGAGTTCTGAAGCTTATTTTCCATCTTGGTGTTTTGCTAACATGACTGAAATTGGGATTTAGTACTATGCAAAGTTGTTAGACATACCAGGAGTTTCGGGGACAATCTCTGCTAATTTAGGAGAAGGAAAAAAACAAGTTTCATTTGATTTTTGCTACCCAACAAATGATAACAATCTAAATGTCATTGTAAGAAATGCTTTAAAAATATTAGCCTATACTTCCCCCCCCCCCCCACTTTCCCAGAAACCAGTTGATTTCTCCCCCTCAAAAAGTGACCAGAATAGTTCAGGCTACTTAAGATGTTGTTCTGGTACAACTCAAGAAATGAGTTTTTATTACATTACACGTGGGGTTTTAATTCAACATCTGGGGATAGCCTAGGTGCATTCCTATGCTCCTCGAAGGCTCTATTTGCCCATGAGTTTCTGGCTCACATCTTCCGTTTCAGAAGAGTACCTATCTAGTTCAATTTTGCATATGGAAACACATTTGGTAATGCACTTAAAAAATGCTTTAAATTTCTAGAAATTTCCTAGAAAGTTAGGTTGGCAACTGAGATTACATAGGTATCATTTAGGTTGGCAAATAATACCTATGACAACAGACCAGTGTACATTCCAAATTTTTCCAGGAGCTGTAACTTCAAATATTTCTTATTAGTTTGTTCTATTCTGATTTTCATCATCTCATTTTCTCAATTTGTTTCTTAAACCTACTTTGGGTTTTTGAACAAATCTATTTAAGTTATTTACCATCCTTTCTTTCAATTGTTTTTTCGCATGACTATCATAGAATTTCTGGGTATTCAATAGGGGAAAAGAAATTTATGAACTCTAACAGTCAGGTACATGGGAGGACTCCTTTGTAGGGAAAGGTTGTTTTGACTCCTTTCTGGCTGTGAAAACATCTGCTGGGCACAGGATGTTGTTGGGTAAATGTTCAAGAACACTCACAGCATTGTGTAGTGTAGGCATGAAAGAATCGATGCACCTAGTAAGAGCTGGTTCGCTCTCTTCTCACTAGTGGCATGTAAGGAAGAGTGAGAAAAAGAAAGGGAGATGATTCCCCAGCATGGTTGTGATATCCTCAGCGTGCCTGTGTGCCCTGGAGGCCAGACCCTGGGAATTGCCACAGCTGGGGTCCTAGCATTCGGTCCCACTGTACAGAGGCAAACATCCCCCAGATGACCCTGTCAGATGCCGAGGCAGTTCCCCTACTTTTTAAGGAAAAGACTATCTCAGGAATATCTGTTCCCCAGAGCACACATTATTCTTCCCAAGAAAGACAGTACCAGGATCATTTATTTATTATAATGTTTTTAAAGGTCCTGATGACGATTTTCTAGTCTTTCTTCCCTCTTTCCCTTTAGTAGCTCCTACAGTGTGTTGCTTCTCAGAGAACCCCTGGAATAAGCTAATAGTATTGTTACTCCCAGCTTGTAAGTTTATATTAAACCTGGAAAATGAGTTCTAACTACAGTTTTCACTTCATTCTGAAGCTTCCAAATCACAAAATTACCATATATATCTAAAATTTATAGAATCTCAAGTTGAATATATTGTGCATTATATATTCTATTACATATTTGTGAAATCTTTTTTCCACATTAGTGGCATGACCTACTAAAAATGTGTAATAAGAGATTCTATCTCCTTCTTGCCACCACAGTCTAGCCTCTAGCCAAGTAAGAGAACTTATTGCTGGTCATATATAGGCTTCTCTTCATTACAATGATCTTTTCTTTTGTCTTATGTAACTGCTGTAGAATCGTCTTGCATTTTCAGCTCCATTTTGGCAACAAACACGCATGTACACATGTATACATGTACACACACATACACACACACACACACACACACACACACACCCATCTGTCTGATATCCTGGTCCTTGACATACTCCAACATTATGCAAGTATATGCCTCTTCTGGCACATTCTATGCACTTTATGCCAACATATGCCAAAATGCCCCACTGGAATTTATCAATGTTTATATTTCCAGGCTAGTCATTTACCATTATGGAACCTGTTGTGTCATCCCTGCTAATTAAATTTGTTGAGAGTGAGGAGGATTCCTAAAGCAGAGTTTGGTGATGGCTTCAAATTAAGCTGAGCAAAAATCAGTGGGGTTCGGGGAAAGGTGGTTTTGACATCAAAGCAGTATTAGATTTAATGTCCTTATTGGAAATATTATTTTTTTTTTGAACTTTCTCTCCCTTCATCATGATAAGGAATGAAAACATTTTTTTTTCTCCCACTGTGGGGTCTAGTAAAGCCAGATTCTTTGGGTGGACAAAAGAAAAGTACAGGTTTCTTATTGTTTGCTTTCAGTGAATTGGACTTTTAAAGATGGCCTTCTTTCTGTTTTCCATTTACAGCATATACCTGCTTATCCATATACCTTCAGATCAATAAAAGAGTGGATATTTAAAAGTATCTGTAGTAGCCAACAGCTGGAATCATGCCAGGCATCTTTACATTTTAAATTCTTCCTGGGCTCTAAAGGTAGATGAGGCCAACTTTCCTTTTGACTCAGCAGGCAAGTTTTACTATGATAAGAGTATTGCTATTTTAAAAAGCAGCTCTCGACAATCTAACTCCAGAAAGCATTCCCACTCTGTGAACCAGCAAGAGGCGCCTGCTTCCTTGTTGATGAAACAGTTGACAATAATACCCGTTAGAAGCAATTTTAATCATTCGGTAGCTAAGCTTCTGATTCTTCAGTAGATTTCTAACCCAAACTCTCACGTCAAATCTGGTGTCCCAGTTTCTCCCATTGGGCAGGTGGAGACAGCCTCATCTTCTCAGGCGTGGCACACAACACAGTTTGGCTTGATGAGCCCCCAGGACTGGGGTCTGTCTTGGGTGGTTACAGCTAGGGGCTGGATTAGTTCTAAGCACAAGTTTAGTCTTTCCTTTTATGCTTTTATGGGATACCTTCCTATTTTTCTCACTATTTCATTATAACCATAAAAGTTTCTCTTCTAATCTAGTTCTGATTTAGGGTGACATGTCACAGTGCTTGCCTTAAACCTTCTGGATATTTAGAACTTTTGATATCCAACAAACTGTATAAGGTGCTTTCTCATTAGCATCAAGAAAAATTTTATGCAGCTCCAAAATTATCTCCAAATAGCTCCAAGTCAGCAACCAGGGGGTGATAGTAATTAATTAACTATTAATTAATGAATAACCTTACAGATTTATTTTGTACAGGAATAATCTTGATGAGATATTTTTTGTAATTAACACTAGTTATGTATCAGATTGTTTGCAAAATGAAAATTGTAACTATGCATTACTATGTGAATCATTTGATTCAGAACAGTGTTTTTTTAGCCTTGATCTAATTTGACATCATTGAAAGAGTTGTTATACAAGGTGTCGAAGAAGCAGTGAACATCTCCTTAGCTCACTCAGGTCCTCCAAAATATTAGTAGGACGTGAAATGTCTCCGCTGCCTGGAATGTTTAGGCATTATCCTTGCAAATATAGATGTGTGTGTGGTATATGTCTCATTATAGGAGTCATTATAAACATCAGAGCTTAAACCACATTATTTCTCTCTGAGAAACCAAGAGATATGTGGGAAAGAGATAGCATCAGCCTCAAGAGTCTGGAATATAAACTGATTTTTCAATACAACATATCAAAATTGATTCATCAGTCTTGAATTATAAAAGTGTGATTACATTTTCAGTGAGGAGGATATGATTAGTGACAAAAGCTGGTGATAGAATTTGATAGGGGAGGCTAAGAACATGGAGGGGATGGTGTGTGTGTGTGTGTGTGTGTGTGTGTATGTATGTGTGTGTTGCAAAAGTGTGTACATCGTATTTCCAGTGTCAACTGAAAACCTATCATGGGCTGTAAAGCTATTAGCCATGAATTTCTGTTGCACTTGTTACAGTATCACACTGTCTAATAATTCATTGTGATCTTGTCTTCATCATTGGACTATGAGGTTTTTAAATTTTTCTCTATATCTCTGGAACCTGGCAAAGATTGGTGCTTAATATGTATGAGGTTAGTTAAACAAATGTGTGGGAGCCCTTTGGGCTACCAGCTGAGTATCCAAGTCATGGTTTGTCAAGTGTTAGCTACTTCAGATCATGGCATGAGATACCATACTTTTGAGTTGAAAACCAGTTCTTAGAGAAGAATTAAGTCTCTTGAGTATGTGGTGTGTGTGTGTGTGTGTGAGTGTGTGTGTGTGTGTGTAAATATGTACATACATTTTTTTTTTTTTGACACGGCATGTTTTAGCATAAAGCTGGATAACAACAGCAGATAAGCTCACCTTGGTTCAACTTCTTGTCCCAGGCTGGAAAGCTGTCTATAATTTATCAGTCTCCTGCTGGGACTCTCCTCCTTTGTGAATTAATAAAATATCCCCACTTCTCCATTTTCTTCATATTTTTAGGTAAAATGATTAAATGTGAGGGCCTGTGAATAATAACTGAACATAGAGATGGCACATAACGGAGGTTTCTTCTCTTGTCTTTCCTTTTCCTGTTTATAAAGCAATCCTAATCCATTTCATGCTAATCTACTTGGAACTGAGAAGTTAAATACAACACTGAGTTATACCGTAACTCACATGACTAAGATTCAAAGTGGGGCAAAGTCCCAACTACCCTAAAGAACTAGTTATCTACAGTCCAGCATCAATGCTCTTGAGGCTGAGTGAAATCTTGATTATTAAGTATGTCATAATTTTCATCAATAACATCTTTTCTTAGCTCAACTAATGCTAAGTACCGTGCTAAAATTAAAGCCAAGTAACGGGAGGTTCTTGCCTGTAGACATTTACAATTTGACAGGCATTTTGTTATCATTCCGAAATACTCTACCTTTAAATACAAATTATTATAAAATTATTTAAATGTTGCACAGTATCCTGCCAGGATTCAGTAATATAATCTCCATGATGGTTCTAGAAATGGAATGAAATCAATGATAGGAGGTGGGAATGAAAACAGCAGTTAATGAAATTATATGGGAAAGCTCCTGTTTTGCACTTTTCTCCCAATCCCCAAGATTATCAAGACTCTCACCTCTTAGAAATTAGACCTGAGGACACCAGAGCTTTCAGATTCTCTTTATATTCATATTAACTCTTGGCTTCAGTTTAGCAAGACATCTATGTAACTTAAGCCCACAACAATAGACTGTTTAAATAACATTAGACATAGACTTTAACAACATCCTGTTGCTTTTCTGTGGTTTTCAAAACAAAGAAAAAAAGTGTAAAAATATTCCTAAAATAAATAGTAAAAAAAAAAAAGAAAGAAAGAAAGTGAAATCTCCTGAAAAGTAAATTTCTGCTGCACAAATCTATTGTGCCTTTTGCACTGACTTCCATCTTACAGATAGAGATTCATCGGTGAAGGAGAGGAGTTGCTTTGAATGGACTGAAATCACATAAATATTTTAAAATCGCATACTTAAAGTAGATAACTTTCTGAAACAAAACATTAGCAATGATATTTTAAAATATTAATACTAATGCCTTAAAGAAATCAATAAATCACAAAATAAATTGAAACCATAATTTGGCTCTGGAAAAAACTGATAATGTTATTGTCACACAATTTTATCCATAACAGAAGCAGAAATATATGAAGCTTTACATAAAGCAGAATATTGCCTTCAATTACATATCCAAAATTTAGGTCTAAGGCATAATCAATTAGTATTTCTGGTACTACAGTAATTCGTCAATTTCTACATGCACTGTTCAGTGTACGTTTTACTAAAGTCATTTCCTCCAACTTCTAATTTTTTAACATATATAAATAACATAATTGAGTTTGTATGGGAGCCAGTGAAAATTACTCAGCAAATAAAGAAACTTTTGAAAAATTGTAGATTATAGAGTTATAGAACTTCAAAGAGTATTTGTGAAGCCTGAGAGATGGAATTGGGAATAATTCATACTTTTCTTCTTTAACAAGGAAAAGTACATGAACTTTAGCAGAGCACATGCTACCTAACTGAAGCAAGGATTTTAACTGTATAAATATTTAAATTGAGATATTACGTTATTGCCTAAATTTGGGTGAATGTATATTGCTTGCAGTCATTTAAAAGTAGTCAATTTATCAACTTATCTAATTTTTGATAAAATATTTTAAAACAATGTAGAAAAATCTTATCCCAAATTATTTTCTAGTAATTTTTAACATATTTATTTGGTGGAAGTGTGAGTGTGCGTGTGTGTGCGTGTGTGTGTTAATGGATCTTTTCTTGTCAACTAACTCTCTTTTGTAGAATTCTCTAAATCGCCCGATACTAAGTGATATAAATTTTTAAATATAGGCAGAAAAGCTGTTATTTATTTATTTTTTTTATTTAGCTTGTACTGTGTAATGGAATTTGTGACAGGATTATTTGCTACAATGTTATTTTCTGTCTTGATTAGTGTTCTTTGTAAAGGACCCCAATACATGTGTGCAAAAGGTGCTTTATGAGATGTGAATGGAGGGGCAAATGACCTTCATTCAAACATAGCCAAGTAGTCATTTCCCAAGTTTTAAGCAATCTGAATTGCCTAACTGGAGGTATGACAACAGTAATTGCAGATCTCCTTAAAGGATAGCTGGACACATTTTGATCAGTGACTACCCTAAGTTCACTCTGAAAGAAGTAATCACTGCAAGGTGTAAGTTTGGCTTGAATTAAGTCCTTTAAAATTCGCATTTTGGAAACTTCTTGGGCAGCCCTCGCCGGCTGAATGTCTTAAAGCTAACGATAACATGGCCTAGTGCTGTGCTTCATAAATATGTTTGCCTATGATGCATGACTTGCTATCAGACGTCTTTTATCTCCTAAATAGAGTGACTGGAGCTTGAGGTACTGCCGGTCTCGTAGCTGTTTGAGTCATACAGAGTATTAACATGTATACTTTCCTAATGAAGGTTAGCTCTCATTTTTGAAAGCATTACATTTTGTATTGCATATGAAACATAAAAATTGGCAGAATATTTAAGGTCCCCTTACCAGTCAACCCCACAGCTCTGTCACTCCTCAACTACAATCCATGTCTCCAAATCACTTATTTTCAAAAGTACTTGAACAGTAGAACTTTTTTGTTTTCAAATGAAGTCAAACCCAGAACCTCAAATTGTAAGATGGATAAAAGCAATGTGAGGACAGTGCTAAGTCTTTAGCATTTGCCAGAAAATACATAATTGCAGTAAGACATCTTCTTGGGGTTGGTGCAGACCCCTGCGTTCCAAGCTGAGCCCAATTAGAAAATCACCAGGCTGTCCACAGAGCTTTTTAGAGCAGAAATTATTCCTTTAGTTCCTGTCTCAGTGTTACAAGGAATTCAGTAACTACCTAAAAACTTCATCGTCTAGAATCTACTTCTTCAGCTACCTCAAATGTCAAACTTTATGTTAGAAGGCACATGCCTTTTTTTCATAGGAAAGCCTGCAAGGTCTTAGTTAGAAGCCATCTTCCCTGTGCACAAAGATAAAGTAAGCTTTGGTTTTCTGTGCCTATTAGAAATAAGAGGCAGCGTAAGCGTGAGAGAGAAACAGAAAATATATAAAAATCAGAAAGAGGAACATATATGGCCTTTGGGGACAATTTCAGTGTGGAATCAAGTAATCCTACGTGTCTCCAGGTGCATGTTACATTACAGCACATTGCAATTGCAATATCAATATCAGGAATGATGAATAGTCATTAAAACAGATTAAATAATGGTGCATATTCCATTTTAAAATATGGATATGCTAAAGAATGGTTTTCATCACAGATAATTATATGTCAAGCCTTTCTGTGTGTCGGTCTTCTCCTTTCCCCCCTCCATCCCGCTTCACAGCATACATGAAATGAGTACAACTAGGTTGTGAAATCAGATATGTGTTCAACTTCTGGCTTTTCTACTTTCTAGCTGTGTGACCTCGGGCAACAGTGTTACTCAAACTCTCTGTCAGTGTAGTGATGAGGTTTAACGAGATAAGTGATGTACAAATTAGTCAGTACTTAATAAATGTTATTCTTCTGTGCTCAACAAGGATAAGCTGCAGTTATTTACACTTTATCATCTTCTAAATGTCCTCATGCAAATTCACTATTCATACCATATTACCCTTAGCTTCAATTTTGGTTATCTATTGTTGCTTAACAAATCATCCCCCAGCATAGAAGTTTAAAACAGTAGCAGTGTACTATCTCTCATCATTATGTGTGTTGACTGAACTTAGTTGAGTGGTTTTTCAAGGTGAAGCTGCAGTTACGGTGGGACGCATGTGCTAGGATGTCCGACATAGTCACTCCTATGTCTGCTACCTCAGAGGGACAGCAGGGAGGCTGAGCTCTGTTGGACATTGAGCAGCTGGGCCTCTCTCTGAGCCTCTCCTCTCACTGTGGACTCTCCACATGACCTTCCCATGTGGCCTCTTCAGCAGGGCAGCAGACTTCCTACGTTAAAGATCAAGGCCCTCCCCCAAAAAGTATAAAAACTTACGACTACAACTGGCTCAGTGCTTCTTCTGCTGCATTCTGTTGGGGAAAAGGAATCAGGATACTAAAGAAAGGCCTGGGAAGTGTGGGTCATGGGAGGCCATTTTGGAAACTAGTTACCACAACTATTTTTCTAATTTTTGGTCCCTGACTTGTCCCCATAACGTAGGTTGTGTTGTACTTTAGTAGTCTAGGAGAATCCTATTATAATTCTGCTTTAATTTGTAAACAAGTTCCTAAGTATCAACATAGGAAATGATTGCCTTTGGTCTGACTTTAAAACAGTTTGTCCCAATGTTGATGAACAGAGTACCCCATTAGTAATATACTTGAATTAAAGGTTGTATATTTTCATAAAGGTTTACTTTTTTTTTTTTTTTTAAAAAGCCTACCACTTGGCTGTTATCACCATAAATAGAGCCCCACACTAAAAGTGGCTGGAGCAAAAAGTGAAAACATTATGCATTTAAACTCAAAACAAACCTTTTTAGGGTGTGGGAGCACTGAAGATTGATCACCGTTGGTTTCTGTGTCAAGTTTAATTTTTGATGTACAAAAAAAGAAGTATGTACGTCTTTAGTCTTTCCACAAACTTCTAAAGCAGTAGCTCGATATTTCTGAGCAAGGGGCCTCTGAGAATCAGATGAACCCTCTTTCTAGAAAAAGCACATATGCTCTAAATTTTGCATACAATATCAAGTGTTTACAATATAATCAAATGCTTCCATGAACCCCAGGTTAAGAACCCCATGTTGTAGAAGTCATTAAATCCCTAACGACAAGACAAAGATCTGTTTCTCTTGATATTTTATTTCCCAAGGCAGGACTCAGCTAACGATTTAAAAAGAAAAGTGGCTCTTTCAACCATTTAGACAATAGCCATTTCTTTGGTTATATTAAGATGATTCCATCCATTCTATTCTAATCATCCTATTTTGAGGTAAGAGTGAAGGTGAAGATGGGGGCCCGAAACTTAAGAACCACCACCAAAACAAAATTAAAGGGTTGTACTTTAATTCGTTTCTGCGTTTGATGGTTTGTAGCCTTCCTTCAGATTTGTGGAAAGAGCAGAGGTATGTAGACTTCAATACTGAGATTGTAGTGCAGCTTTTTGACATGGGGCAAATCATGTCAGCTGTCCCTGTCTCTTCTGCTTGTCTATTCCTATATGGGAGGTCTCTCTCTCTCTCTCTCTCTCTCTCTCTCTCTCTCTCTCTCTCTCTCTCTTTCTGTCGTGTTTACCACTTTTTCTTTGGGTTTTGCACTCACTCACCATACTTTCTTGTCTCCTATCCTCTGTCTCTCATGCTCCCACATTCTCTCCTAGTCTCTCTACATGTCTCTCTCCTACTCTGTCTTTCTTTTTACATATCTATCTACATGTATAAGTATGTATATATCTGACATAAACATATTTCTTTGTACCTCACTGAGAACTGGCGATAAATAAGATGATTCAAATGTTTTCAAAGTATTTTCTAACTGTCATAGTGCACTTTTATATAAATAGTTCTTACAAGATTTGTTACTGAAAAACATTCAGGTTATAATGGAAAAACACAGAACTGGGAGTCAAGAGACATAGGTTCTAGCCCTGCTCTTTTGCTAACTTGCTGTGCAATCTGAGGCCTGGCTGTATACCTCTTGGAATCTCTATTTCTTCAGGAATGGTAGCAATCGTTACACCAGGTGAGCTCTGGAGCCCTTTTCAAACTGTTTTTCTTTCAATTTGTATCTCTAATCTACTGAACTAGGGAGAGGTGAGGTTTTCCCCTATTTTTGTCAGATTAAGATACAATTCTTGGGTGCTTTCATGCTAATAGATTATATACGTATGCCTAATTTATTACATAGATGAATGCTCCCTGCCTCTACAACTGGTAACCTGAGAGAACTAGACACCCCACATTGTTTATTTTTCACAGCCAACAAAATAACAGCTTTGAAAAGCATTTACAGATTACATTCCTCTGGGGGCAAACTTTCCTGATGTTTGTACTTAGTTTTAATTGTGGAAGGTTGGACGTCTCTGTTTGACTAATCTGTTTGATATATTGAATTCATCCTAAACAGAGGGAGCCTTTGTTCCAGCACTTGGGCAAATTGGCTTATGCAAGTTTGTAACCTTTACCGCTTTCATGTTGTTAAATTGAAGAGGTTTCTGTGTTCTTATTGCTAGGTTGGTGTTGTCTGGGATGCCTGTATCTGTACCAAAAGGGAACCGGGCTCCTGTAATTGTGGCGATGTTTACTTCTTCCCATCAGTGTATCTGCTCTCTTTTCTAAAGTAATCACTATAATTACACTTCTTCAATGAGTTGAGTTCTATTGTGTCACCAGGCCTATCTGCTAAACATCACTGTGTTTTTCTTAGCTGAGTGCTCTCAAATGGGGAAAGTGAGATGTGTTGGCAAGCCACCTTCAATCAAATTAATGTGAGATCAATGTATTGTCAACAGAGATGGTGGCAGTCCCTTTTTATCCTGTTCCAATAGAATGGTACCTAAACTGATCTAATGTTTAGAATGAAATATTTATTTGGTGGAGAGGTGCCTATATGTGCTAATCCTTAAAGAACAATAAGAAAGTTTATTTTCTTGCTACTTTCACTTTTTTATCATTTCATTGAAACACACTACAGCTGTATTTTTATAAAAAAATGAAATGAGGTAAAGTGTTCAGATTTATCACTATAAAATTTTGGACATACCAAGATTCCTATGGATTGAAAGTAAAATGTTGGTTATGAGCTCCTAATATTTTTTTTTAGCCTACTACCTCAGTGTATGTTTGCAAGGAAGTGAATAAATCCCCAAGACATTTTATAGTTTAAAGTCTGTGTCTGTTAGAAGCGTTTAATAACATGGCAACAATGACTTGTGCCTCTAAACTACACATTACAATACTTGAGTTGATTCAGATTTTGTTAACAAAAAAGGGATGCATTAGAACAAAGGCATTTCTTTATATAATAGTCCTGTGTTGACTTAGTCTTATAATATAGTTGAAGATCTTTGAGCAGATTCATTCATTCAAGTTATATTGCTCTTGATTTGACAGTACTGTAAAATTTCAATAACCAGAAAAGGAAACTTTCCATCTATTTACCAAAAGCCATATATTATAAAGTATGTATTTATTTTAATACTCTTATGAACAGAAGTGATGAAAAATAGTAATTTGTATCCTTAGATTGCATTGGATATTGCTACATGACTGATGAATTTAAATATGCAAATATTGTCCATACTCTGAATTTACTAATGACTTATTTTTACAGTTAGAAGTTTGGAGTATCAACACATATGGACAAGAAATCACCTCCCACCCCATTTTACAGAAATTGGAGAATGATTGGCTTGTACATACACCTTCCCTTAAGTAGCTGTTGAGCATTAGACCCCATTGCATGTGTCTTTTAGGTATATGTATTGTAACTGTAACTCAGACCTTCTATCCCATGCAAACAGTGTTTTCATGTGAGCAAGCTTAGCCAGAGTAAACCTTAATTTGATATGTAAGACACTTAGTAGATCATTCTGTGGAGTCGCTAGCAAATATAACAACCATATTTAAAATGACACTTCTATGAGAAGATATTCCTGCCTTACCTAAGGGATTCTTAGACGACAAATCATTCTTAACTTTTAGACTGATGACATCACAGTAGTATAATGTTTTCATTTTCTTTTGAAACAATACCTGAAGTTCAGCATAAAGTGCAGAAATGTCTCTTTAAATTCCTAAATGAAACACATCACATTTAGATGAAGAAAAAAATAGCATAATGCTTCCCTTTTTAGTAATGGTTAACTTTTCCCTATATATAACTGTGGAGTTACACCAAAACATTACATTCACATTATCTATTGGTTTTTAATCCATAAAGAACATAGCAAATGGAGGAAAAATGTTTTTATTCTAAAAATATTTTAAAATAATTTCTCCCTCCAAAGCTAAGACTATGTATCAATTAATTTCGTATCTCAAGATATTTTCATAAAATTATAGATCATCAGTAATAAGAGTAGTAACCAGGGAGATTAACTGATTACTGTTAATGATTATTATACTAATAAATTTAGTGGGGCTTACAGTTTACAATTTCAAAGTTTGTTTTACCATATATAGTGACTAGTACTGTAATAACAGTATGGTTCTTTGGGCCCACTCATTCACTCCTTGTATAGTTGGTTACAACTATTTTCTCTAAATCTGAATTATTTTCAGATGTTAATTTGCTTTTAGAACCTTTACTCAAGTTTCATTATTTAAAGGAGACTCATCAGAGGAAACTAGTAAAGAAACACTTATAGTTAGAGGCTCTGTTTTCTTGTAACTACAACCACCTTTACCTCAAGAGTCATTACTTCTGGAGCATGACCATGTGTCATTTCCCAAGGAAAGGAACTATCTTAGACAACAAACACCTGTCCTCCTACTTGCTGGGATGTAGGGAAGTGAGACTTGGTAGTGGGTGCAGCAGCTCAGTGTCTGGGATCCAAAGGACTGCTCACCATGGCTCAGCCTCGTATCACCTTGGGAGTGAGAATGTGGTAAGAAAGGTATAGACTCCTACCCAGGAAGCATAATACCTGCTGCTCTCTGTCTGATTTGCTATGCTACTTCCACCAACTCAACCTCAGTTGGCATATCTTGGCACCGTGGGTGTTCTCTTTATATTGTCAGCATGTTTTCCTTTGCCTCCCATTCAAAATGGAGAGTGTTTTCCCCATTCTGGTCAGATGGAAAGCCGTCTGGTTGCTATTGCTAGGCAGGGCCCTTTTTGAATGGGAAACCAAACTCATCTCCTACCACTGTTACACACAGTCCTCATAAGCTCGGCACGCTTCTCTTCTTTCTCTGAACATATCACGTCCTTTCAAACCTGCAAACTTTTACATAGAGGGTTCCATCTATCTAGAAGGCTACTTTTCCATCCTATGTGATTCAGATGATTTATTCATCCCCTATACAATTAATGAAGACCGACCGTGCACCAAGAACTGTGTTAGCTCCTGGCGACAAAACGATGAATTGTATTCAGTATCTACCTTTGAGAACTGGTAGAATGTATAACCAGCTCTACCATGCATTCTTAGGTGTTCTTTCCTCTGGGTACACACTGTTTTATATGTTCTGGGTTGTCTTCGATAAGCACATGTACCCTCTCCTACTTTGCCATTTCTCTGGGTCCTAGAGTTTCTTTGTAGTCTAAGCTAACTCCATTTGTAGATGAGAAAGCAAATGATCAAAGGGCTAAGTGAACACAACCAATTAGTAGAACTGAGACTAATTACTCAGACTTCTTGAGTCCTAAATTTAGTGTTGTTGTCACTGTCCCACAGGATTGATAAGTATTTCTAGAAGCTTTTAGGAAGCAGTCATTATTTCTGTTGGATCACTAGGGTGCTAGTTATTAGCATCAAGCTCGCCTAACAGTGTGTGAAACTACACCACGATGTCTGAGAATAAGTGTACTTTCAGAAAATAAACTCTCAATGGGTATTTCACATGCTGGGAGTCATAACTCAGCCATTCCCAAGTGACCTAAGCCAGAATATTCTATAGTGACAGAGAAAGAATATTTAATTCACCCAAAATGACAACCAAATGAGTCTATCAGATTAGGCTGGCATATGATTATACGGTAACAGATTAATGACGCAGTTTTGACAGACAAGTGTCCTTTATTACTGAAATGCATCATAACGCATAAAATGAATTCTGTTAGAAATCTTTGGAGTCTGAAAGGTCTAAAAAACACAGGTTCTATAAACACATGGACTTCAGATTTTACTACATTTTAAGTGAAAAATGAATGGTAAGTTCATTCCTACTGGTTACCAACACTAGTCATAGTATAATTTTGAGGAGAATATTTTGTAATAACTGAATGTGATTTATTTTCTTAAGGGCACCATCCATGGGACTTAGTGTCATTACAATCCTTTTGTGATCCTATTTTCTTTGTGCTCATCAGATTTCTAACTCGTTTGCCTCTCTGGAGGACTACCTCTGAAATTATGATTATGTTCCAGTATGGATTTTTAATTTTCTGAAAAGGGGTAAAGCAGCCGGGATTGGATAATGGAAAGCTCCCTAGACTGGTGCAGGAGGTCTTGGTTCTAATCCTGGCTCTGCTGCTACTGAGATTTCAGAATTCTGGACCTCAGCCCCCTCAGCTATATAAGATGAATGGGCTGACAAATGGCTGCCGAAGTCCCTTCAAGCTATACGATGCAGTGATAGGAAATCGGGGCTTTTGCTGTTCATTTTTCCATTGATTTCTGAGTTTCTCCTTTAGGAATTCCTGACTCTAAAATAAGTCAAACACAAAAATCAGCATGATTAAGTTCCCGTAAATACTCTCTTTAAATAGTTAAATGGCACAATTCTAGTTTTTCAAAATGAAGTGTGAGGGGACTCCACTTTCAGAGTGGATTACCATGTGTGACATAAGTAGCTACAACAGCCTACTCTCTACCATTATTAACACGCACTACAGTTGGTAAGCTTTGTCGGTGATGCTCCTAGTTTCCGGAAGCCCTCTGGGTAAAGCACTGCTTAGCAGGTATAATGTGAAGCGTTGGTGTCATCCTCATCAGCTGCCTCTGACAGAGGAAACATGGTTCAGTCTGCGTCGTCCCTCCCTGGCTGGCGGTGGGTTTCCAGCCCACTGAGCACTTGATGCCAAACATTCTGTTCAGGGACAAGGAAGAGACTCTTTGGGGATCCCTGGTATGTACCACTGTTTGGGAGACTTGAGGTTCATAGGGCTGGGACATACACATACATACCCGTTTTACTCTCAATATTTGATCAAACACATTTTGAGAGATTTTTCTTTTGGCTCTTTGTCTTTAGCATAAGACGACACTGCCCATCCTGCTCAGATATTTTTATTGGCCCTATCTTTTGTGTAACTAAATATAGTTCAAAGACCTAGCATTAGAATTAAACTGATTAGAATTTTTTTTCCAATTAATAGGTCCTGATTTATTATGGAATTCCAAGACAGAAGGGTGAGGTTCCTCGAAGAAACTTCATTTTTAGAGAAATGAATCAAGTTGCATTTAAAGTACAAACTCTTAAAAGTGTAAAAGATATTTAAAGGCAGCTGTTACAAAGGCAGCTGATTATTCCTAGCAGAATTGTGTAAAATAAAAACAACTAAAACCTAAGTGTAGAAATACGTGTGTAGACAAAACACACACACGCACGCACACACACACACACACACACACACACACACACATGAGTTATGGTGGCAGGGTGAGAGGGTGTGCTGATGAAAGAAAATGATGAAATGAATAACCAGTAGAGGTTTTCATGAAAATGATTAAAAATAGTCCGAGTCTTCTAATTCTTACATTCTTATTCCTTAGTTCAATGTTGTGAAATTTTTCAGTTCAGTATTTCCTGTGTCTGTTAACTTGATTAAACATATTATTTTTTCATAATTAATTTACTATTTTATAATGATGTGCCAATCCTAAAGCAGATGGAAATTTTCTTTCTCCAAAACCTTTTTATTTTAAAAGTGAATATATAGGTAATGCAAAACTTCATGCAGGAATCACTTCCTGTACGCATGTATAAGTGTGTGTATATATTTGTAGCTTCATATGAAATAGTTTTTCAGCAGAGCAATAATTGTAGCACTAAGGACAGCACTTGGATGATGATGATGATGATGATGATATAATAATAATAACAACGATAAAGATTCTGTAAGACACCCATATCAACCTAGGTTATTTTATGCATGAAATACTCATTGTATATATTTATGTTTACAAAAACTTAAAATAGAACATCAGATCAGTAGCAATAAAATGCTTAGGAAAAGTACAAAAGGAAGCCCAGTGGATTTTAATCTTCCCTGAGAAATTTAGAAGAGAATTTTTATGGGTTGTAAAATAATTGATTCTGTACTTGAAAAATAATGCCTTTTAAAATTTTTGGTTTTGTTCATGGTGTAACTGTTTCCTATTTGGTTTCAGCGTATCTGTGCTCACTCCCCAATTTTTATGGCTCTCTTAAACATATATACATTGAAACACACTGTGTTGTTGAAAATGTGTCTGAAGAGCTATATATAGCCATGGTTTGAGTGGACTGTTGGCCTCTGAGCACTGTAGGAAGGGCTAATTGTGGCAACTGAGTCTGATTTTGATTTCCTTTTAAAGATCTGAGGGAAGGTGTATATATTTGCCATTTGTAACCTATAGTGTATATAGATTTGCTGCCTTTAAATTAATCTGCAAAATAGAGCCTATAGTACTAGATTGCAATGCAGGCATTAGAAAAGTGGTCTTGCTTGAAAAATTTTAAACTTTTCTCTGTCTCCTGTCATGATAATATTGAAACGATTATATGAAAGTGTTATTTTTTAAGTATGAAAATTTTAATTGTAGAAAAAATTGAGAACTAAGCCAGTCATGAGAAATAATGCAAAATCATATTTTCGGGATATAAAGCAATTCCTAGTTAATCCCTATCATAAATATTTTTCAGTTCAAGAGCATTGAAAAATTAAAGTATTTTATCTTCCACCTTGAGGATGATTATTATTTCTTTTGTGACATAAATTCTGTTTTTTAGTAATGAGCAAAAACATTAATTTTAAATAAGGATCCATGAAAATTCTATACTTATTGGGATCTGTAAAAAATCTGTTTTGCTTACTGGAAGGGTATAATGCTGTGTAATGTACTATTCTGTTTGCAATTAAATTAGATTTTTGGTTTTTTTTAGGGGAGAAAAACTCATAAAGGAAACAGCCTTGGAGATGTAATATACTCTAGCATATTTAAATAATTAGACTTCTGTCTCTTTGAAATGTATGTACTCTAGGTTTGATAGTGATAAAAGCAGGAATATTAGTATGATTAGGAAATTATATCATGTCACAGCATAATTGATTGATTGACAGCTGAATGAAAACTAACCATAAAGCATGTGAAAATAAATGTGTGTTCTGCAGTTATTCAGGCAGAATTTTTTCATCTATTCCATTGCAAGATCAGTAACTGAAATGTTCATCTTCCAAACAAAATGGGATTGGTATTTCTTCGTTTTGCTTGTGTCTGTGTATGCCTTCATTATAATACTGGCAGGGAAAATAATAAGAGGATTCAAAGTGCTCAGTACTCACTTCAGTATTTAATTATTCCTCAAGACCTGTCAGAGGGACACCACATTACTAATTGACTCTCTGAGCAGTTAGGGTTTTGGAATTTACCTTTCAGAGCTTCAAGTTTTAAATGTAAAGTCCCACTAACACAAGAGTTAATACTTTCTTACTTGTCTCTCCAGAATTGAATTTCCCAAACATTTAAATTATCATTAATTTTTAAAAAGTATTTTGTCATTTTTTTTTCTGCTTGTGTCTTTACTTTCTCATTCTCTGTCTTGATCTTTTAAAGACTCCTGCTCACACGAGTCTTTGGCGACACTCACACTAGCATAGAAGGGCTTGGAGAAGCGAGACCACTGCAGGATTCCCTGTTTCAAAGCTGAACCAATATTCACCATTGACATATCCATTCATCTGTGCAGGGTCATTGGAAATCCTCTCTCCCTAGTTTTTCCTTCCCTTCAGGGAGCAATGCTTAAAAGAGCAAACCCCTGGTGTGAAGAGATAGGAGAATTCTCAGCACAGCCAATGGTGCCAGGAATCGAATTAAAGTTGTCCATTTGCAGATGACTGTGTGTTGGAGCACCCGGCATACGGACGCACTGTGCTCTCTGTGGATGCTTTGTTTACTTGAATTCTGTCAGTGGCACTTCAATTTAATTTTTTTTAATGGCGAAAGTCAAATCATGCCAAATATATGCCAGGAGGGTAAAAACACTGAGAGATGTGTTTCTCTGAAGAGTTATAGCATTTTATTGGATTCTCAAGGCTTTCCCAAGGAAAATAAAAATTTTAAAGCTTTGCAAGAAAGGATGGTGCTTCACATTGTGGTAGGGGGAAAAAAGTTAAATAATTACCGAATTCACTCCTCTTTTGAGGAGTTTAAAACTTGTCATTTATTCTGCAGTTGTTGACATTCCCAGCTCTGTTTTGGCATAAATCACATTTTGATATGACTGAACCTACAATTTTGTCTATCTTCACGTGCATTATCTCTTCTAAGTGGGAGGCACTAAGAAGACATGAGTTGTCGTTAAATCTTAGGTGCTAGAAGTCAGCACTGAAGATGCTTTCTCCAGTTTGATTTCCTTTGTTATTATAGGAGATGTTACTGTAATTTATTGGGCAAAGTTAAAAACGGTCAGAATTAGATTTGTGAGGAAATTTTCAAAACCCCAGGAAGAACATAACCGATTTGGAGATGAAAGTTGAGAACACATGATCTCTTTCCAAGTCCCAGAGAACCAAAGCATGTTTCAACGACTGTCAGTTTTGAGTTTGTGATTGCTACTGGTTGATTATGTTTCTTCTTTCACTTTAATTTTTGTCTGTTTTATATGCAAAGAGTGAAGAGTGCCTGGCACAAACTAGGCCCTTAATAGTCTTTATGGATAGGATGCTTAGTATTTTATTTATAATTAAGAATTATTTGCTTTATGTTTCTTAGTACCTGATTTTTGTTTAATCTATTCTGTGCTTCACTTGGCAAATTCTATTTAATGTTATTTCCCTCCAGACACAAGTTTTACATATATCCCTAGGATTACATTTGAAGAAAAAAAAATGCGGGAAGTATACATTTACCCTAAACATTTGTACCTATTCAGATGTCTACTGGATGCAAGTCGTTGCGCAGTGGTGTGTTCATACCACCTTCGTTATAATACTATCCTTGGAAAGCAGGCATGTGTAGTTTAAGAAGTAGTGTTGTAGCAAACAGTTTAATCTAACTAGTGACCTTACACAAAAGAGAAAATGTACAATAACAGTCAAGCTTGTAGAAAAGGCAAGCTGTATTCTAAAGCAACCCAGAACTGATCCTAACATATCAACTACAATGAAAGGACTGTGTCATCATTATAAGAGCAGGCTGCACAACTGATTTGAGAAGTACCTACTACTCTCTTTAGAGTTACTGAAAAACACTTACCGTAGGACTCTTTCGTCAAAAATGGCAAAAAACACACATACAAACAAACTGAAAAACTCTCTCTCTCTCTCTCTCTCTCTCTCTCTCTCTCCCTCTCCACCCTTTGTCCCTCCCCCCATTTATGTTTTTTTTCTCTGTAAGCTATGCTAAAGAGCAGTTCCCAGTGATGCACTTAGGCCATCATTCTCTTTAGTGATCTAGACCTTTTTTAGAAATGTCATATCTGGTTATCCTCAATATAAAATAAACCATCATATTACCATGGTACAACCTTACATGTTAAATATCAGTCTGTGCCCTCTAACCATTACTTATCAAATATTACTTAGACCATTCATGTCATAAACTCTGTTAATAGAGTTTTACAAATAAAATGCAAATAATGTGACTTTAAGAAATTGAAAATGATATTTATAATGCTAGTTTCTGATATTTGGTTACCCACAAAGTTTTTAAACATAATATTTAAATATATGGATTAAGTAGTTTGTGGTGATCTTAATACATTATAGTCTTATTCTGTAGCATCTAAAAGATATTCTAATGAAGTCTTGTTTGCTATATTGGTGAGAGCATGAAGGAATTTTATAATTATCAAGAGCTTTGATATTAAGCACTATGATACTCATAGTAGTTAGTTAACAGAAAATATCTATTCTGATTTTATTAAAAAAAAGATACACGTACTACTGTTTAGGTAAATAGTGACAGCTCTGTTTCATTAGAATTTACATTTTTAAGTATTTTATTCTGTTTTCTTATTGTTTGTGCACATGCTCTGTGCAAAGTATAGTGGGAGGTGCTACAAACATAAGACGAATAAGATAGTCTTAGCAGAGTGAAAGACACTAACCAATAAACAATTTTCATACAAGAAAGTACGATGATATACTGAAGGATTCTTACTAGGAATTTATCATAGTAGAGTTATACATCTTCCTTTTAAGTTCCCATTTCTTTGCATGACTATGTGTGACTGGTAATTAGACATTCTAATCACTAAAGGCAATTTTTTTTGCATGAAAGTGCCATATGGCACAGAGTTAAGTACCATAATTGGCTGAATGATTCTTACTAGGAATTTAACATAGTAGAGTTATACATCTTCCTTTTAATTTCTCCAAACACTTTTTTTTTTTTTGCGTGACTATATGTGACTGGTAATCAGATGTCATTGCTAATCACTGAACACTATGCAAAATAGCAATCATGCTTATTTATCACAAACAAGTTTTTGGAAGTAAGTACACTGTGACATCACACTGTAAGTTCATAAGATGCTGATACATACACACACACACACAGACACACAAAAATGAAAAAGATAACTGACTTCAGGGACTTGACTATCTAGAGGGAAAGCCATACAGACACTGCATTTGGCCCAGGAAGGGAAAAAAGGGCATTACAAGCAGAAAGAGTAGCACATACAAATACATAAGGAATGAGAAAGTCTAGGATACTCCTTTAATGTTAGTGTTATGTACACCATGTTCTCAAACAATATAAGACATAAAAATACATAGAATATTTCAAAGCAATTATTCAGAGGAAACTGAAAACTTGAAGTGAAGAGAGCTTTAATGGAGGTTATTGCTAAATGATTGTAGATAATGGTCACTCTATGTTTTTGTATTTTCCATATGTTAAATAATAAGCTTGTATTTTCAAGACAGGAAAACTAGTTTGTGTTTTTTTGTTTGTTTGTTTGTTTGTTTGTTTTAAGTAAGCCAAAAATACACACATGCACATACAAAATAAGAACTAGAAGGAAAAACACATAGGAAAAGTGATGAGGCTGACCTGAAACAACAGCTTGGGAATGAAGAAGTATTAGATGTTAGTGTTTTTAAAAGATGAACTGAGGAGACTTTGTCACTGATTGAACATAGGGTAATAGAAAAAGTGCTAGACTATCTGAAGGGTGATGAGTGAATTTTCTTTGCATATGCTGAGAACTTAACCCTAGTTGGAAAAATTATTTTTAATTTAAAGCAACACAGTAAGTTATTGGGAGGGCCAGAAATTGAATTTCTCCTAATCACAAATGAATAGGGGAAGGATCACAGCATGTTTCATATTTTGCGTCTAAAATCTACTTACCTGTAACTTCCCCTCATTATTTCTCTTTAGCTCTGTACGCTGCAACTCCTCTGGCAGTGACAGTTACTGGAAAGTAACATAACATGCTAGTTGTTTTCTTTCCATCATCTTATTTAATCCTCTGAACAACCTTTCAAGGAAATTATTATTATCCCCATTTCAAAGGTGAGCATACTGAGACTTAGGAAGGCTAAGTAATTTGCCTATGGTCCCATGACTAGTACCCGGAAGTCTAGGGATTCAAACCCAGAGTAATTCAAATAGATGCCCAAATTCAAATTCACCATGGTCAGAATATGACCATATAGACATTTCCAACAGTTGAGAGTTAAGAATTAAAGGTCTTAATTAAGGTAAGTGATGATTCTTTAAAGGTAGTTCTTCTTGGTAAGAAGAGTGAATAAGATATTGTGAGCAGTATGAAAAATGATTTTAGTAAAATATCTAAAATACTCTATTTCCTATTTTGGTCTTTCAACAAATGAAAGTATTACATCCTATAACAAATTCTACATTATTAAATGTTTTCTATGGGACCCTGTACTGTTTTCTACATTCTATAAAGTAGATTATTAACCTAAAATGACCATAGGTATTTTATGGGTAGCAGTAAGAATTCTGGAAAATGCACAGAGGGCTAGAATTATACTTCTTGTTTATACTTCATTCGTCTCAGAGGTGAGCACATATGAAAATGAAGATGGACAAGCTCTACTTGAGAAACTAAGATGAACTTGTTCAAGATCTAGGTGGTGAAGCTGGAAGGATTATTACTCATATGGGAAGGTATCTTGCTCATTGTTGGCCTAGAACCCAGGACCAAAGCCAACGTGTGGAAAATAGAGATTTCAGTAAAAAGGAGTAGAGTAACAAAACTATTAGAATAGGAAACAAATTCTGGCCCCAATTCTACCAATGACTAGCTATGCAATAGTAATTTATTCATAGCATACATTATGTCAATTGGCATTTATAGCAATTGTGTAAAGTTGACTAATGAGGAATCTTAAATTCAGATTGGTCTTCAGACCAATATTATTGTGATAGTGACTAAGCAAATTGTACTAAAATGTATATCGTTTGGCTCCTTATATAGTATGTTCTATTTTAAAAGAGCAAAATGGACTTAAGCATGATTCTTTCAATTTTAGAGACCACTGAATTATTGATACAAGGCCCTACAACCATCTCTGACCCACGCCAGAAGGGTGCCATGTTTTAGAAGGTCTAGGCTTGCCCTCTTCCATTACGCTCCTTACTCTGTTGTGATGACTCCAAGGGCCCACAGGGATGTGCCCGCTTCGAATTCCCTGAGTCCACTTCCAGTACCCATGCAAGGCTGTCTGTCCTCTCACAGGTGGAAAGTGCCCTCAATGTGTGCACTTCTAGACCCAAGGTGAGGACAAGAGGCAGCTGGTTGGAGGTCGGGGGATAGCAGGGAATGGATGTAACAGTCCTCTACTGTGTACATATTAAGTCCCTTAGGCTGTGAAATGATAGTGAGCGAGAAGAAAAGAGCCAGCCAAAGGTCAACCTCTTTCCTTCTTTAAGAGCTCTGATGACCCAAAAGACAGAATTCTAAATTTGAACCCAGCCCTTCTGGTGTTTATGAAGATATAATTGTCTAGGTAGAAAGAAAATATTTTATTTAACATTTTTTGTTCAGTTTATAACTTTCAAAATAATTTGTAACTTTATCACTTTTTAACACTTTAAATATTTAGACATATGGTATGTGTTAGGGCCTGCATGAAGCAAATCTTTCTATATAAAGATATAGATAAATATATAGATACAGATGTATATTTATACCTACAGATATAGATAGATAGAGTACCTACTTTGTGTTGACACTCTGTCATTAGACATATAGCTATGAACAGATGGACAAGGTCCCTGCCCTATTGTAATGATACAGATTGCTGGTTGCAAAGAGATTAGTCTAGTAGGTAGGTAATACAGATTAAATAGGAAAGTAAAATGCATATAAAAATTCAGTATATGTACAAGCTGATATGGAACATAGTAGAGAGAGAGGGAAGGCAGTGACACTGGGAAGTCTTCCTAGTGAAGCCGCAATAATAATGAAAAGAAGAAGAAGAAGAGTATTCTCAAGCTAAGAGTAAGATATTTTCACATAAAATAGATTATCTTAGGGAATCAAGTATCTTACTGTCCAAACAAGGACAGTTTAATTTTCTAAGTTCTAACTAAGATTGAAATGGAGGATAAACTTGGAGAACAAAGTGCATCATCCATAAATAACCAAATTAAATATTTTTAGTTATTGAAGCACTCACTCTCTGTGCAAATGTATGCTTACATGATACATCACATGATCAGAGTAAGCGTATGATACAAATACATACTAAAATCAAACCAATCTTAAGAATTAGTCAATAAAGCATAATGCGATCTTTTGTTATACAAGTGAAACCAGTAAGGGTTCAAATGTTGTGAAATGAGTATGCACTGCACATTCATCTAGTACAGTTCTTTACTAACTCGAGCTCTGGTTCACACATATTACCCTCCTGGAACAGCCCTCCTACCACTAAAAGCCCAAGCAGTAAACTCAAAGAAAAAGAGAAGACCCCAAGCTACACAAGAGGCAGAATTCTCTGGCACCTAATAATTACTCGCTTCATGGAATGAGGAGGAAGATGATGAAACGAGAGCAATGTATTTGTGTTTGATGCAGACAGGCATCTGAAGACCAGATACCTGTTTAATATTGTAAATACATTTTCTGATTTGTAAAGACTTCTAAATGGGATGGGATTTGTTTTTTACCTTGAGGGGAGAGACAATAAGGGTTCTTTACATAGTAGTCATTTCTGTCCATTTATCTTTGTATATTTCTCCAAAAAGCTGCACGTCTTCCTGAAAGTTGAAAGTCTTAAATATTTCAATAATAACTATGAGTTACCACCCTTCTTATAATACAAATCTTTGCTAAAACTGGGATGTAGTCTTCAATTAGGCCTGCTTTTCCGGGATTGTTCCTTCTTGTCACATACATGGACAGCACCGTCGTCCACTATGCTTTGCCTGTGGTGATTTTCTAATGGCAGTGATGCATTTGCCAGATCTTTCCACACACTCTTTCACCCTGTCGCTCCTTGTGACCAGGGTTTGTGCCTGACTGGGAGTAGTACAGTCCTAATAGACCATGAAATAGGACATGGAACATGGGTCTGCTAACTTCCTATTGGGAAGGTAGAGGGGATACCTGACTCTTAAAGGTGTCTTCAGGGAAAAAAAAAAGGGGTCCAGAGATCAAATATACTCCACCTGTCCTTAAGCATCATCTCACCCATCAAAACAAAAGAGGCGCCCCTCTCTTTTCCCCCAATATTTGTCTGAAGTATGTGTGTGCTTGCTTCTGTCTCTTTCCATCTTCTTGATGACTCCGTTCATCAATTCCTACACCTGCCCCAACCATACAGTACTGTATGCTTTATTCTTTCCACTATTTCCCCTCAACCTAGAGCAGGGGATGGCAGGCATTTTCTGTAAATAGCTAGATCCAGATTTTGATCTTTGTGGGCCATACAGTCTCTGCCCCAACTTCTCAACTCTTCATGTGGCTGTGTTCCAGTACTACTTTATTTACCAAAGAAAATGTCACACTGGATTTGGCCTACTGACCATAGTTTTCTTACCATCAATCTAGGGTAACGATCAAGTTTTCCCCATATCCCCTAAAAAGAATATCTCTTGCCTTGATGCTTCTTTGCCCTGTAAACTGCTGTTCATCTCTATTAAGATGTTTATCAATGAGGAAAATTCTCCCATGCTTGTCTTGTCAACTTCTCACAACCCATTCCCTCCATAACCCATTCACCATGGCTTCTGCCCCTACCATTCTACTAATATTGCTCTCTCACAGATCATCTCTAGCCTCCGAATTGCTTATTTTCTCTCCTAATCCTACTTGACTTCTCTGATGCAGGTACTACATACGATTAAGCACTCTGTCCTTGAAAATCCTTCCTCACGTGTCTTTTGCAACAGTGTATTCTGTTTCTCTTTCTGTTCTGTACATGCCCTCCCAATCCCCCATTGCCTTCTCCTTGAATGTTTGTTTTACTCAAGAGTTTCCTTCTCATCCTTTCTCTCTGCTGTGTCTTCCATTACCATAATTTCAGCAAAGTTCCATATGCTCATGCTTCCCAAATATCCTTGAAGTGCTTTTACCTCTCTCCCATCAAAAGATGGGAATTCTCAGCAGCCAACTCACTAGTTGTACAAGCTAAAAGCCTTGGAGAAGTTCTCCAAGAGGAGACAAATGTCTCACTTTTATGTCACATGATCCAGCTTGCCATTCTGGCTCTGGGGTGGCCTTGGGAAAATTCCTTAGATTTGTGTAACCGATTTCATCATATAAAAGGGAATAACAATCCCTTACAAGGCTTTTGAAGGATTAAATATAATATCCACCATAATCTATTAATCATTTGATAAATATCTAAAACATATTTCTATTTTTATGATGCTGTTCTTTGAATGTCCCCTGTCCCTTTCTTCATTCCTCCAAACTTAACTGGTCAGCCCATTCTCTTTACACTGTATCTAAAGTCTTTCTAAGATTTTTCTCTTCTTTTTGCTCAGAACTTGTCCCCCTCAAGTTCAGGCCCTGCCTCCTCCTCTATTCTGTCCTACATATTGTTATTCTCTACATAGTTTGAAAGAATAGATGAGGGGAACACTTTAAGTTGGCAGTGTAATAAAGTCCAAACATTCAAGTCCCTTTGCAATCTGATTCAAGCTTCATCTACTTCCATCACACCCTCTGCATAGACATATACCTCCCTCCTGTCTTCTACCCATATACATTTTGCTTCATCTGTGGTTTTGACTGAGCAGGAAAATTCTTCTCTCTCTGTTCTAACTGATGAAATTCTATTCAGCTTTTAAGATATACCTTGACTATTAACTCCTCTATGTAGGCACCCCTCTCTGCCAGATACAGAACTATATATTTTCTTTGGCAAAGCATCACTAAAAATGATTTAGGGGCAGGGACCAATATTTCCTAGCACTTAGGGCAGAAACTCTCAAGTCAACATTCAGATGTTACTCAGATATTGTGTAAGCTCATCAAGTAGGCACTCATGTTATTATAGCATGAATGTCCTTATTATATTTTAAACAGCTTAGCCAACTGGTTTCATTTGTTTTTTCTAGTGAAAACAAAAGTCATCAAGATTCAGAGGTTCAAGGAAGATTTTTTTTTTTTTTAGGATTCTAGTTTTGAGACTTAAAATATATTTGCTCTGTATCCTATTTTTTCATAATTGACGAACAACTTGAAAACAGGAAGAGGGAAGGAAAGGATAGAAAATTACTCACTGGCCCACATGCCAGAATGAAAAGGAGGTTGGGGGAGGAGGGTGTTGAAGTAAGCCTGAAAGAATTTAAGACCTAAGAAAAAGAAACTGATTTTTTTTCAGATTTTATTTTTGTTTGCTTGCCTGCTTGTTTGTTACATGGAAGAATATTTAATTTAAGGCTTTTTAGCTCAGGAATATAGCAAATGATAAAATTGAGTAGGGGTCTAATTGGTAAGGCTGATACTAGGTATTGTGGGTTTTTGAAAATTTTAAGGATAATGAGCCCTAATTCTTTTCCAAAATTAAGTATATGACTTCTGTACATCTTTAGACTGGTGTCTAAATAGTATGGCCCAAAACTGGAGTTTAAAATCCACTTTATGTAAAAAGCTTTACCTGATAAATACAAGTCTCTCCATTACTATTACCATTTATTATGCCCTAGTAACCATATCGTGTATTTACTTAATAATATATATTTATGTGTCAGTTCTCTGCACTAGAATCTTCTCGATGCATATATCCATGTTCCTTAGCTTGTGTTTCCTCAATTAGAAAATAAGGCCAAGACAAATTTTGCCAATCTTCTATAACTCAGGGTCAGATCTACATCAAATACGATCAAGTTTTCCCCATATCCCCTAAAAAAGAATATCTCTTGTCTTGATGCTTCTTTGCCCTGTAAACTGCTATTCATCTTTATTAAGATGTTTATCAATGAGGAAAATTCTCCTCAGTACTTAGTACTCAATTCTAGTTAAAAATCATAAGTAAAACTATGGCTTCCTCATTATGAATAATTTTAAAAGCTCGCATAAAGAATGATTTTGATTATCATTATTATTGTCTTTATTACTATTATTTGGTATCTTGGAGCCTCTTAGCTGTTGTAATAAATTCAAGTGTACAAAACATGCTCTTTTATAAAACATTTATAAATTATATGCTTCATAAATGAAGTTATTCAAGGTAATGATAATACATTCCAAAGGCACTGAAAGTGGCCATGTCTTAGTTTTTGTTTTTCACCTATGAGTCATTTAAAGATACAGGATTTAGGTTTCAAGTAATTTTATGCACTGGCTTTTTCTTTTGTGGTTCCAAATACGAATTCAGTCAAGGCTTAAAGAAATAAGATATTTTGATATGAAAGTTATATTAATTCACAAGGGAATGAGTTTGGTTTCTTCTCTACTTTGTAATGCAAAGAAGTACATTTCAGGGAATCAGATGAAACAAGCCATTAATTTGACAGTCGCAGTTCTCATAGCACTATTGATTCAGAAAGCTGAAAACAGTTATGGAGGCTTATTGGCTCCAATTAGGAATCATGAAGCTTGAAGTTAGAAGAAATGAGAGTGTATTGGGATAGGAATCATTCAGTAACAGGATCTTTCTTAACATTTTATCATGAATGAGTATAAATTCTTCACCTCCTATTATTTTTATACTTTTCCATTTCTAGATTATCTTTATGGAACTGTTTTAGTATGTCCAGAATCTCATTTCAAAGCTAATTATGTCACTTTTCGGGTTGCTATTTAAAAATAGCAAACAAAATATATTTATCTTCTTTTGTGAGATATTTCATGACTATAAGTTCAAGAGATCCCTTAGGTCTTACTTATAGGAAGACTCAAAAAATATTTGCAGTTTCTTCCATATAATTTTTATATAATATACATTACATATATATAATATATACATATATATGCATATATATGTGTATATATATATATATATATATATATATATATATATATATATATACACACACACCTTGGGTTATACTCTATTAATAGATTAATCAATAGAGATTTCATAGATATATACTCATTTTAGCACATGTATCATCTTGTATGGAAATAACTCCTGTCCTTAGAGATGTGTAACATTTTTTTCCTTCTATCAATAAGAAGCCCAACAAATTCTTATGACCACCCTTATCTTAGTGCATATAAATAATATACATTGACAATATTGTCCTTTAATGTTAAGATCTTATTAAGTAATGCTACAAAAAGGAAGAATTGAGGAGTAAAACGGTATTCATGGTTTTAAGAACAGTATCTAATAAAACAATATAATGTTATTTGTAGCTGCTATTATGAAAGGCTAACATTTCTTCAAATATTCCTTTCAAATGTCCATTTTTTACATTTTTACTTAGTGATAGAAATGCAATTTTTCCTCTTAATGATCACAGTATATTTATATCTTGGGTAAGTTTTCATATCTAATGAAATGACAGGAAGAGCTTTTTCTGAGGTGTGGGGATGCTGATGAGGAAAGACTTAATAGCTAGCATCAATTATCGGTTATAAAATCCTTGCTTATCATTTGTTAACAAATGCTCCGTTGAAAAACCTTTTGACCAGCTTGGCACTAACCTAAAATTTGCTGTGCGATGAATATAATCCAACTCTAATAGAGGACGATTGTATTTCCAATTATATTTAAAAATAGAAAAAATAAGATTATTGTAATAAATCTAAAATCACAGCAACCAATTCATTGAGCTTAATTATGACACTACTAAATGTGAAAATCTATTCAGCGCTAGGAACGCTTTTCACATTACATTCATACTAAAGATTGGCTGTTAAGAGCTCATTACTGGTATTTTTCTAAAGAGTGGTTTATTAAACACAGTTACCTAATAAGCATCTTTGGTGGTGCAAATTGCTGAAAACAGTAATGAGTCTGATTAGACTTCATTTCAATTACGACAGTTTGTCTAGCAAAAAAAAAAAAAAAAAATATATATATATATATATATATATATATATATATATATATATTTTTTTTCCTTGATGCTTTGGAATTTGGCTACAAGACACTGTAGAATTTAAAAAATAAAAAGCCACCTCTATATTTCTTTCCACAGTTCACTAATGAAGAGTGAATTGTTCAAGTCATCATCCAATTTACACACTGGAAAACTGGGTGGACAAAGTGGAGTCACATTCATGTTTGCTTAAAAACAGCAAAGGCTACCTTGACTAACATGTCTAAATAAGGTCACCTTTAGTTTCTCTCTGCTTTTTTTATTTCCTTTAGGAATATAAAGCTGCAAATGAGGTGGAGACTCAAAAATGATTCATTCCTATTTAGTTTGTGGAAGTTATTCTCCAGATTAATAGGTTTACCTTTCAATTATGTTTTATCCATGGATCTTCTACTTAAAATTATAACAATACAGGATACTGTTGGTCTAGGCATGCTAATTATCAGACTAATTTTCAAAAATATATTGGGAGGGGATAAAAAGAAGCCAAGCTCTATGAATGTGCACTAATATTTTAGAAAGCAAAAAGGGACGTTCGTTAGACACTAAACTTGATTTTGATATTTTAAAAAGTATGTTATTTAGTTGCAGTTAACAGCTAACCTTCTATTAAATCATGCCTGAATATTACTGCTGAAATTGAAAGAAAAAAATGGTTAATGTAAAAAGCCTCTTAGTGATTAAGCTGTCATTGCTGTCATTCAGGTCCTCTAGTAACATTTTAATGCTTCTGGGAGCTGTGGCCAGGGATGCAATCCACTATTTTATGCTCTATTTTCTGAATAGATTGTTTTAAAGTATAATATCATTTGACACTGAACTGGATAAAATAATTTCTAAGGTAATATATGAGAACAATGGCTGGATGTAGAAGCATTAACAACAACAAAAAGTAGGTCACAATAAACCATCCTCATCTAAAAACTTTACAAGTTAGCTAAGTGATCATGTAATGGCCTTAAGACTGAAAGTCAAATGTAAGTGAATGCTCATATAGGTATTCTGATACTTTCAAAAGATTTACTTATAAGGAGACCAGTTCCAGGTATGCCAGTTTAGTGATTAGGAGTGTAATTAGATCTATGACTCTTTTATTCTATGAATTCTTCATTCTGCTTGTTTATTTTTTTTACATAGAAAACACAAAAACAATTCTAAATTAACAAATCAGGGTGCATTCCTAAGTAACCCAATTATTATATATTTTAATTACTTGCTTTTCAAGAATTTTTAAAAATATTACATTGCAAATGATTCTAATAAGTGTTTTTCTTTTTGTATGCGATTGAGAAAACTGTGTCAGTACTTAATAAAATTGTTATTAGGTTTCCTTTTTGAAGAAACCTTTACACATATAAACCTCAAAAGAGAGTACTAAAGAAAACGAGTGTTCATAGTGTATTTTGAGATCATAAATAAGACTTTTATAGTATGGAAACTTTTTGAGGTATATGACTATGTTCATGCCACAAACAACAAAAATATAGCTAAAGAAAACCTTAAGTAATGCTTACTTTTGATAAAAATATGATGCACTTTGAGATTATTAATAATAAAGCTAGTAATAAAGCTAGTAAAGCAGATCATTTTTAGGATAAAAGCAATTTTAAAAATCTCTTTCCCTTCTCTCTGTCTTTTTCCCCCATTTTTTTCTATATCCTTTCTGCAACTACAGACATAACACTTACATACACACATACACACATACAGGCACCTAAATTTGATTTTACTGTGTATCCTACATGTATTACCCGCAGGGTTCTGGTTTTCCTTTAGGGCCTTTGTGTAAATAGGATGCAAACGATTTGAAGAAGTAGCAGAAAAATTTGACTTATTTACTTTTTTACCATATGCAACTAAAACTAGTGAATATGGGATTAAATTTCTTTCAAATTATCTGCTAATTTAAAACATGTGACTGGAAAAATCTCCTTTTTTAAAAAAATTGTTAAGGAATACCAGGGCTTATCCATAACTAAAGAGGCCAATAAAATCATCCATGATCATCAATAAGAAATGTAAAATTGTAGAATAGTTTATTTAGACCATGTACCCTGTTTCACCGAAAATAAGACCTAGCCGGACAATTAGCTCTAATGCGTCTTTTGGAGCAAAAATTAATATAAGACCCAGTCATATTATATTATATTATACCCAGTATTATATACTATATTGTATTGTATTGTATTATATTATATTATATTATATTATATTATATTATATTATATTATATTATATTATATTATATTATTATATATTACATTATGTTACATTACATTATACCCGGTCTTATATTATTTAAGACCTGGTCTTATATTGTAGTAAAATAAGACCGGGTCTTATATTAATTTTTGCTCCAAAAGATGCCTTAGAGCTGATTGTCCGGCTAGGTCTTGTTTTGGGGGAAACACGGTAGAAGTAACATCCATATAGTTTTAACTCTATTGATAGTATGGAGAGCAACTTTGTTTTTAACTGCCAAAGTAAACCCTGTTTATTCACAACAGAAGAGAGTTGGATTGAAATTAATTGTGGAACCAGAAGAAGAAGGGTGATCTATATTTTATGTGGTTAATGCCACTGGATCAACCATTTTATTCAAATCAGCCAAAGACTAAATTTTTATTTTTTAATGTAATGGCATTGTCTGTCATAACAGTAGATGAAATTGTGCAGTTAAATATTGTCATAGAGAACACAATCAAGATGGAATTTGAAGAAACAATTTATTTACTTGTGGTCTCTCCTAGGTCATTAGCCTTTCCCTGAGAATTAGGTTGTTGGGCACCCCCTCCAGGACAGGAAATGCCACTTTCTGTGAGGGTGCTAATATCTTCTCTTCTGCTTGTCTCATTATGCAGCATTCTTTGTTTTTACAAACGGAAGCGCCAACTATACTAATGACTAGACTGTCTGTCACACTGCACTTTAACAATGTTCTGTTTATCTGGAAATTAGAACATCCCAATTATAGGTGGTGCTGAGGTTTATATCACCAGAGCATAGAATAGAGTCAGGTGGGGAAAGAATGGAGAGATGAGGAAACTTGCTGTTACTAAGAGCTCTTCACTTTTAATCCTGGACCATGTTGATTGTATTCTAAAGCAGTTTATCTTCAGATGTCGTCTCATACGGGAAAAACAACACTAAACCTACCAAAACTCATTTCATATGTAGCTTTTGCTACTGCCTTCAGATCAAAGTTATTTTCTTCAGGCTGGACTAAATTATACACAGGTCCCAGGAGTGAAGGACGCTGAATTAATGCACTATGTCACCCAGCCCTGACTATAGAATATTTTTATCAAAATCCAAGACACTATTTTGCTATTGCATTAAAAATTAATGCATGAATTGCCAAAAAGAGAAAAATGCATAAATAACCTAAACAAATTTTATCTAGGATATTTGTACATTTTAGAGTCACCTTAAGCAAAGAGTTTTTAAGGAGAATGGTTGAAGCGTTGTATACTTATATGTAAATAATATAATTACTCCTTTGTCTAATTTATATGAGAGTCCTCAATTTTAAATAAGCAGCCTTAATTACCTATTTTGTTTTATGTAAACTGTCTTTTTAGTGTAAGCTTCCCAAGAAGCACAGTAAAAAGGATGGATGCAAATTCCGTCTTATACAAGGTCATGGGGCTTGGGAGTTTCTGAATTTGCTTATTGACCCATGTCAGCATGATGTTTTGAGCGAAAATGAATATAGTTCAGTTTAAATATAACTAAACTGAACTTTGAATTTATATACTTGAAATAGAATACACGCACGCAAATAACTGTTTACAGATAGCTATATGTGCACATAATGATTAACATAACATTTTAGGATTGTGACCGAAGGAAATTAACCATCCATATCATCATTCAAAGTTGGTACCATGGCTGGTTGTGTTAATTAAAAGTGCACATTTATTTTATAGGGCACAACAGTATCTTGAGAATCAATTGGAATAACATCAGATTTTAGAACGATGGTAATGTTATCAATGCAGAGTACTTTTTAAAAATAAAGACTCAAAGCACATAGAGAATGCACAATACTTTTGGTATTTGGATTTCTTTTTCTGGATCAATCATACAGGCTGGATGCTATGCATCTAGAATGGGGCCCTCAGGTTGTGTTAACCCCATTTATCCCTGCGCACTACAGCTCACCTGTTATTTACACACATAAAAGGGTTGATGCTGCAGAACAAGGGGAATGCTCTGTTGTGACACAGCACATACATATTCATTAGCAATGGCAGTCCCCATGGACATATGGGGTATGTCCTGATGATCTTTGTATGACAAAAAGAACTGGGGGGAAGGGTAGATGGCCTTAATGGATTAAAAACATACGCGGAAAAAAGGAAGAGACTGTATGAAAAATGAAAGGCCATAAAGTAACAGCTTTAAAGGTTAACTACAAAGCCCTATTTAAACTGATTATAAATTGTCTAAAATGATTCTCATAGAATAAACAAAATAACATTTGACTTAACATGGGAAAATCAGCCTCTTCCCTACTAACTCTCAGATTCTTTCCTTTGCAACAGTTGATGACACCTGACACTAAATACTAAGATTCTGAGTATGAATCATTTATATATTTTAAATTCCATGTATATGCATGATTGTGTATTCTTGTGAATTAATTGTCTTAGGATATATATGGACTTTTGGAAAACTGTTTTTACTTGATTTAAATTATTATTCAAAATGTTTTACACATAAACTTTTGTAAAACCTACCTCTGACCCCCAAAAAACAACATAAATCTACATTGTAATTTTAAAATACAAGAATTTTATATGAATGTGATTTTATGTTCACTTGAATACTTTGATTTAATTATTGGAAATTTTAAGATCCCTCCCCACACACACACACACACACACACACAGGGAATAAAATAAGTCTTTGAATTATGATTATGATTTCCTCTGTTTCTTTAAGTGATAGGATGTCTGTCCTGATCATGTGCTAAATATAAGATCAGTGGACTAAAAGTGATATTTTCTTTCACCCGTGTATTTGCTTTGCATAGTGCCTATGCATTCATCCTCATAAAAGCACACCATCTCTTAGATATGTCTTACATGTCACAAATGATAACCTTCCAGACCCACACATACCAATTTTCATCCTCAATATGCAATACTGGCAAAATAGTCATTTTTATATTTGGTCATGTTTTGGTGAGTGAATATTTTGTTGCTGTGAATAAAATGCAATGCCTTTTAGGGAAACTGATTCAGATCATAGGCTACCCACAAATGTAATTGAAGGACAGGGTGTATACCATTCTAGTCCGAGTCATGGTACCTGTGACATTGAGTACAGGCTCTGCCTAAACTCCAATTGATGACACATGGTACAGGGTCACTTGTTTATCCAGATACCATCCACCCAACAGTTTTCCATAAGAAATAGCAAGTATAACTTTAGAGTAATTTAATCTCTCAAAAGTTGTACTGAAGCTCATGATTGGTTAATAAGGGATGCTTTACTATTAAATAAAGCTTTGGTTTGTGGTATCAGAACCTATGGGAGGTTCAAAGGAGCATATTAAGGATGGTGGGGATTGACATATGGAAAACAGCTAGGAAAAGTATCTGGTAAATCAGCGCAAAGGGGGAAATACTAAAGTCACAGCAATCTGGAAACCAGTTTTTTAAAGAAATCATTATCATTCTATACTGTTGTACTAATGACACTGAATCAAAAAGAAAAAAAAAATTACGTTCCCTGTGCCCTGATTAAAAGGTCAGGAATGCATATAATCAATAACATTTGGAAATTATTCCTTCTAAAGGGACTGCTTTTTTTTTTTTTAGAGCACTATACTTGCTAATTTTCAAGAAAATATAGTTAAGTGAAGAAAAACTGGAGCTTGAAGCTTCACAGGGAAGTCATATAAATTCAATTGCTTATGTGACTAATAAGTACGATAAAAATACCTGATGTTGTAATGGGGAGTGGGGGCACTACGACACACTGGGGAGGGCATGCCATGTCCGCAGGGCAGCTGGTCCTTGCTGTCATCCAACTGTTGCCAGGCAAGAATGAGATCTAGTGTTGTGAGATCGTTCAGCCTGTCTTGAGAAATATGGAAATAGAGATTATTTTATATAAAGTTGACTGATTTTAAACCCTGTGCTGGCCAAACAAAACGTGGTTGTAGGCTGTATGCTGCCCTCAGACTGTCAGGTGGCAATTTTTCTGTTAGAGGGTGAGGTATTAGAACTATATTTACTAAGGACCATTTAGCTAGAAATGCCTTTATGATTGTTAAAAAAGGTTGCCTTATGCAAATAAGATAGAATGGGAGGAGAGAGTAATTTTCTGCAAAATGTATTATAATTTGGAGTCTTGAGGTGTGAAAGTGTGATTTAAAGAGAAAAATAATTTCACAGCATTGCTGTATAATTATAATATCTTAGTTTGAGACTGCATATTTTGAAATCATTCTTAACTGGATTTAAACTTCTAAGTACTTTGTTTCTTAGTTGTGGTCTCTACAACGTTGAGTTACAAATAACATTAAAAATAAATAAAATACTTTGAAAACATTTTGAGTTTTTGACACCTTTTTGATTAAAGAGATCACGCTCTGTTTTGCTGAATATGAAAGAATTTCTATTCCTTTCTTATAACCAACATTCCCACAGGAAAATTTCCTTTTTGTAGCTGTCCTGAGATTGAAGAAAAAGTGATTTATAAATTCTAAGAGTGATTGTACTTTTATCTGTCTAGTCAGTTTTGTTTTGTGTTTATAGCACCTCTAGCTTTTTTTCAAAATAAAGGAATAACAAAAAAATATTTATGTAGCTGTTCTCAGTTACAAAATATTTTCACAAATATTATCACTTTTGGTAATCTTAATAACAATCCAGTATTATATTATACCATTATTGTCCACGTTTCGTAGCTGAAAACAGTGAGTATGATGT
This sequence comes from Rhinolophus sinicus, assembly GCF_036562045.2. Lineage (NCBI taxonomy): Eukaryota > Metazoa > Chordata > Mammalia > Chiroptera > Rhinolophidae > Rhinolophus > Rhinolophus sinicus. The sequence continues at coordinate 150,581,721 of NC_133751.1, read as the reverse complement.
GCTTAAGTGAGTTCACCAGGATTAGAACAAATAAGCGATGGCATGAGCAAAGCCAGTGGTCTGATTCTCAAGCTTGGGATATTCTCTCTTCAGACAAAATTCTAGAACCTTCTTTATGTTTTCTCCAGTTTCTATCCCAACAATCTAGCTATGTCCCCAAATAAAACACATTGTTAGACAAAGCAGTATTCAAGCCAACAGCATACCATATAGTAAGTGAAGTACCAAGCTGTAACTGAGGCTGTCTGCACTGAGGAGTATGTCACTTTAAAGTTCTCTTAATCGCTAAAATCAAACAGTCTAATTGTAGAGAAGTTAGAAGGTGAAATTATAAAGAAGATAGAAAGCTGGAAGAGTTTCATTGCCTAGTAAACAAAAACAGACAGATTCCCTTGATTTAACTTCTTAGCATTGAACCACAAAGCTTTACATAGTGGACCCTTAGTTTGTTGACTAAATTAAAAGTCCCGACATCATATTCATCTTATAAAGGACTACTAATTTTGGTGTTCTGAAGATGGAACTAAATTAACTAGGTTAAAGAGAATGTAATTTTGATGCTTCTTCCCCTCACTTTTCTCCTGCTATTCTTTTAACTATAACATGACATTTTCTGGCTACACTTATCAGGATATGGACTGTGGAAGATTTCAGATCAAATGGGTTAGTTCAAGTAATACTAAATACTGCTGTGTTGGCCTCTTGGCTTATGAGCGTGGGTACACAAAAGGAGAATGCTGCTTAGTCTGCTCAGAGATTTCGTTTGGCCATCACTCCCATTGAAGAATAATGATAAGTAGACATGGCATAGTGCTAGTTTTCAGTACCAGGAAGTTTGCAGGCCCTCTCTCGGAAGGCGCTTCACTACAGAAACATGTATTTTCAGCTAATGAATTTGCTACTATTACTCTCTACCTGACATTTTGAATGCTCTATGTGTTCTTCCATTTCCTACCTAGGAGATGATGAATCTGTTGCATTATTAGGCTGAGGAGACTGGAAACGAAAATTACTTTGGTATATTCACCCCTGTAGTGATTGTTTCCTAGAGAGAAACCTGGGTAAATATGGTATTAGATTTTAAAATATGTATTTTAAAAAATAATAATGAAAGGTTCGGGGTCCAGTAGACCAAAGGAGTATAATGGGTGTAGTGATGTCCATCCTGCAGGCCTGGGGAACTCTGTGCCACTATCCTAGAGCCAGCAAGCCTGCCATGCCTACAGGTGTTTGCCTCAGGTTCCTGCCCTTAGGACGTCTGAGAAAACCTACAAATGAAGCAAAGTCCCTAGCAGCCAGAATTACCCCATGGGAACCTTGTAGAAGAGAACAGCTTTTTTAGACCTGATGAACTGCTGAATAGCATATGTGTGGTAGGGGTGGGGGTGGGGTAGTGAGTGCCTCAGATTAATATTTCCAGGAATGTGTGCTAAAAATAGATTCTAGAAGGCTTAGTCTTTTATTTCCAATTTCCTCCCATTCTGAAAGTTGTTTTTATATCCTTCATTTTTCTATACAAGAGTTTCTTTATCATTTTGAACATGAGACAGAATTTTGAAAGATGCCACAGTTGTTTCATTTCAAAATAAAGAGCAACATGGAGGAAGTAAAGCAATGAGGCAGCAACTTTTAGTAATTAAACCTAAGTTATGAAATGGTCAGTAAAGATAACAATGGAAAATGTTATCCAAATGGTCCAGTTTTATGGGAAATACAGACTTGTTCATTTATATACACACAAATGTATCCTATAACAATGAAATAACAAAATGCTCAGGCTTTTTACTGTAGAATCTGTCATTCTCATGTTAACACAGGTGAAAATATCTTCAAAGTAATTTTCTATTGATTTACACATTTTAAAAACAAACATTGCATTGTGAAATTTGCCAGCTGTATTAAGAATTCTCTGCTCCTTTCAAAAATGAAAACTAATGTTTTGGAGCAATTCTTCAATTATCTTTAAAAACTATTTTTCTTAACTTTCTACTGTTTTACATTTAAGCTTTATCCAAACAGCAGTGGGAGTTATTGTTCTGGAGTCACATTCCTAATAATGTTAAGACAGTATTGTTTCTGAGTTTTTTCTCTTCATGTTCTAAAGGGAAACCATAGGAAAGCTGTTTCTAAAACTCATCTCATTATGTTGTGCCAAGCTACGTGGCATGCACGTGCTGCTTCCTACTCACAGATACCAGTGATACAATCAAAGCGAGCATGATTTCTTGTTCAGAGAACACTTGACTCTACGTTTTTCATCCATTTCACATCAGAAATAGCACCACCAATAAACAGAACAATAATAACAACAAAAACAAGTTTGGTTCTACTTTCAATTAGTATTAAAATCTCAGAAACAGATGAAAAAGGCCAGGACAATCTCCTGAACACTAGCTTCTTTAGCTCCCAGTAATATTGAAAACTAGCTTGTGGTAAACTATTAAATTACACTTTCAAAGAATACTAATGATTTTTAAGCACTGGCTAAGTACTTGTGTTTCAGAGGATGTGAATAATTCTGTTCCCTTAAGTTTATTTAATCAAAGCTCAATCTTGCCTTTTGCAGCCCTGCTAAGGTTATTATTATTTAGTATGCATCAATAAATAAACTTTCAATTATCTTAGTGAAGACATCCAAAAATAGCATGAGAATCAAAAGCAATGTCGTATCCAGTAATTGTTCCAAATAAATAATTCTGATAGATAGGATCTTTGCTTAATTTCAGATGAAATAGAAATCTTGTGAAATTTAATTAGTTTTGCTAAACTATGCAGAAATACCCAGTGAAAACAGCCTACTTTATTTAAACTTTATATTCCTGTGATTTATATTGATTATAACTTAAATAAGATAATTGTTCGCATATTTTTATAAATGATTTACAAGGAAAATAAATTAAGCCCATAAAGGTGGAAGGTTGCCCGATTTTTATTTTTTTAATAACTATTCTAAGTCTAAAGCAGTCCCCCCCCCCATGAGAATTTTGTTATGTATGTGTTAACTAATGCCAACAGTGGCTTACCTCGGATAACTGAAAGAAGTCATATCCTTAAATGCGTATGTGTGTGTTGTGTTGTGTTGCATTTGTGGTAAACTACATTGCCTGTGACTCCTAAATTAGTTTCTGAAACTTTAATCAAGACATTTATTCAAATATTTCTTCTGTATCTATCTAATCTAAGTCTTACTCATAGCATATGGGTGTTGTTATTTTCTCAACTCTGTGTTTTGATAATCTGTTAAAGAAAAAAAAATGCTAATAGAAATTCCCTGGAAATAACTTACAGGACTAATGAATTTGTAGATCTTTTAGACAGTTCTATATTACAGTCACATTAATATTCTCTCCTTTTTATAAGGCTCGAAGTAAATCCCATGACACTAGAAGAATTTAGATACTGATTACTTGCGATTGGTTCCTGGTGATTTGCTCTTAATAATTTCCAGTTGAATTTAATGAAAGTATGATTCCTGAAATGCTACTTCATTAAAATTGCATCTTTTCCCCTTTAACTGTGGTTTCGGTCATTTCACCCATTTTGCGGTGTGTTTTCCTCCCCCTTAAAAAATAATGATTGAGAAAGCAGAAACAATTAGGAATATCACTTTAGTTCTTCCTAGAACTCACACCCAGAATTTCTGTTGAGTGATTTGATGCAAGCTGCACTTCATCCAATTTTGCATTTTTTCCCCCCAATTTGATGAGGTTGTTTTTAAAAGACAGAGCTTGAAAAGAGAAACAGGAAGGTTTAGGGGGAGTGATGGGAAGTGAAAATAGAATCTGTTGCAGGTACAAGAGAAGCAAGGTATTTAATATTTTTACGAAAAAACATATGTAAAGCTTAATTCAGTTATTCTGTGCAGCTTTCAGACTTAATTTAACTGAGATGGGGATTTGCAAATGAATATCTAAATGGATCATTTTTAAAAATCCAAATGCAAATGAGTACAACTACAGTAAAATATATTTGCAAATGAATCCTGTTGCTTTATTCATTTATTGTGTAATTATTGCAATCCTTCCCACCTTGTTTTCAGTATTTATTAATCATTAAGTCAGAAGCATGACAGCAGTGCCAGCCCTGGCATGATTCTCTTTGACTAAAACCTTGTAAATTAACACAATTAGCACAGCATCATCTTGCTAATTAACTTCCAGTGTCTGGTGCAGTGGTTTTGCAAACAAGGAAGAGGGAGTCAGAAGGGAATCAACATGCCATTCTGTTACCAAACTCTGTGCTGTGTTCGGTTTAGCTCAGTAAGTCAAAGCTGGCCATGTCAGAAGCCAGAGTCAGGCCATGAAGAGCTAAAGCATTTGAGGGAGGAAAGCAGAAGGGGGTAGGAGCTGTCAAAATTGACTGGGTAATTCAGAAGGGAGCTGATGCCACAGATGCTTCATTGAGACCAGGCCTCCTTTTTATCAAAGAATCTCCGCCAGAGGGCACAAGACAGTTTGCAAAATTCACTTTGGGTAATACAAAGGAGATTAAGGAGGCCTGCTTAATATAGCAGTACCAGAATAGGAAGTGTTTAAACCAAGCAGAGATTAGAATGAGATGAGCCAGCACTGGGAAATAGAACAGGGTTCCAGTGCTCTTCTGTAACTAACTATATGAGAGTCCTCGAGGGTACATTGTAAATCCCTTTGGGTCCTGGTTCTCTAATCTGTAAAATGAGGTAATTTCTAAGGTCTCCTTAAACTGTAAAATTCAAATGAGTCTCTGATTCTAACTGCTTAGTATATTCTCTTAAATGAGAAAATACTCTTATTTTATAGTTTGCTACATGTCACCTTGCTTCAATTAGTAACTAGCAGATAATAGAATTACCCATAGCGTCTCATTATCTGGTTGTACTCTTTTAGTTTCTGCCACACACTGCTTCCCATAGAAATGTAGTTAGAATCCAGATTGTCTTCTTATTCTCTCATTCTCTCTATTCTTATCTTCCCTTTCACCTCTTGTTTCCCCCCACACTCTCTCTACCCCGTGTGTGTGTGTGTGTGTGTGTGTGTGTGTGTGTGTGTGTGTTTCTCTCCTCTTAGTAACTTGGAGGCTGTAAGACAGAGAGAAGGATTATAACAGAAGGAGGGAGAATGCTAGCTGGAAGACCGACAGACAAGTGATGCTTGTTTCTTTTTTCAGACTCAACAACAGAACTGAGAGGCAGAAAGGAGCCAGTTGTAATTCATACCGAGTTGTAGGCTTTGTGTGATGAAAGCGATGGAGCGCTGCCTGGGAGATTGCTTTGCTGCACTCCACGAAGCAGATTTGAAACTGTCGTGGACCACTTTAGATGAGAGTTGGATTATGGAATGACCTGCTATGTCTGTGTCATATTGTTCTGTGCAGGGAGCATTATACTGTGCTAACTAGGTGTTCAGTACCAAATAAGAGAGGTATCCTAGATGTGATCTGTCAGCTGTGTCTCATTTTTATATTGGTTAAAATATAAAACAAACTGTGATGTGAAGAGAGAATATCGAGATATTGTACATGTGTAATACTGTAACTGGCTAGATATTTAAAATGTATGCATATTTTATTGTAAGAACCAATGACTGAATTATAATTTGACAGGAATGTGTGTGTACATATATATGTATTTCTCTCTGCGTGTAGCAAAACAATTGATAGGCTTAACAGCAATAAATGTTCTTATCACTTAAAAATGAAACAAAAAAAATAGGTCTTCTACAGAGTTTTCATTTAAATTCAGTTTATACTGGGCTGAAATTGAATCCATTTTAAAGTATGCGTATTATGTACAGAGATCATAGCAGGTATTATAAACTAGGGAAATGCTTTATAATGTTGATATTATTAGTGGAAAATAATAGGTAACAAAATAAGTTTTGGGGGAAGCTTTATCAGTTCTGATGAATATTAAGTAATTTAACTTTCCCCCCCACCCCCAAAATCTGTAGGCTTGAAGATGCAGTGGACGCCGGAGCATGCCCAGTGGCCAGAACAGCACTTCGACATCACTTCGACCACTCGGTCTCCTGCCCATAAAGTTGAAGCCTATAGAGGTCATTTGCAGCGCACCTATCAGTACGCCTGGGCGAATGATGACATATCTGCTCTGACTGCATCCAACCTACTAAAAAAATACGCAGAGAAGTATTCTGGCATTTTGGAAGGCCCTGTGGACCGACCTGTCCTCAGCAACTACTCAGATGCACCATCAGGGCTAGTGAATGGTCGAAAAAATGAAAGCGAACCCTGGCAGCCTTCCTTGAATTCAGAAGCTGTGTATCCCATGAACTGTGTCCCAGATGTTATCACTGCCAGCAAAGCTGGAGTCAGTTCAGCCCTCCCTCCAGCAGATGTCTCTGCGAGTATAGGGAGCTCTCCTGGGGTGGCCAGCAACCTGACAGAACCCAGTTATTCAAGTAGTACCTGTGGAAGCCACACCGTACCTAGTCTTCACGCAGGGCTGCCCTCTCAGGAATATGCCCCAGGATATAACGGATCATATTTGCATTCTACTTACAGTAGCCAACCGGCACCTGCACTTCCTTCACCTCATCCATCTCCTTTGCATAGCTCTGGGCTCCTGCAGCCACCACCACCACCTCCCCCGCCACCAGCCCTGGTCCCGGGCTACAATGGGACTTCGAACCTCTCCGGTTACAGCTATCCCTCTGCGAGCTATCCTCCTCAGACTGCTGTGGGATCCGGGTACAGCCCTGGGGGTGCACCTCCTCCTTCAGCATACCTGCCTTCAGGAATTCCTGCCCCTACACCGCTGCCCCCCACCACGGTTCCTGGCTACACCTATCAGGGTCACGGTTTGACACCTATTGCACCCTCGGCCCTGACAAACAGTTCGGCAAGTTCTCTCAAACGGAAAGCCTTCTATATGGCAGGGCAAGGAGACATGGACTCCAGTTATGGAAATTACAGCTATGGCCAACAGAGATCTACACAGAGTCCTATGTACAGAATGCCCGACAACAGCATTTCAAACTCAAATCGGGGGAATGGTTTTGACAGAAATGCTGAAACATCATCCTTAGCATTTAAGCCAACGAAGCAGCTAATGTCCTCTGAACAGCAAAGAAAATTCAGCAGCCAGTCCAGTAGGGCTCTGACCCCTCCTTCCTACAGTACTGCTAAAAATTCATTGGGATCAAGATCCAGTGAATCCTTTGGGAAGTACACGTCACCCGTAATGAGTGAGCATGGGGACGAGCACAGGCAGCTCCTCTCTCACCCAATGCAAGGCCCTGGACTCCGTGCAGCTACCTCATCCAACCACTCTGTGGACGAGCAACTGAAGAATACTGACACTCACCTCATTGACCTGGTAACCAATGAGATTATCACCCAAGGACCACCAGTGGACTGGAATGACATTGCTGGGCTCGACCTAGTAAAGGCTGTCATTAAGGAGGAGGTGTTATGGCCAGTGTTGAGGTCAGATGCGTTCAGTGGACTGACGGCCTTACCTCGGAGCATCCTTTTATTTGGACCTCGGGGAACAGGCAAAACATTATTGGGCAGATGCATAGCTAGTCAGCTGGGGGCCACATTTTTCAAAATCGCTGGTTCTGGACTAGTTGCCAAGTGGTTAGGAGAAGCAGAGAAAATCATCCATGCCTCTTTTCTTGTGGCCAGGTGTCGCCAGCCCTCGGTGATCTTTGTTAGTGACATTGACATGCTTCTCTCCTCTCAAGTGAGTGAGGAACACAGTCCAGTCAGTCGGATGAGAACCGAATTTCTGATGCAACTGGACACTGTACTAACATCGGCTGAGGACCAAATCGTAGTAATTTGTGCCACCAGTAAACCAGAAGAAATAGATGAATCTCTTCGAAGGTACTTCATGAAACGACTTTTAATCCCACTTCCTGACAGCACAGCGAGGCACCAGATAATAGTACAACTGCTCTCACAGCACAATTACTGTCTCAATGACAAGGAGTTTGCACTGCTCGTCCAGCGCACAGAAGGCTTTTCTGGACTAGACGTGGCTCATTTGTGTCAGGAAGCCGCGGTGGGCCCCCTCCACGCCATGCCAGCCACAGACCTTTCAGCCATTATGCCCAGCCAGTTGAGGCCCGTTACATATCAAGACTTTGAAAATGCTTTCTGCAAGATTCAGCCTAGCATATCTCAAAAAGAACTTGATATGTATGTTGAATGGAACAAAATGTTTGGTTGCAGTCAGTGATAACTTCTTTAAAAAGGTGTAATGAATGTTGGCACACACACATAAAACCTGCTACATAGGGTATAGAGCCCCTTTCCAGTAGTGTTTAAATTGCAAAGGGTACTGGGGAAGACGACAATTAAGTTGAATCTTTAGAGTCAGGGTAGATTTGGAGGAAAAATGAATCCAATGAGAGCTTCTGATTTGAAAGCCCCAGATGACAGAAAGCATCTGCCGATGCTCAGTTCGGTTCAAGCTAGACAACACTCACCAAGGAGCAAGGTGCAAGTGTGTTGACTTCAGAAGGACATGAACCTCGTGTGTTGATTCCATTCTGCTGTTCTCGAGATTTAGTTGCTGTCAAGTGCCTGGAGTGGTGCTTTATTTTTTGTTTGCCTCACAATTACATTGGTGGCATGTGCTAATATAAAGAGCTTTAACTTCAAACATTATTGGACTAAAGAGATGAATGGTTGTGTTTATGACAGAAAACCAGATTTTTGCCATTTTAAGAGCAACAGTATTCCTCAATCCTGTCTGTTCTGCAGTATTAAGCTAAGAACAGGTAAAACAGGGTAACGGTAATCTGGACCTTAATTTCTGCAGTTCATTTCTTTTAATGTTCTTGTCTGCAAAAACTCAGGAAAGCGATTGTGATTTGTACAGTACCTCAAAGGAATGTGTTGAAAGCACTATGTACTGCTGAGAGTAATGGGATAGGCTTCAATGTTACTTTATATTAAAATGTATGTTTACCTCAAAAATTGGAAAATAGCAAGGAAAATTACTTTGAATGTATCCAGAAATATACTGACGTGTGATACAACTAATTATTTACAATTTAAAGTAGAAATGGAAGGATTCTTTTTAAAAAGGTTCTTTTACTAATTATGGGGAATTGACCAGAGCAGAATAATTCTTTATGTCAGTAAGTGAAAGAGTTCGTACATTGCTCCTTGATAATGAAGTGAAAATGTTCTTAAAAGGTACACTGGTTAATAGAAAGCTACTTATTCAGTTTGTGTTAGTGTCTAGAACAGTCAGCCACAAGACCTGTTTAGGACCCTGAAAGTCACAGAACCTAAAATCTAGGACTGCGTTTTACTGCATAGGTGGTGGTGGTGGTGGTTTGCAAGTTCTCGCTTAAAACTGCTGGGAATAGTGTCATTCTATTCACTAATCTAATTTATAGGCTTGCCATGCTGTTTGATAGGATAGGATGCAGAAGATAGCAACCAACCAAACAAACAAACAAGTAGTTAAATAAATACAAAAACCAACCAACTTATATACATCCACAAAGAACATTTACATCTCTCCTTTTTGACTCCTCTCGTTAGTGCAATTTTGCTTCTCATTTTGAAATCTTCTGGGCTGTAGTGCTCCCGCTTCATTTCTACCTCTTGGAAAGTACATTTCTCTTGGAAAGTAAAATAGGATATTGGAAGTGGACACACACACACACACACACACACACACACGCACTCACACACACACACACAATTGCTTGCCAAACATGTTACTTTGTTTTCTTCCATCTTTTCTCATAAAATCTAGTTTCCAGATACATCAGTCTTCCCTCTTACTTCTACCTAAGTCTGCCCCACACCCCAATAGCATATGTGGCATTTTTCTTAATTTCCCATTCCTCTCTTGATCCCCACCAAGTTGTTCTTTGTATCCTTTAATGCTTTATGTGCAACTTTTCATTGATAGCTGACAGATGCTCGGCAATGCCTCTGAACAGACACAGTGTAGGCTGTAGCTTTCCAAAGCCACTGCCCGTACATAAGCAGAACAGCCTGTCTTTTTTTGAATGTATTTTTCCTGTTACTTTTTTCTTTCCTTTTTTTTTTTTTTTTTTTTTAGTTGAGACATGCAGTAACAAAACTGTTGCAAAGCACTGGCATTTTATGTATTCAAAAAGTGATGTACATTTAAAAATTTTAAATAAATGTAATGGGAAGCCCCAAGAAAGTTATTTCTGTTATTGTTTTTTTTCCTTCAAATATTTTTACTGATTTCATCCACAATGTCAAATTCCCTGAAACACAACATAGAGAAAGCTAATGAGAACTTCATGATATTTCTGATATTTTATGATGCCTGATCATTACTCCTAGTTTTTATTTTTCATGTTCCTAAAAACTGAGCAAATGAATCAGAATTTAATTTACTATGATATTCTATGAATTAAAACTGTGCTTACATATAAATATTCCATGTTAAAAAGCTGTGCCTTTCATTAAGGATACAAAAAATAATATTTAAGTACATGCTCTGCTTTTCACAAGTGAATAAATGCTACAGTATGTTCTGGCTCTACCCTGCATACCCCTGATTGTAAGGAGATTCTAATATCCCTATTAACTTGTAGGTTCATATCGATCTCACTGACAAGTTTACTTTTGCACAGTGCTGACCTATTTTCTGTCTTTTAGACATTACATTTCATTTCCGCCAATATGCTGTGTTCACTTGAAAACAACTGGCAAGTTTTGAGAAACTCAGTCTTATTTAGACAACTTTGGAAAATCCAATATTGATCCATATTTTTTGTGGCTACTAAGAGTTAATGCCAAAAATATGACTGCACTATTATGTTTTACACTTGTCTATAAACCTGAAAATAAAGTCATACATATTGGCTTTTAGCTTTAAATGACTTAAAAATTACTTTGATACATGAGTGGTCAAAAATCCATGTATTTAGGCAGAAGCCGAAGTTGTGTGTGAATTTCACTTAGCCTCACAAATTCTAGGAGTTGATTTCTTAGGAAATTGGGCATGCTGACGAAATGGAGATACGTTGGGGGAGATAAGGCTGACCTTTGAGTAGGTAGTGCTCACCTGTGATTCTTTGATTCTGCGTGACAGCATTATGAGCTCTTCTACGGACTAGGCTAATAATGAACTCTTCTGGCCATCGCTTCCGGAGCTTGGGTGGGGGTGGGGTACCACATCCTCAGTAGTGAATGTGTGCAATCAGTGAAAGTACAACTGAGTAATCGGGCTTCATACTCTTGGCCTCTTTGTGACTGCTAAGAATTTGGAGAAGGCTACTAATGAAGGTAAGGTAATGAGCCAGTCTAAATTCCTTGCCGTCTGGCTAGGGGATTTGAGCCAGTCCACTTAACAGCCCCTAATTCTCTTCTTCACGACTGTAGTAACATTTCCAACAGGGACAAAAAGGAAGTGAAGGAAACTACTTCAGAAGTATCAATAGAAATTCAAGAGGTAGTTCATAATAACCTTATGTGTGACACAAATGGAAATACTCTACACTTCTGGCATGTTTCTCACCAAAATATTTAGAACATCAGTGACAGTATGGAAAACTTTGCTGACTGAGCTGACCAATGGAATGTGAAGGCAGTATACTTTAAGGCTATTTACTTTCACACAGAATGTTTATCTATTAGTCAGTTTGTATTCTACTCAAATGCAGATAGACGGGTATAATGTTTTCTTGTGCATTTGAAACCTATCAAGGAGAAAATAAACCATTTCACTAAAATATATAGGCCAAACACCATCTGGGCAAGTGATAAAAGCTATCCAGAGGCTATGCTATGTAAAATAGCAAGGTCAATTTACATGGGTTGCATAGTACTTGGCTATGCAGTTTTCAAAAGAGTACATCCAAAAAAGTCCAAATTAATTCCTACAATAGGTCTTTGTAAATTTAAATATATTTGTGGGTTGGAAAATGTTTTAGAGGCATTTAGAATTTATTTCTCTGAAAGTGTGTCCAACTCCAAGCAGAAAGATACTTCTATAATCCCATTCTCATCTTTCTTAACAAGAATTGGTTATCATGATCATTGAATCTGTATTTTGCAAAGTGAAAGGGACACAGTTTGTTGAACTATTGAGGCCACTAAAGTAAAGTTTTAATATATATATATACATATATATATAAAATTAGCGTGTGTGTTTGTGTGTGTGTGTGTGCCGTTTTCACCACCTATTTGAACTTTAAAACTAACATCTATTTTACATTCGAAGCAACTGTTTACTTCCTTTCCTCATACGTGCAGAGATATACACGACCACTTTACAATTCAAAGTGTTTTCATATTTTTTTCTTTTGAAAAGTAAAACCTTTGGTTGTTGAATCACCTGCCGATTTTCAGATGAAGCATATTAGCAAACGTGGAGCTATTAGTATTTCGGAATTCAAAACCAGCTGTACTTGTGACTAACCAACACATGAACTAAAGCTCACACTCTGCTAAGACCTCGGGTTGACATTCGATTTTGAACCTGCCAGATGCATTTGTGTGAACCAGGGATACTGCATCTTTAATGAACAAGTCTCTCCTCTTTCCCCTGTTTTTAAATACAACACAAGCAGTGTAGCACTAGGCACTGCAATTGTCAAAGACAATTAGACTGAAAGCAGGAAAATTTCACCTCCCTGTCTCAGTGATATGTAGAATGTCGGCAGCATGGGTCAGCCTTGCCACAGAGTGGTGTGAGAATATATGAATCAGTCCTATAGAATGTTAAATATTTATAAAG